>NC_057811.1:97051213-97397077 GCF_018294505.1 Triticum aestivum | reverse complement strand
ATTTTGCCGGCGAAAAGAACCCGAAACGTTGCCCGGACGTGACACAATGTTCGTTCGGTGTCAGGAATGGCTCAGATGTTGCATGGGGGCCTACATTGGGCATCCTCACATGGTGCCAAACTTTGGTGTCATTTCATGCAGGCCAGCACATAGCACATGTGCAATCACCATCATTCGGGTCTGCCGTAGGGGGAGCCCGAAGGACGTTGTTTTTCTGGACTCAACCAAATGGCCCCAAATTTTTTTCACACAACGGGATGACCATGGACATCATGCATTCCAATTTTCATCGATTTCCGACACTCGATGCATTTACTAGGATTTTAAAAAACAATTCAAATGTAAAAAAGATAAGATCTATTAGAATGAAGAAGTGAAATAAAAGATAACATATTATCTTACATTTTGAAAATATTTCAAATATAAAGAAGAGAGCAAATATTAGAATGAAGAAGTGAAATAAAACAGAACATTTTATTTTACAAACTAAAAACATTTCAAATATAATAAAGATAAGAAATATTAGAATGAAGAATTGAAATAAGACACACCATTTTAGTTTATATTTCGTAAATATTATCAATATAAAAACGAGAACGAACAAATGAAATAAAACACAACAAAATTTGGCATATTTTTTTAATTTTAGTAAATACTGTTAGAAATAATATAGAAAAAAGAGATTTGATTTTAAATATTAGAAATATAAACAAGAAAATAAATTTTGGAGTTAAGAAGTGAAAAACAAAGAGAATATAAAACAGATCAGTGCGCGGGTAAGGCTGCCCTGGGCCAGCCCGCCCGAATTGGGCCCAAGGCAGAGCCGCGCAAGGCACAGCGCAGCGCACAGCCGTGGGGTGGTGGGAGTTTAGTCCCACCTCGCCAAGTGAGAGAGCGCCGCACCGGTTTATATACCCGGCTGCGACTCCCCTCCCAAGCTCCTATCATATGCAGGCAGTACATTGCCTAACTCTCGGCCCCTCTGCCCCGTGGGGCCTACTAGCAGCAGAGATATTCTGCACCACGGGCCTGCATCCTGGCCCATGAACGGCTGGGTTCCCAGTCGTATGCAGGCCGTGGTGTATGAATTCTCCTGCTCTGGTAGGTGGGCACTTTTTTTTGGCATATTGCCATGTGTTTTGATCTTCAAATCACACACTAAATTATACACATGCTCACTTGCATTCAATACACATTTTTTTGCAAATATGACAAGTTAATGTTTTGACCTTCAAATCACCTAATAAATTTTACACATGCTCACTTACATGTAATACACATGGCTATTAATGGGATTTCAACAAAAATGAGGCCGTGGTGTATGAATTCTGCTCCCACATGCATGCCATGGTCATGGTAGGGTGTGCATAAAGTTTGGGATCATTTGGTGGGACCGGCAAGGAAAACCTCTTTCAAACTTGCCCTCCGGCAAACCCGAATGGTCCGGCTTGTACATGGTTCATGTGGAGGCATGCATGAGATGACCCCAACTTTTTCGGAGCATGTGGGCATGGCCAATGTGGTCCCCCAGGCAAGGTGTGCACGAATTCGGACACAATACACACGTTGCGTCATGTCGGGGCACTGTTCTAGGGTTTTATCGCTAACCTTGCAGGGTTAAGCTATGTATTTGAATCTAGAACCAAATTAACGCAACCTTAGAGTTGAAGAACTGGCTGATCCATATATCATTAATAATGCTCTATTTCCACTTCAAGCCAGCATAAACCTATATAACCAAAAGCCAGCATGGCCTGCAGTCTGCCTAACCCATCATCCTAGGCTTACAAAGTTCATGAGCACCGCAAAATAACAGCAACAACTGGCTTAAGTTAAGACCAAATGGCCCCTCCAGAATGCGATGATTTTTTCGACCACCTTCAAATCACGTCAGTTTTGGCACACATGATCTCTTGCACAAACAAAGCTAGTTTTCCAAGGTTTTACATTTTTTGAATTTTTTATTAATTTATAATGCCCACTAGACTGACTGGTCAAACCATCGATCTATACCTCAAGGGGGCATTGTAAAGTATTATTTTTCCAAATTTTCTTTCATAGCCATGTTTGGCACATATAGGTCACCATGTACAAGAAAATTTGGGTGATTTGGAGGTGGTGGAAAAAACACGTATGTTCAAAAACTAGCTTAAGTTAGACCAAATGGCCCCTCCGGAATGCGATGATTTTTTCGACCACCTCCAAATCACCTCAGTTTTGGCACACATGATCTCTTGCACAAACAAAGCTAGATTTCCAAGGTTTTATAAATTTTTTGAATTTTTTATTAATTTATAATGCCCTCTAGACTGATGGTCAAACCACCGGTCTATACCTCAAGGGGGCATTGTAAACTATTATTTTTCCAAAAAAAAATTCATAGCCATGTTTGGCACATGTGGGTCACCATGTACAAGAAAATTTGGGTGATTTGGAGGTGGTGGAAAAAATCATGTATGTTCAAAAACTGGCTTAAGTTACCAAATGGCCCCTCCGGAATGCGATGATTTTTTCGACCACCTCCAAATCACCTCAGTTTTGGCACACATGATCTCTTGCACAAACAAAGCTAGTTTTCCAAGGTTTTAATTTTTTATAATTTTTTATTAATTTATAATGCCCTCTAGGCTGACTGGTCAAAACATCGGTCTATACCTCAAGGGGGCATTGTAAAGTATTATTTTTCCAAATTTTCTTTCATAACCATGTTTGGCACATGTGGGTCACCATGTACAAGAAGATTTGGGTGATTTGGAGGTGGTGGAAAAATCACGTATGTTCAAAAACTGGCTTAAGTTAGACCAAATGGCCCCTCCGGAATGCGGTCATTTTCTCGACCAATTCAAATCACCTCAATTTTGGCACACATGATATCTTGCACAAACAAAGCTAGGTTTCCAAGGTTTTATATTTTTTTGAATTTTTTACTAATTTATAATGCCCTCTAGACTGGCTGGTCAAAACATCGGTCTATAACTCTGGGGGGGGGGCATTGTAAAATATTCTTTTTCCAAAATTTCTTTGAAATTTCTAATGCCCTCTTATATTTGTTTATAATGCCCTCTTATATTTTCTTTGAAAGTTATAATGCCCTCTTATATTTTCTTTCTATTTTTTTCAATTTTTTTAATTTATAATGCCCTCTTATATTTGTTTATTTTTTAATGCCCTCTTATTTTTCTGTATTTTTTTTATTTATAAAGTAAGGTTTTCAAGATGGCTAGGCTGGCCCATGCTTTTCCTTTTGTTTAATGCCTTCAGTTTATTTTTTTAATGCCCTCTTATATAACTTTATTAAAAATAAAGTAGATCTTATTTCAAATTCCTTTTTTTGCACACATTATTTTTAACTAGTTTTACATTACTCTTGTAAATTTACATTTAATTCCTTCACACTTTGATGATGGAATATTTGCTCTGTTATTGCAACATTGGTTCAAATGATGGAACATTTGATCTTTTTGCTTATTCAAATTACGCATTGATGGAATGTGTGAGGATGAACAATTATCAGTAACTTTACGAAACCCCTTGTAATATAATTCATGACAGCCAATTTGGAACATTGCCAGATTCAATATTTGGTATAATTGGCACATGTGTGCAGCATGTTGCACTTGCGCACAGCATAGACAAGTGTTGCAGCATGTCTGAAGCAACACTGAAGCGCCATTTGTGATCATTGCACCATCGAAACAACAAGTAAACATGAAGGAAGCATTCACCACCAATAAAGTTAAGGCCAGACATATATAGATAGCATTAGGTACCAGGCAGTTCACAACAGATCCAGTTAAGACACACAATACATTACATTACATTACATTAATAGAGGTAGTTTTTAACCAGTTCAGACCCAAATGCAGCTTTCCAAAAGTAAAACATCATCAAATATACTGATGATGAGTACGGCTTCCAGCTTCTGATGATCAGCATGATGTAGGACTAGACGTTAGGGTTTCTCAGGACCTTCAGGAGGGCAGAATGCTCAGCCCTGATCTTGTACTCATCACTAGAGATCGATGTAGCCCGGCAATGTTCCATCAGATGCTCCAATAAGCCATGCCTGGGCTTGAGCTTGCTACAGAAGGGGCAGCGGTACTTTTCCGTCCTCCAGTTGTGGTACATACCAGGTCCTTGGGTCCTGATCTTCAACACCACCTTCTCTTCAAACGACTCGAAGTTCCCCTCGTCCACATCATCTCCAGATTCATACTGCACACATTAATGACTGACATTAATACATTATGCATTCAAATACTATAAACACACTAACTCAATGCACAAATAACATTTCAACTAGGCCTTACCTCATACGGCTCATCTTCATCAGAGTCATATGGGTAGAACCCAGTCTTGTCCCACTTCCTCTTGTTGCCCACAACCACAAGATCCTCCTCCTCCTGCTATATTGTCAAACAAGCACATCAATTACAATGAATTGAATTGCAGTTCAAAGAATGTCATTACACACAAAATTGTGAATGTGAACCACATTGGTATGTTGCAAGTGACCAAATGCTTTCCTTATAAATACAGAATCTAAGCAATCAATCAACAGACAAATGCTTTCCTTCATAAATGCTAATGAAAATCCAAGCTGGATTCTTGACATTCCCTGGATTAACCCAACACTTTTCTTTTGAAGGAATCCCCCCCCCCCCACACTACTTAATGGAAACATATAGTATATTTTGTTGCTAGGATCCTGCCTTGGAATGTTTACTTCATAGTTATACAATGCTAACATCCTAGGTGCATATTTTTGTAATTCATCATAAGTATTTGCAAAAGAGGAAAATCTCTGGCCAGGTTAATTTTATGAGGCTCTACAATAGGCCTGCCTACAACATTTGATTTATAAAATTTTGGGCAAGGACAATATTTCAAGGCCATCTTACTGTTTTTGAGGCCACCCTTCTGCAATTGTAAAGTGAGTTATCTCTTAGCCCTCTAAATATAAAATTACATCCATTGCTACTAATTACACAAGCCAACTACAATTTTTAATATGCACAAATTACTGTTTTTGGGATGCAGCAAAGCTCCTACACATATTAACATAATGCAGTAGTTAATTAGGTACAACTTCAACTATAAATGCATACATCTCCAACAAACATCTAAAATTTCATACTTACCTAAACAACAACAAATTATACTATAGATGAATCTTGTATCATCTAAATCAATTCATTGGCACATAAAAATTAATGCATTCCAAATCAAATATGTTTCCATTCAGTATCATTGAACCACAGATCAAATCAAATAATCATATATGTCTGCAGCATTGAACTACAGATCTAATAATCATATGACGTCTATCTGACCTTAAATTCCCCCTTAAATAAGGTATTAAACCTCATACTAATTAAAATCTAACAAGCAAAAATTCCACTACTAACCACTGAAAAAATCCCAAGGTGCTTTTATCTCTGAAGCAACGGCATTGGAGAGGATGTTCAATGCTGTAAATATCTCTGAAGCAACGGCAAAATTCCACTACTAACCCAAACTAAATAAGCTTAGACTGCCCCTTCCCCTCTCCTTCAGAAGCCCCAATCCAACACAAACAAATCCAGCCCTTGAGAAGCTCTTTTTGATTAACATGACAACACCCATTACATGAGCACATCCTTCACTATATTTACAACCAAACTAATGCACCATCTAATCACCTCAGGTAGACATTTTCCAAAAACACAAGGACATGCACAACCCATCTCATAGCCTCTGCCTGACAGGCATCAATCAAGCATCAAAGAACTGCAACTATGACAACATGCATCAATCAAGCATCTAAGAATTGCAACTATGACAGTCATAATCCCTAGAACTGCAAAAATTCCACTACTAATCTAATAAGCATCTAAGAACTGCAAAAATTCCACTACTAATCTAATAAGCATCTGAAAAAAAAACCATCCCTCAATCCGGCTACTTCTAACCTAATCTAATAATCATATGAGGTCCACCATTCTTGCACGAATCAAATACTCGAAAACCCTAATGCAGAGAAAACCCTACATCCAACAAATCTAACCAAAAAACCTTCTGGCCACAAACCCTACAATCTAAAAACTACCACATTAAAGTGATAAGCAGATACCTTCTGCTCCGCCTACTCCTCGCCAGAGCCGGCCTCCACCTTCTCCACCTCGTGCGCCTCGCCAGAGCCCGCCTCCACCTTCTGCGCCTCGCCACAGCCCGCCTCCACCTTCTGCGCCTCGCCGGAGATAGCCAGAGCGGGCGCATCTGGCTGGACTGCGCCACTGCAACCCGCCCCCGCCTTCTCCAGATCTGCAGCGGGGGAGGGCACCGCGCTGGACGCCGGCACGTCCCCTCACAAAGGTGCCCGCAGCGACCTGCCGCGCCTGCTCCACCAGATCTGCGCCCCAATCTGGGCGCTCGCCTCCTGCGTCCGCCATGGCGATGGAGAGGATGCGGTGAGGGCGACGAGGAGGTTGGAGAGGAGAGGGAGTGGGGAGTGGGGAGAGGGAGACAATGCGGCGGGGGGAAATGGTGGGCGATGCGGCCGGAGGTGGTTGCCGTCCACATTTATATGATGGGACGGTTTTGGAATCTACCTGTGACACGTGCTGCCCCACGCGCGGGCGGTTCCACGCACGCACGAAACGCCGCCATATACAAATACGTATACGGCCGGGCATACGATCTAACCGGGCCCGTACGGGCCTCCCAGGGCTCCTCGACGGCTGTACGCGGGGGCAACAAAGACGATCGTGCCCCTCGTTATGAACCGTTTTTGGTTCATCCTGACCGTCGATGTGTTTTTCCACCTCGCGTTCAGCCAGGGGGGGAGCACCGGAGCAGAAACGGAACATCAAATATATTGATACCATAAAAGATATTGCAACCTATCCACAAACTGGTAACCGTGTCTAATGAATTCTGCTACAGCTATGTACATGCTTGCCACTGATCAAAACCACAAATTCGGAAGCATGAACTGGCCTGATGTAAGGACATTGAGGCGGCAACAAGGTGCATGCCGTCACCATGCATGTTCATCCTTCCGAAGATGTGCTCTGCTCCAGCGGCCATGTCTCACCATCTTGACAAGCCCTGCGGGTCACCTTATTGACCTTGCCAAACCCCACCATGCCACTGCTCTCGACGGACCTCTCCTCCGCCTCGACATCCAGCTTGGGTTGGCCCTGCTCTGCGTCCTCCCGCTCTCCAGCACATGGAAGAAGCATGCCCTGCGGTCGTCAATCCATACCATGGCAATATTCTGGATAGTTTATTTACACTGTGGCGCTTCTGGATAATTTATTTACTATTTTTACACAACATAGCACTAAACTATACGTATAGTAGACTATTAGATAGACATCTCTCCAGAGACGCCTGCCATCCGATTTTCTTGGGTGTTGCAATATTTGCTCAAGGATATATCAACATACTTGTAATCATGTGCAGGGTCATGAATAGAACAATAGAACACCAATATCTGATACTCTGCATTTGCAGAACATTCTGTTTCCAGATTATGGCTTGTCCTATGAGCCGGACCTCGAAAGCATAGCGCATAAAATTACTTAGTCATGTCACTTCACTGCTTCAAATTTTTATGACTCAACAACACAAATCAATTAGATGATCAAAGAGTCCTCATCAGCACAACACATAAACCAATCCATATAAATAAATAATCAGAATCCAAAACACTAAGAAGTTTGTTCTAGTAGAGCCAATGATGCGAGACCTATATTTTTTCAGCCAAAAGATAGCTCAACTAAGATTGTAGCTTTCAATAACCAATGGCTCTCCCCAATGAACATCAATGTCAGGTGACATATTGTTTATCCTCGTGATTGTTATCTCTAGTAACTATTGTTTTTAAAAGAAATTTTCATTTAAAAGGATGAAACCAAATGGAAGGAAACACAGAAAACAGGGAATATGTTTCCAAAGAGAGAGTAGCCAACTTCATTATCACTCAAGGAAAAACACTAAATGCATATTATTTTCCACTGGTAACAGGGTGCCTACTGTAGAAAGCGCCAATTGTAGGCTATGCACTTTCACTTCCACACACACACACACACAGGGAGGGAGGGAGAGAGAGAGTGAGAGATAGATGATCAGAAGAAAGAAAGATGGTGGCATCCCCCTTTTCCTCGAAAGACAACAATAAAACATCAAGCTGCATCACTGTAAGCATAAAAAAATCATACAATTAGTGATTAGAAAGAGAAAAGATAGTGCACTCTAAAGATTTCTGACCATAAGCAGAAGCAGGAAAGATACTTGCATCCCCATTTTCTTCGAAGGTGCCCGAGCTATACTAATATATGGTAGTACTATAAGAATGGTTTTTATACAATGACGAACATATGAACTCCTAATAAATAGCTAGCATATATCCAGATAAAAATCCAATGAAATATGTGAGTAGATGAAAGCAAATGCATTCACATCTATAATACCTAAATAGTTCATCCCCACTATCCCATTTCTCTTGACATGCAGCCTATCCACCTCATCATACATGTCCCACACATGCCACACCAGCACATGCAACCACCACCTCAGCAGGCAGCCAACTCAGCAAAAGAAAACCTACTTGCGTGCCATGGCATCTTTGTTTTCTGCTGTTGTGTTTTCCTTACCATCGCCTGCACGGTAGAGCAGAAGTCCTGGCCCATAAACTGGACATCAAGTAGTGCAACAATCATGTACATATTTGGTATTATCAATAAGCTCACATCAATAAACATAAATCACAATTATCATGAGGTAATAAAGACATAATAAGCCACAAATCCACGCCTAAGAGGCACATCCTAAAAGAGAAACATGCACGTGTAATACTATATTATAAGAACTGGTAAAAGAAAATTACCTGCCATGGAATCAGGAGCAAAAGAAGCAATGGTGATTCAAAGTGGAAGAGCACCAAACTGTAACCGCACCCCTGCATAGCACAGGAAAATAGACATAGAAATGCCAATGCTCTCTGCAAGCAGAGTAGAACACATATATTCAGAACAAAAACTACCACGTAGGTTCACTATGAATAAAATTTGCATGTACACATTCTCTGCAAAATAATGGAAAACGTAAAGGTCAGCGGCATGCATAGCACTACATAAGAACCAGAGCTAGAATTAACATGATTTCATCCATTATGTCTAAAACATTACATGTCAATGACTCGACACAAAACCTTCAAATAGCATCAATGAAAGGAGTGGAATGACATGATCGGAAGTTTGGTTCAGTCAAGTTCAGGACGAAATTCACTCTTCCTTCAAAAATTTATGCAAGGGGACTCTTGTAACAGAGTTTGAGTTCAATGGAACAAGAGCCATCTCATTACAACAAACTGGAACCACAACAAAAATAGTTTATGTTTTTGTTATTATAAATTGCTCACCTCTCTAGAAAACTCTGAGGGGGGATGTCAACAGCTAGGCATTTCACGCCATCGACTTCCATGTCATTAGAGTATAAATTAGTAGAAGGATCAAACCAAGATTTGCATACCCAGTAATTCGTCAAAAGCTCTCCACCGAAGCAAAAACTACCAATTTATGAAAAGCACTACCAAGCATCCGTGTGGTATTGTGCTATGGTGTACTGACCAGAGATGGTTCTGATTATTTATAATTAACAGGAAATAGATAGAAGATCACAAGCAACTTAAATTTATGCAACCGTGGTCAATATCCAAAATGAATATACGCAACAGAAAGGCGGGAGGGAGTGGCCACCGGAAGAAAGGCCATTCTATTGATGTACTTTCCATAAAAAATTCAATGGAAATTCCAACGTCGTATGTTATATATCAGAAATGTTAACCAAAGGGCACCTTTCTTCAGCAGAAGTTCTAACTGATCGATGATCAATAGTCATGGAAACCTCCTCTCCCAGTACATACAATTATTTTGAGAAACCCACAGATACAAATTACTCCCTCCGTTTCTAAATATAGGTCTTTTTAGAGATTTCAATACACACTACATACGGATGTATATAGACTTATTTTGGAGTGTAGATTCATCCATTTTGCTCCGTATATAGTCCATATTGAAATCTCTAAATGGACTTATATTTAGGAACAGAGGGATTAGAACATAATAGATAAACGACTAACATTGTAAAATGTTGAAACACATAACCGATTTTTACGGAACCTTGACATGATTCATAGAGTGTAAACTATACACCCTAGAGCCGACACCAACAAACATTAGTAACCTTATCAATGGCAACATCAGTTCAGAAGCAGTACTGTTCTGTGTTGTGCAGTTATGTGCTTCGTTTTTCTATATAACTAAATAACATACATGATGACAATCCTATCTATGGCCTGGGACTTGTTTTAGAGATCATGCCAGTGTACAGAAAGATACCAACATCCTATATAATCTATAAAATGGATGATCATGCATAAAGCAGATAAGCAAATCATTCCAGAACACCTCGTCTTTTTGAAAGAAGCAAACTGCAACCCATCCAGATATAGCCAACTTGAGATGTATATACGAATCAAACCTGTATGGGAAAACATAGTCCAAGCAGATTCCATTTTACTCTCTATCCAAAGTAAGGTGTCTCTCTTCAGCACACCATTTTGTTTTAAATCATGAAAAGGCCAAGCGGCTGAGTTACCCGCAAGCACACACACATAATTTGCTGCATCATCACATACCTCTAGCATCCAGTTTGAATAAAATGATGTGTTCATGAGAGAGAGAGAGAGAGAGAGAGAGAGAGAGAGAGAGCGAGCGAGAGAGAGCGAGAGAGAGAGCGAGAGAGAGAGAGAGAGAGAGAGAGAGAGCGAGCGAGAGAGAGAGAGCGAGCGAGAGAGAGCGAGAGAGCGAGAGAGAGAGAGAGAGAGAGAGCGAGAGAGAGAGGTGAACCTGGTCGGGTGGAGATGGCATTCTCGGCTGGAAGGCGCCGGGGTGAGGCGGCATGGCGCGGTCACAAGCAGGAGGCGACCTTTTATCTGTACAGGAAGATTGTGGAGTGAAATATTAATAGCTGCAAATGTAAATTATATAACTGAACTTACTATAATGGACACAGCACCGAGATCCCTGTGGTTACTTACAACAACATTCCACCATTTTCTTGCCATGGAATGAACCAAGTGTTCTGCATACTGCAATAGCCAATTAAATCTTCAGAATGGTTACAAATATAGTAATAAGTCATCCAATCATGAACCTTAGATCTCTTCAAATATGCAACGCAGGTATAACTGTATAAGTCAACATCAGAAAAAGGTTAGAGACTAACAGCAGCATCAGAATCACTGGTTAATCCAGGGATGACAACTAAAAGGGGTGTCCAAGAATCTTTTGAAATGATCCTATCTACAGCTGCCAAGCTAAAAATGCCACACACCACCATATCTGATATATAGATTAGAAAAGAAAGGGGATGAAGATCTGCCGTACCTGGGAACATGTAGAGGCAGGGAGCTTGAGTTCCTACCTGGTGCGTGACTGGTGGCGAATGGATGGGGCACCAGAGGCGGACGGCGGCCAGAAACAACGGGCCGCCGGAGCGGCGGTCCTCGAGTTGGCGCGCGGTCCGGCACTCCTCCTGCCGATGGCGACAACTCCAGGAGGAGCAGATGCGCGAGCAGCAGTCGCGGCTCCTCCGAATATGGTGACGCGATGGAGAAGTGTGGCAGGGGGGCGGATCGACCTCGTCCGGGTGGAGCTCGTCCTTGACTTCATCGGGACGAGAGCTGACGGGGCCGTCCGCGTCCGCCTTCTAACTCTTGTCGCCGCCTTGCCATCAGGACCGTGGGGAAGAGCAGCGCCACACCCGGGCGCCGGCGGTGGCGGCGGCTGCGGGGAGGGCGGTGGTGGTGCTGGCGGCGGCAGACGAGGGAAAGGGAGAGGGAGAGGAATCGGGATGGGGACTGGGGGCTGCGCCGCTGGCCAATCTCTTTCTCTCTTTCTTCTCGACGAAGGAAACCTTTTTGTCTCGTACCATTGCCGACGTGGACATCGTGAGCGCTCGCCCTTGATGCGCAGCTGAATGGTTTTAATTCTCGATGCAGGATGTGCTATGCATGCGGTTGCGCGCGACCAACTGCGTTCCTTTTGATTTCTTTGCCGGTGACGCTGGAACCTGCGTGCTGTTTATGGATTCGGGCGCCTGAGATGAGATCTCTGAAGAATGCAACACGGAGAAAAGCTGCGCCAAGAATATCTACGCGTGCAAAGGTGCCCAGATTCTACGGTCCAGATTGGACCAAATGAACTGTCGAGTGAGGTGTCAGCTCGTATGGCTGTGACAGTCACATCACCTTTGTTGGAGTAACCAAAGAACCGGCTAGCTATCTCTATATCCCTGAATTTAACCGGTGGAGGCACAGTAGATGCGACAACATCAGGGACAATTGCTTCTAGCCTATCACAAGTTCGATGGCTTGTACCGTTCGAAGAACCCAAAGTACATACATCCTCTTTTGCATTGTAAGAACAATTTTAATGGGGCGATCCATTTCGTCCGTCCGCGTCCGTTTGGGTTAGCGCGGATAAAAGTGGCGGCCCAACGTGCCGACCCAAACTCAAATCGTGTCCGCCGGCGTCCGTGCCGACCCATTTCCGGCCCAAAATTGCGTCTGGAATGCATCGGCGCGGACGCGCCGCGCGTCTCCTCGCCGTCCGCCGCGTCCCCACCTGGCGGCCGTCCAACTACGACGGTCAACATTATTTATGACGACCGCCCATCTTGGGTCCACGCGTCAGCGACGGCGGTCGTCCTTTTTTAAGCCGGGCGTGCGGCAGGGCCGTCCTCATCCACTGCCACTCGCCCCCCGTCCCCATCTGGCCACCCCTACACCCACGCCGGCGACAACCCTAGCCACCGCCAGCATGGGCTTCTTCTCCGGCATCGGCAGCAGCCGCAAGGGCAAGGCCCCCACCCGCCATTCCCCCTCCCTCCCCGCCCTTCCCGCGCCGCCGCGCGCTCCCCGGCAGAGGCAGCGCATCAGTGTGCCGGTGCACCGGGCCGAGTGGCACTGGCACCACCGCGTGCCTCTGCCATACCCCGACGCGACACTGCCGCATGACTGGCATTTGGATCCGGAGAGGATCCCAGTGCCGGCGGCGCCGCGGACGGCGAGGGCCCATGCGGAGGAGGTGCGGCGCCGGCGGGCGTTGCTGACGCCGGAGCAGCGCGCCGAACCGCACTACGCCAGCGACTCGCCCAACTGGGCTCGATGGTTCGCCTTCGAGCACGAGGAGGCGAGGCGACGCGGCGTCGACCGCAGCCTGCCGCCGCCTGCGCTCATCGTCCGCGACGAGGACCAGGAGGCCGAGGCCGCCTACCAGGCGGCCATTAAGGAGAGCGAGGAGGAGGAGCGGTGGAGGGAGGCAGATGAGGCGGCTTTCAAGGCTGCCACGGCGGAGGCCATGGCCCTCTCCGCGGCAGGCGACTGCGTCGTGCCGCCGGTGACCCCGCCGTCCCCGCCCAAAGCCGAGCCAGAGGAGCTGGCCTACCTCGAGCGCTACTCCTGGACCGGAGTAGTGCGCGAGTGGGTCAGTGCTCCGCCGATCTGGCTCGGGGCGACGAAGAAGCAGGAGGCGGCCTACCTCAACCACTGGCGCCGCGTTCGGCTGGCCGAGGAGTGCCGGGAGGGCGAGCGCCTGCAGATGCTCGAGTGCGAGACCGAAGAGGAGGCGCGCCAGGCCCAGGCAGCGGCGGCGCAGCCCGACATCGCCACACTCTGGAACACGGCGTTCCCCTGGACGGGCCCTGCGCCAATGCTGATCGACCTCACCGGCCCCGACGCAGACGCCGCCGCCGACGGGGACGCCTAGGGCAGCGCGTCGTCTAGTTTTTAGTGTTTTATGTTAATTAATGTAATATGGACTTTCGCCAGCATTCATGGCCGGCTTTTATGTTTAATTAAATGCATGTATTTATTTTTAAAATGCTTGCATGACTTTTTTTTGACGCGCCGACAAAATGGGTCGGACCAGTGTTGGGCGCTCGCGCCGACCCAAACACAGCGCCGGATGTTTGTGTCCGCCGGGCCGACCCAAACGGACAAAAAGCGGACAAAAGCGTCGTCCGTTTGGGTCGGCCCATTGGAGTTGATCTAAGTATCTCAAAGTGATTCACTTCGAAGTTTCGGGGGAATTATGCCACAATGAACAATGAAATCGATCTGACAGACCTCGAGAGATTTGGTCGGGCGCTCCGACTGCGCTGGCCTTGGCTTATGTGGACTGATCCTGGCCGCCAATGGGTGGGCTCTGTGGTGCCCTGCGATGAGACGGATATGGCGCTCTTCAGGGCTTCTACCACCATCTCCTTGGGCAATGGGAGAAAATCCTTATTCTGGCACGACGACTGGACAGGGCGGGCCCCCCTGTCCCGGGCCTTCCCGGAGCTGTACAAAATTGCCACCAGGAAGAGGAGAACTGTGATGAAGGAGCTCCAGGAGGAGAACTGGATCAGATCGGTGGCCCGTCTTTCATCGCCTACCCATCTGCAGGAGTTCATTGCCCTCGCATCAGCTATCTCTCAGGTTGAGTTGAACCCGGACCAGGAGGACTCCATCGCTTGGCGGTGGACCCCAAATTGCATATACTCTGCTGCTTCGGCCTACGCGGCCCAGTTCTCTGCATCCTATCCGAGGTTCTCCCCAGCCAAGATTTGGGAGGCACACGCTGAGCCAAAATGCAAGTTCTTCGCCTGGCTTGTGCTCCACGGAAAAATCATCACGGCCGACATGCTAGTCGTTCGTGGCTGGCCGCACGACCCTCGCTGCCCCCTTTGCCTTGGGGCACCGGAGACGGCCACTCATCTCTACAAGGACTACCCGTTTGCCGCCGCAGTTTGGTCTCATGTCCAGGTGTGGACGGGAGAGGATTCTGGGGCCACGCCCACGTTGCCCCCTTCGATGGGGATTTCGGACTGGTGGGATTCGTTCACCACCAATTTGCCCAAGGACGACGGAAGAAGGCGGAGCGGCCGCTTCCTTTACACCATCTGGAACATCTGGAAGGAACGAAACCGACACATCTTCAATGGAACTCGCCTCACGCACCTAGAGGTAGCAGCTATTGCCTTCGACGACATCAAGCAAAGGACTTTGGCCTTTGGCCGAGCACATGTGGCAGCCGGTATTGGTTGATTAGTTCCTAGGGGTTTTTGTCCGGTTTCTTTCACAAAACCGGAACACTCTTGTACATAAACTTTATTCTCCTTATATGAAAAGACAGTGCTCCTGCCGGTTCCTCAAAAAAAAATCGATCTGACAGCTATTAGCCAAGTGTTCCAATTGAGATATTTAATGGTTTCAGCTGACCAATACGTGAATCTCCCTACTGAAATGCAAGGCTTTTGCATTTGGACACACTAGGAATAGATACGGTGTATTCAAATATGAGTAACGCTACATCTACTTACTTAAAGATTTTACGTACAAACTAATGTGAAGGATTGTGATTGGTAATAGGGGGATAAGGGGGCCAAGCTCACTTAAAATCAGGGGGGGGGGGGGGGGGGGGGGGGGGGGAGAAAGAATTAGTTTGAAAGGTTAAGTAAACATTTGTAAGTCTTTGTAGATGTAGCATTATTGTTTAAATATTCAAGTGCAAGTTCCAAAACAGAAATATCAAAGACAAGCAAGTTGCAAGAAAAACTACCTCCTATATACGGTGGTTTGTCTAATCTCTCCAGCCGCCCAGCTAATACAGCACATTAGTTATGTTGCTCTCCATTGCAGCCCAGGCCTCAGAGCTGGTTCAAAAGCTCAAAATAAGTGACCCATAAACGTTACGATCACACCAAACATACATTAAAATATGGGAGATTGTAATTACTAAGCAAGTACTCCCTCCATTCCTAAATATAAGACCTTTTAGAGATTTCAATATGAACTACATATGAAGCTAGCAAAATGAGTGAATCTACACTCTAAAATATGTTTATATACATCCATATATAGTCTGTATTGAAATCGCTAAAAAAAGCTTATATAGAATGTATAAAAGTACAAGTCCAGCCAAATTACTTAAAACTGTTTAAAAAACAATGACAGTGATCGTCCATCAACTAGTTGAAGCGAACGATGATATCACACATGCATTGTGTCCTTTAGTGGGAGAAGAATCTCCAGGATGAGCTTTTGATTTATGCTCATAATATGTTATACAACTACGTGCAGCCCTCGTCCACCTCTCGAGCTCCGCCTCGCCTGTTGGTCTTTGCCACCGTGCCACTGTCTTCTCTAACAAGAGGAAATAGACAAGTTGTCACCTGCTTCATTGATAAAAGGCACCGCCTTGCTTCGGATCTCCGTCACATACGCTCAATTGTAGGAACTCGGATCGAGATGTCTGCACCAATTGTCAGTGCCACCATAGGAGTGATGAACCCCCTCATCACCAAGCTCGCCACACTGATGGGCGACGAGTACACTAAGCTCACAGGGGTGAGGAGACAAGCCTCATTCCTCAAGGATGAGCTAAGCACATGAAAGCCCTACTTGAGAAGCTTGAGCTCATGGACGAGCTTGACCCCTTGGCTAAGAACTGGAGAGATCATGTCAGGGAGATGTCCTATGACATGGAGAATTGCATAGATGACTTCATGCGCGACCTTGAAGGCACTGATGCCAAAAAGGGATTTATCAAGAAGACCGCTAAACGTCTCAAGATGTTGCGGAAGCGTCATCGCATTGCTCAACGAATGGAAGAGGTCAAGGTTCTTGCTCTAGAGGCAAATGAACGTCGCATGCGGTACAAGACTATTTTACTTTCAATACAGGAACTCCTAGCCCTCAAGATCATTCATATGAAATCAATACATAATTATTTTTGTTGTTCTGATACAAAGGTACAAGATTGATGATTGCATCCATTCTACTTCTCGCATCGTTCTAGATGGACGCACGAAAGAGATAAATTTTGGAAGATTAATTATCTTAATTTTCCATTGATTATGTAACTAAAGCTGAATTAGCATAGGCACAAACTAAAATTGATTCAGGTTATAGATAGATTGCTGGCAAATAGTAGTTGGATCCAAAAAAGTGTATTACTTACATAGGTACATAAACGTACGGGCTCATGTCACTATCTTCTATGTTATATAATAGAAGGTTGTGGTATTTTTGATTTTGAGCATTGAAAGATAAGTTAAATTTCTTTACAGAGTTATAACACATTGTACACGAATTGATTTGGTTTAGGGTTGAATGTTATGTGGACATGCTAATTAATGTAAGGAATATCATCTTTTTGCTTGCACCTTTTTTACTTTATTATTGTTATGTGTCGTTATCATGTTTGTGTGCTTTCATCTGCAATCATGTAATCATATCATAATTTGACATATCTAATATGAACAAATAATTAACAGGTACCTAGTTGTCATTGATGACTTGTGGGATCAATCAGCATGGAATATTATGAGTTGTATCTTTCCAGAAGTTACTAATGCAAGCAAAGTAATAGTAACTACACGAGTCGATGATGTGGCTATTTGGGCATGCCACGGTGACCGTGAATGTGTTTACAGAATGAGACCCCTCAAAGAACAAGACTCAAGAAAGTTGTTCTTTAAGAGAGTATTTGGGTCCGAATATGACTGTCCACCCCAGCTTAAAGCAGTTTCAGCTGAAATTTTAAAGAAGTGTGGAGGATTGCCACTTGCAATCATCACTATAGCCAGCCTATTAGCTAGTCGCCAAGCAAGATCAAGGGATGAGTGGGAGAGCATAAGAAATTCTCTCGGTGCCAAGTTTGCCACAACTCCGACATTGAAAGAGATGAGGATTATATTAAACCTTAGTTACATGCATCTTCCTCTACATCTCCGTCCATGTCTGCTATACCTTGGCATGTATCTAGAAGACCATGAGATTCTGATGCGTGATCTGGTTCTACAATGGGTAGCTGAAGGCTTTGTAAGTAATACTCATGGATCAAATATGGTGGATGTTGCGAAGATTTATTTTAATGAGCTTATCAATAGAAGCATGGTTCAACCTGAAAAGAGCATGGGCGATGAGGCGGTGGTGTCTTGCAAAGTGCATGATATGATGCTTGATTTGATCGTCAGCAAGTGTGCAGAAGAAAATTTTAGCAGTGTGGCACATAATTGGGAAGATGTTGCAAGAATGCATGGCTTCGAGCACAAGGTTCGTAGATTGTCCTTGAATCCAAGATCTAATGATGTATCACCAAGGGTCATTCATACTAGCATGTCACATGTTCGCTCATTTTCACAGTTTGGGGAGTCCAAGTTTGCACCTCCACTGTCGCTATTTAAGTACCTTCGGGTTCTGGTGTATGAATTCTCATACAAAAAGGGTACAAAACTTGACCTCACACCTATTGGTCAATTGTTTCAACTAAGGTATTTGAAAGTTGTTGCATTCCAATGCATCGTACATCTCTCTACCGAAATTCGAGAGCTTGTTCATTTGGAGACACTGCAAATAGCTAGCCGATCTGCGCAAAACTTCCCGTCAGATATAGTTTTGTTGCCACGATTGTCTCAACTAACACTTCCAAAGGGTATAGGGTTGCCTCAAGGGATCAAAAGCATTAAATCATTGCGTGATCTAAACTGCTTTGATATTGGTAAGAGCTCACTAGAGGATATTGATGGCCTTGGCAAGCTGACCAATCTGAGGGTCTTGGTGTTCCTCGGCAAAATGATGGTGGAGGTAGTTGATGCTTTGGTATCCTCAATTGGAAAGCTTTGTGACCTCAAATTACTTATTGTCCACGGGGAGCCTTCTAAGCATTATTGCGACCTGATATACTCATTGTCCAACCCTCCTCTCCATATCGAGAAAATTTATCTACGAGGGTGGTTGTTGAAGAGAATTCCCAATTGGATTGGCGACCTCCATTGCCTTGGTAGCCTGTCATTGTCAGTTGAGCATTTGTCGACTGAAGAGGTTAATGTCGTTGGAAAGTTGCCCTCCCTCGTCGAACTATGTCTCTGGGTGACACATATCACTGAAGATAGTGGTGCTGCCATTGCCTGCACAGGATTATTCCCAATCCTAGAGGACCTTAGACTCTTCTCTGAAGATGGTGATGATGCTACAATATGCATGGAGTTCAAGGCAGGGGTGATGCCCAACCTACGGCTGCTCGGCCTAGAAATATGTGACAGGTGGAGTGGTGCTACACCACTAGGCATGGAACACTTGCTCGCACTCGAGCACATCCGTATAGGTGGGAGATCCTCCATCCACAAGCGACGTGATGTCTTGACTGCCTTCCGGACTGCTGCGGATGTGCACCAAAAAGCCCTTCCATTACTATGTTCACTTGATCGGCATTCTCTATAAATAATCCCTTGTTTTTTTTCTTTTTATTCAATATTGTTCCATCTATTTACCGTGCAGGGACTCTGTTTGTCAGTTAGTTACGCAGCATACATTGTACTTAATTTACCACACAGAGTTTTGAGATATTTGGTCATGTCGGAATCTTGACCACCTACATATTCTTCCTGGATGATCTGAATAGACATGTACTACAGCTTGTTGTGTATGCAGATGCCCACTTGGTTGTCCACTTTCAGTGTTCCTTTGAAAAATAGAACTAGAGTGTATGCAAACGCTGGACATTGGTAGAGTTGTTAATGTTTGCAACTAAACAAAGAGATGTGTTCATATTTGCAACTAAACAAAGCTGATGAATGCGGCTGGTAGAGAAAATTGATGAATCATCTGCATCCTACTTGATTTGGTTATCCTCTGCACTATATCTATGTGAAGCACTGTAGCTCACAAGCTATATGTAACCATCAGGTTAAAGATAACATGTGAAATATGGCTAACTTGCTATCTAGGTGTAATTCTGAAATCATAACCAATTCCAAATGTTCTAATAGCAACACTCTGAAGAGAGATAAACAAGTGAGTTTGACTGGTTTATTTACAGAAGCGGTTATGATAGATTCACCATGCTTGAACCCAAAGTATTGACATCGGGAGTACAACGACTTCGTTCAAATCACTCAAATTGTAAGAGGGAAGCTTATGTGGCTATATCAACACTCTGAAGAGAGATAGAAGAGTTGGTTTTCGCTCTTGCTTTACAAAGAGGAAAGCTTACATAAGATCGATGCATCATTCTAAACTCTAAAGCATGACATCTGGAGCACAACAACTTTGTCCAAATCATTCAGATAGTAGAGCTAAATGCATTCATTGCTAAAAATTACAAGCATGAAAAACCAGGATAGAAGCTACACACTACACAGTACAAGATTCAACAAGAAGACATAAAAAAATACTCCTTGGGTCATATGGTAACAACACTGGCCCCTCTGTTCAGACATTATCTAGATAAGAGTTTTCTTCTTCTACTTTATTCCCTCTGTCCCAAAATAATTGTCTCAATCTTAATACAACTTTGTACTAAATGTACAAGTTAAGACACTTATTTTGGGACGAATGAAATATTATATTTGTACTCTGATTCTTCTCCTTCTAACTACTAAAACAAGCAAAGGTTGTGAATCTTAATGTTTTGAAATTAACGCCCTCTTCGGCAGCTCCGCGTCGGAGCGAAGCGGGCCACAGCCTACTTTCTCGGAGTGGCCGGAGGGTCGCTCCGTGCGCTTCACGGAGTTGGATGAATGCCGAACAGGGCTTTAATCGTGGAGCATTTCGTTCCTTCGGTCCACAAATCTTGGATACTCTAACTCGGTTAGAGGTTAGCGTTAGATTCTAACCCTCAACCAACTCTAACCAAGGTGGTATTTGGATGAGAGGGTTAGATTGCCAATAAATAAACTTTCTCAATCATTTGGCTCCTTTAGAGCCGGATTTGGTGTGGCCGGCTCTTTTGTGGCCTTCTCCTGCTCACAAATGACATAAAAAAATTCATCTTTAGAAATCAAGTATCCAAAACATGATAAATTTTATTTTGTCCATACAAATGAGACATCTCACTTAAACATACAAGTCCTCAGTCAAGCTTGACAAAATAAAATTACATTCCATGAAACAGCGCATTAGCTAACTCATCACGGAAGGCATTCATGTTGATATCTTCAGCAAGAGGTTCGTCTTCTGGCCATGCAGATGCATAAGAACTAGGCATTGGGTTATAATTTTCATCCGCATCACATGCATCAAATTCCCTATCAGCAATTCTGCTCTCTCGAATGAAATTATGAACATGCAAGCAACAATAATTCTAGCTTGCTTGCGAGTTGAGGTCAAGACCGGCCTGGGTAGCGGGGCCGCTTGCCGACGGCTGCGAACCCCACACATCGAAGCCGTCTCCGTCCATCGCCCGGCCTGGGTAGCAAACTGAATTTGTCAATATAGTACAAACTGAATTTGGGCAGCAAACCCAGCCTACAGCAAACACATACAGCAAACCCAGCCTATGGGACAAAGGGCAATACCTTGCGACACCGGCGGAGGACGAACGGGAGGGGGTGACAGGTGTGGCGACGTCGTAGGGATGGAGGCGGACGGGGGCGGATGGAGGCTACTGGGGCGGCGGCCGGCGGTGGGATGGAGGCGGACGGGGCCGAACGGAGGCGACGGGGGCGGCGGCCGGCTGCGGGATGGGGCGTACGGGGCAGGACGGGGCCGGACGGATGCGGCGGGGGCGGCAGGAGTGGCCAGACGGGGGCAGCGGGGGCGGTGCGACCGGGGCGGCGGCCGGAGTCGGGATGGGGCTTATGGGGCCGAACGGAGGCGACGGGGGCGGGGGCCGGCGGCGGGATGGGGAGTACGGGGCGGGACGGGGCCGGCCGAAGGCGCCGGGGGCGGCGGGAGCGGCCGGACTAGGGCGGCGGGGGCGGGGTGACGGGGCAGGCCGAATGGATGGGGTGCGGGGATGGGGAAACTGGATCAGGTGCGGCTGGTGGCTGACAAAAAAAAATCTTTTCTATGGGTCCCAGCAAGACTAACTCTAATAAGCACCTTCCCACCGGGTTGGATTTTTTGGCTGGGTTAGAGCAACTAACCCTATTCTAACCCACCTGCTTGGATACTTCAGGGTTAGTTCAGCCGCAACTAACTAAATCTAACCCGATGGTAAACTTGCTGGTTGGATTGGGAATCTTCTCTCCAAGGATGGTAGGTTGGCCCTTGCTCGTTCGGTGCTGTGTGCGTTGCCGGTATACATGATCACAGTGCACCCCTTCCCGAAATGGTTGTTGCTTTGGATCGATAAGCGCACCAGAGCCTGGGTCTGGAGGGGCTTGGAGACACATGCCATGGCGGTCACTGCAGGGTCGGTTGGGACAAAGTGTGCAGACCTCTCAACCTTGGAGGCCTTGGTTTGCTAAACATGCAAAAATTTGGATCAGCATTGCGTCTTCGGTGGCTCTGGTTCCGGTGGGCCGACCAGCCTCGCACTTGGGCTGGCATGCCGGTGCCTTGCTCGGACGAGGAATTCTCTATGTTCGCCTCAGCCACGACGGTCCGCATCGGAGATGGCTGCACGATCCTTTTTTGGTTCGATGCATGGTTGGATGGCATGGCTCCCCGAGATTTGGCTCCCTCCCTTTTTGCCATTTCCTGCAGGAAGAGGAGGACAGTGGCTGCAGCTATGAGCAATTCTACATGGCTGCGGGATCTCTCTCATGGTTTTCAAGATGACATGCTCGACGAGTTCATTGATCTGTCTGCACGGCTACAACGCGTCACGATACAACATGGTGTCAGGGACTCCATCATTTGGAAACTGACCTCGGACGGAGTCTACTCGACTCAGTTCGGCGTATCAGTTATTGTTCTCTGGATTTGAGGAGTCAATGTTTTCCAAGCTGATCTGGAGGGTGCGAGCGCCACTGAACTGCAAATTTTTCATGTGGACGGCTGTTCAACACCGGGTATTGACGGCGGATGTGTTACTGTCGCGAGGATGGGAAAATAACTATTTTTGCCCTCTTTGCTTACGGAACCTGGAGACGCTGGACCACCTAGTCCGAGAATGCCCCTGGTCGCTCAGTCTATGGATGTCCTTCGCTCCTCTTGCTCGGCTCCAGACCCTGGATCCGACGACTTGGCATGCTGGAACTACTACCGCAGACTGGTTAGCTGGCCTATCCGATGACCTCTCAAGAAAAGATATGGCTGCAGCAAAGGCGCTGGCCATGCTTGTTTGTTGGGAGATTTGGCGCGAATGAAATCGATGGATTTTTTATAAGAAAAAGCTCTCCGTCAATAATGTACTGGTCTTGATCAGGGATGAGGCCTCTGTTTGGAAGCTGGCTTGTTGTCCCATCCAATTCAACCCAGGCTGAGGCTGCCTCGTTCGATACTTGGGGTCTCCTTGCAAAGCAGAGCCCCGGCTGGTCCGTTGCTGCTCTCTGTAGTAGCCTGTCGTGGAATTGTCACGACAGATGTCCTAGTGTGAGGACTTAGTCGTGAGGCCAACGCATCTATGTGGTAGCTTGAGAGGGGTTGATCGGGACGAGAGACGCAACACACAAGACGTGGATTTAGACAGCTTCGGGTCTCGGGAAACATCATTCCGTAATAACCCTATATGCTGTTTTTGGCTAGGTCTCATTATGCTCATGAGGGAGACGCTGTAAATCCGGCTCTCCTCTCTTTGTGTCTAGCCTTAATGATTCTTTTCTTGCTTGTCCCTCTTGGGGTGCTCTGCCCCTCCTTATATAAGTTGAAGGGACGGGTTACATGACTAGTCCTAGTAGGATTAGGATTAGTCTATTACAAGTAGAGTCCTGGTCTTACTTCCTTTGTAAGGGAATATTCCTTACGCTTTCCTCTTAAGCCGACCCATCATAACATAAGCCGGCCTTCTGGGCCTTGGGCCTAGTCTTCTATCTGACCCGCCATCGGGGCCATTAGAGTCGCCAGGCTTATGAGTCGTCAGATCAGTGAGCCGCCAGACTCGTAAATCACCCATCCTTTGGCGGGTTACCGATGAAACGTCAAGTCCGGCCGGGTCATACTTTCGGCCGGGTCATACCGCGGGGTATATCCCCGACATTGAGAGTTTTTTAACGACTCTGGTTCGAATACGATCAAAGTCGGACCCAAAAGGGGTTAAGCTATGATTCGAATACGATTAAGAAGCCCCCTAGTGAGTTTGGCATTGTGCCGATCAAGAGGGTACCCACAGCTATGTTCTCTTTGGTTCGAATACGACCTATGATTGAACAGGAAGCCCCCTAGTGATCATGAGGTTTAACGGCTAGATTCGAATACGATCATGAGCCGGACCAAAGGGTTAAGCTGGATTCGAACACGATCAGCCCTCAATTGGTCGTTTGAAATTATGATGATGAAGACATATGATCATTGAGGATGAAAAGGACAGAGGTCCTGCTTTATACTTATCATAATATATACATCGTCAAAATATGTACATTATGAGAGCCGGTGGCTCAAGTATAGTAAGGCCAAAGATGAGCAATATTGCACGGCCGGCGAGTCTCTTCCTCCGACTTACGTGAGTCTTTGTGTTCTCGAACATCGATAAGGTAGTATGACCCATTGTTCAAGTTCTTGCTGACCACAAAAGGCCCTTCCCAAAGTGGCGATAACTTGTGTGCATCAGTTTGATCCTGGATGAGCCGGAGCACCAAGTCACCTTCTTGAAAGGTTCTGGACTTAACTCGGCGGCTGTGATAACGGCACAGATCCTGTTGGTAAATCGCCGAGCGGGCTGCTGCCAAGTCACGCTTTTCATCTAACAGGTCAAGTGCATCCTGACGGGCTTGTTTGTTATCAGCTTCAACGTAAGCCGCCACGCGGGGCGAGTCATGACGGATGTCACTAGGTAGAACCGCCTCTGCTCCGTAAACCATGAAGAAAGGTGTATAACCCGTAGACCTGTTAGGGGTAGTATTGATGCTCCATATCATAGAGGGTAACTCCTCCACCCAACAACCCGGCGTCCGTTGTAAAGGAACCATAAGCCGGGGCTTGATGCCTTTCAAGATTTCCTGATTGGCTCTTTCAGCTTGACCATTGGATTGGGGGTGAGCTACTGATGAAACATCAAGCCGGATATGCTCACGTTGACAGAACTCCTCCATGGTGCCCTTGGACATATTAGTACCGTTGTCAATTATAATGCTGTGTGGAAAGCCAAAACGAAAGATCACCTTTTTCATGAATTGAACCACCGTGGCCGCGTCACACTTACTAACCGGCTCTGCCTCAACCCACTTTGTGAATTTGTCAACCGCCACCAGAAGGTGAGTCTTTTTATCTTTGGACCTTTTGAAAGGCCCAACCATGTCGAGTCCCCAGACTGCAAACGACCAAGTAATTGGAATCATCCTCAATTCTTGAGCCGGCACATGAGCCCGTCGTGAGAATTTCTGGCAACCATCACATTTACTGACCAGATCCTCCGCATCAGCGTGAGCCATCAGCCAATAAAATCCATGACGGAAAGCTTTGGCCACAAGGGACTTTGAACCGGCATGATGGCCACAATCTCCTTCATGAATCTGACGAAGAATTTCTTGACCTTCCTCAGGAGAGACACATCGTTGAAACGCCCCAGTGAAACTGCGATGATGCAACTCACCATTGGCAATTGTCATTGACTTAGACCGCCGGGTTATCTGTCTTGCCAAGGTTTCATCCTCAGGCAACTCGCTCCGAGTCATATAAGCCAAATATGGCACTGTCCAATCTGGGATGACGTGAAGAGCTTCCACCAATTGTGCTTCCGAGTCTGGAACAGCCAAGTCTTCCTCCGTAGGCAACTTGACAGAAGGGTTATGCAGAATATCTAAGAAAGTGTTAGGTGGCACCGGCTTACGCTGAGACCCCAGCCGGCTTAAAGCATCAGCCGCTTCATTCTTTCTGCGATCAATGTGCTCCACTTGGTAACCCTTGAAGTGTCTAGCAATGGTATCAACTTCACGGCGATAAGCCGCCATGAGAGGATCCTTGGAATCCCACTTGCCTGATACTTATTGAGCCACCAAATCTGAGTCGCCAAAGCACCTTACCCCGCTTAAGCTCATCTCTTTAGCCATCCGAAGACCATGGAGTAAGGCCTCATACTCAGATGCATTGTTAGTACAGGGAAACATCAATCGTAGCACATAACAAAATTTGTCACCTCGAGGGGAAGCTAAAACAACTCCAGCCCCCGAGCCCTCCAATTGCCTGGACCCATCAAAATGAATAGTCCAATATGTGTTGTCCGGCTTCTCTTCAGGCATCCGCAGCTTTGTCCAATCGTTGATGAAATCCACCAGTGCTTGAGACTTGATAGGAGTGCGTGGCACAGACTTTAAACCATGAGGCCCAAGTTCAATGGCCCACTTGGCAACTCGTCCTGTGGCTTCTCTATTTTGAATGATATCTCCTAAAGGAGCAGAACTTACCACAGTGATGGGATGACCCTGAAAATATTGCTTAAGCTTCCGGCTTGCCATGAACACCCCATAAACGAGCTTCTGCCAGTGTGGATATCTTTGCTTGGACTCAATAAGCACCCCACTGACGTAGTAAACCGATCGTTGAACCGGATATTCCTTGCCAGCCTCCTTGCGCTCTACGACAATGGCCACACTGACAGCACGTGTGTTAGCAGCCACATATAACAATAATGGATCCTTATCAATAGGAGCAGCAAGGACCGGCGGCTCAGCGAGCTGTCTCCTTGCAAAGCAGAGCCCCGGCTGGTCCGCTGCTGCTCTCTGTAGTAGCCCGTTTTTCTTTCTTTCTTTCTCGTTTCTTGGCTGCTTACTCTGTTTTTGGCCCTGGTAGCTGATCTCCTTGTTCTTAGCCTTTTGGCAACTCCTTCTGAAATGGAATCTTAGCAGTTCTCTTGCTAACTTTCAAAAAAAACTCTAGCATCCAAACAGGGCCCTAGTCTTTTTCTTTTTTGAGTCCACTAGTAAGTGTGCACGTGCAACGCACGTATAATTATTGGTTGCATTTCAAGTAGATGCCAACATGTGGTAGATAAAAGGTTGCTTTGTGTCTCGTGGCGTATAGGAAAGCTTGACAATGCATGAAACGATGAATGTTCATGTCTGGTACACACAAAGTCACAAACATACATAAAACTGGAGAGTATAAATCAACCCATACAACTTGTAATTTCATGCCTCCATTTACTCTTTATATGCATCAAGATGCTCTTGACATGTGAATGTTTAGTTCATTCTGCAAGAAGTGTCAAAGCACTAAAAATCCAAAGCTAAACTTGGCAAGCAACATACACAATTCTACAATGTTTCCCCTCTTTCATCTGTGTTCATCCTCCTCCAAGTCAACAAGCTTTCATGCCAAAATGCGAAAAGAACAATGCGCTGAATAAATACAAGGTAGACACAGGAAAACAATAGTACAAAATAACATCCCGGAACACAATGGGGACATATGGAGAAGTACCAGTTGTAGAAAATAAGAAAAAAATGCAAGTCATGACCATTTTTGATAGTTTTTCTTTACACCCACTTATGTGTAACACTATCAAAGAATAAAAATAATTTGATGGTCATTAGTTCCTAACCATTAACCGAATGAACAGCGAAAGGACCTTAAAGTATTTATACGTAGAAGAATAGTAAAAAATATATTTATTTATAGATGGTTCATGTGAGAAAAAAAATCACATCTTGCAATTTAGACCATCCTGCCCCTTTATGAAGTGAAAGGAGTTCCAAATGTAACAACTTAAAATAAACCAACTCGAGCAGTACAAGTGTTACAAATTAAGAAAAAACAAATAATGTCTTGATGACACATGTAAACGACATCTGCTAAGAAACACTGAAGATATAAAAATAGCACACTCTGGTTAGTAATGCATAGAAACCTTATTTTGAAGTATACAAGTCAGCACAGGCACGCCGTGTAAGTTCACAAGAAACCATAAATGCTGGCTGGGCAGTTGTCTTACAAGCAACATAAATTACCGGCACTCCAGCGGCGTACATTGAGAAGGGGCGATCGATACGGCACCCTCGGCGGTTCACAAATTACCGGCACTCCGGCGGCGTCCCCTAAGAAGGAGTTGTTGGTCCTTGGCTCCTTGTCGCCATGCCGAGTGGAGGCCGGTTGTGGTGGTTTTTGTTGGGAGAGATATGATCGTGATCCAGGAGATCAAGGTGATGGACATGTCAATGTGTGCGAATACCCGATTAGTTTCCTAATAAAATGCGATCATGATCAGTTTCCTAATAAAACGCGATCATGATTAGTTTCCTAATAAAACAGGATCGTGATTAGTTTCCGAAGAAGACGTGATTGTGATTAGTTTCCTAAGAAGACGCGATTATGATTATAGTTTCCTAATTGATCGGACATGGAGTTTCATATGGTGAAGCAGGGTCAGTCAATGTAAATTGTTAAGTGCACACAGAGAATGGATTAGGTTAAGGTTAGCCGTTAGATTAAGTTTAGTGGGCTTAATCATGCGGTCATAATGAATTCGTGTACGTTTTACGGGGTGCATGTAAAAAAGTTCTTGTTTGATTGTTTAATAGTAGTGGAGATAAATTGTTAAGTGCACACAGAGAATGGATTAGGTTAAGGCTAGCCGTTAGATTAAGTTCAGTGGGCTTAATCATGCGGTCATAATGAATTCGTGTACCTTTTATGGGGTGCATGTAAAATAGTTCTTGTTTGATTGTTTAATAGTAGTGGAGAAGAAGATGAAGATGGAAGTGGAGACTCTGCATATCCAGACGCGTCTCTGACTTGGTCCTTCTCCCCCAAATCACATCCCACTACTGCTCCGCGACTACTCTCCCCCCGCCATGGCCCACGGCAGCCGCCGCCTCCCCTCCGGCCGCGCCTCCCCGTAGTCCACCTCCGGCCGCATATCGATCCGGTGCGGCTACTCACCTCCCGGTTCCAACCACGGCGCCCGGCCTACCGGCACCACGACCAGCCACCGTCTCCAGTCTCCACCTCCTGAGTACCGCCTCGACTGGCCGCTCGACGTCGCCGCTGGCTGCTCCGGCAAATCGCCGTCCTCTACACCGCCTCCTTCCGAATTGCCGCCCCGCTCACTTGCAGCACGCGTAGCTGCTGGGCCAGCCGAAACCGACAGGAGGCTCGGGTCGAGATGACGTCATCGCCAACCGTGAGCGCGACGATGGGGGTAATGAATCCGCTCCTCGGCAAGCTCGCCACGCTGATGGGGGACGAGTACAGGAAGCTCAAGGGGGTGAGGAAGCAGGCGTCGTTCCTCATGCGTGAGCTCGGCGCCATGAAAGCTGCCCTCGAGAAGCTGGAGGTCATGGAGGTACTCGATCCGCTGGCCAAGAACTGGAGAGATCATGTCAGAGAGATGTCCTACGACATGGAGAATTGTATCGACGACTTCATGCGTCAATTTGGGGGTGCCGATGCTAAGGCCGGCCTCATCAAGAAAACAGCTCAACGTCTCAAGACGTTGCGGGAGCGTCATCGCATTGCTGAGCAGATGGAGGAGCTCAAGGCTCTTGCTCTGGAGGCCAATGAACGACGCATGAGGTACAAGATCGACAATTGCGTTGATTCTAGTTCTGGTGTTGTGCCTGTCGATCCCCCAATATCCGCAATCTACAAGGAGGCTGCAGGCCTTGTGGGTATTGATGGCCCCAGAGAAGAGCTTGTCAGTTGGTTGATTGATACTGAGAAACAACTCAAGGTGGTATCCGTTGTAGGGTTCGGCGGCCTTGGTAAAACTACGCTTGCCAAGCAAGTGTACAATAAGATTGGTGGGCAATTTGAGCGTAAGGCATTTGTTTCAGTTTCCCAAAGGCCTGATATGACAAGCCTTCTATGTGGCCTGCAACTAAAGCTTGGAATGGAGGAGTCTTCTCACATTCGTGAGGTGCAAGACATCATCGACCGTCTTAGAGAACATCTCACGCATAAGAGGTACTTATTTAATTCTAGTTGTCATCGCTGCACTTTTATGGGCTGGCTAGTTTCTGAAGTTGAAACCATTAAATAGTTGTTTTAATGACGCGGAGATTTCTGTTAGGACAATGCCAAATCTTGTGTTACTTATTGGCCATGAAATGTTCAGTTCATAAATAGTTATTAGCGAAGTTTTTTGATAAGCATAAACTTTTCCAGAGGCAACTTATAATCAGAATTCTACAAAATTTCAACAGGTACCTTATTGTAGTCGATGACTTGTGGGATCAATCGGCATGGAATATTATTAGTTGTGCCTTTCCTGAAGATGGTAATGGAAGTAGAGTAATCGTAACCACACGACTAGGTGATGTGGCTTTCCATGCGTGTCTCCATGACCGTGAGTGCATTTACCAAATGAATCCCCTCCAAGAGCAAGACTCAAGAAGTTTATTCTATAATAGAGTATTTGGGTCTGAAGATAGCTGTCCACAACAATTTAAAGAAGTTTCAGCTGAAATTTTGAAGAAGTGCGGTGGATTGCCGCTTGCAATCATCACTATTGCTAGCTTATTAGCTAGTCGTCAAGCAAGATCAAGGAGTGAGTGGGAGAGCATAAGGGATTCACTGAGCTCCAAGTTTGCCACAAAGCCCACCTTGGAAGAGATGAGGAGTATATTAAACCTGAGCTACATGCATCTTCCTCTTTATCTCCGTGCATGTTTTCTGTACCTTGGCATGTATCCAGAGGACCGTAAGATTAGCAAGGTTGATCTGGTCCGACAATGGGTGGCTGAAGGGTTTGTCAGTAATTTACATGGATCAAATTTGGAGGATGCTGCGAAGAGTTACTTCCATGAGCTTATCAATAGGGGCATGATTCAGCCTGAAGATACCATATGTGGTGAGGTGTTGTCATGTAGTATTCATGATATGATGCTTGATCTGATCTTAAGCAAGTGTGGGGAAGATAATTTTATCCGTGTGGCATATGACTATAAAGACATGGCACAATGGGATGGCTGCAACTACAGGGTCCGTCGACTATCTCTGAAATTAAGTGCTGGTAGCGCAACATCGGAGACCATTGCTACTAGCTTAACACAAATTCGATCATTTGCATGGTTTGGTGAGTCCAAGTACACACCTCCTCTTTCGGAGTTCAAGTATCTACGTGTGCTTCTCTTTGATTTTCCAGATTACCGGGAGATGGTAGTCGACCGCACTGCCGCTGGCCAGTTGTTTCAACTTAGGTATTTGAAGGTTTCAGCAGCATCAGGCAGCATAGAGCTTCCTACTGAAATCCATGGGCCTGTTCATTTGGAGACAATTGATATAGATTGCCGAATGGCACAAAACATCCCGTCAGATATAGTCATGTTGCACCGCTTGTCCCATTTCATTCTTCCGCGTGATACAGGACTCCCAAATGGGATTGGGAACATGAAATCGCTACGTACTCTACGTTGTTATTGCATGGGCAAGAGCTCATTGGATGATATTGAGGGCCTCGGCGAGCTCACTAATCTGAGGGAACTGACACTCACTAAGTCCTACAAGTTTGATATGGTGAAGGCAGGGGTTGAAGCCTTGGTCTCCTCCATTGGAAAGCTCTGTGACCTCAAATTTCTCTACCTTGCCTGCAATCTTGAACATTATGTCGACCTGCTGGACTCAATATCTGATCCTCCCCTCCGTATGGAGAATCTACGTCTGGGAGGATGGCCATTCTACAAGGTTCCAAAATGGATTGGTGATCTTCATTGCCTCCATAGACTGTCTCTGTGTGTTGAGCGGTTGCGGACTGACGGTGTTCATGTTCTTGGGCAGCTGCCGTCCCTCATGTATCTCAGTCTCAAGGTGTTGTGCATTCCTCAAGACAATGCTGTCATAATCTGTACAGGATCATTCCCAGTTCTGGAGTGTCTTGCTCTCAGGTCTCGTGATGATGATGCAACGGCATGCATGGGGTTTGAGGCAGGGGCTATGCCCAAGCTTCGAAGGCTCGTTCTAGGAGTACATGATAGGTGGGGTGGTGGCAGTGCTATGCCAGTGGGCATGGTGCAACTCTTATCCCTTGAGCAAATCCATGTAGATAACATGTCATCCATCCATGACGACCATGATGTCGAGTCTGCCTTCAGGAATGCTGCACAGGTGCACCCAAGATGCCCCCATGTTACAATCTACTAGTAGTATCTTGATTGGCCTTCTCTGTAACTTAAATAAGCTGTTCTCCGGTTTACTTGTTTTATTCATTATTCATTGTGTTTACTGTGTACGAGCTCTGCAAGTTAACTGCTCATGATACCATGTAATTTATCATGTCAGAGTTAGTATATTTGGCTGAATATCTGAATCTTGACTGCCTGAGTACAGTTCCTGCATGATCTGAATGGAAGTGATCACTTGGTTAAAACCTGTAATAGCTGCGTCTTGTACATCCAGATAACGCTTGGCTGTGAACTCAACATTGATGTTCATTCCTGATCATTGATGTTTGAGGATTCATCTTCGGCATCCTTATTTGATTAATCTTCTGCGCCACTATAATCAGAGTGCACTAGCTGTTTCCTTTCCAATGTGTAACCATTCGGTCCTACAAAATATGCAAGCCTACAACCGTTCCTTAGAAAAAAAACATAATCCTTGAAATATGACTAACTTTATGTGGGAGTGTAATTCAGAAATCAGAACCAGTTCGAAATATGTTAACGTCGGCATTCTGAAGAGAGATAAAAACTGGTGGTGGTTTGGGGACTCTACTTTATCTACGGAGAAGCTTAACAATGATCTATATATGCACCATTCTAAAGTGCGAAGTGCGGCATCAGTAGCACAAAAGCTTTGTTCCGACCACTCAATTGCTTGCAATCCTGTGACAGCAGGGAGCATGGACCATTGGATTGAAGCATTGGAGAACGAGAGCAGCTAGGAATTGGTCGTCCGCGACGGCGACCTCACTCAACCGGTTTTTCTCCGGCTGTTGTTATCCTTCCAGATGACAATGGTGATGTTAATCCGTAAGATCAACTCCCCTTTGTTCGAGTCTTTGCGGGAAGCTTCCTGGAGTTGCCGGCGACGACCTCCTTGCTCGGTTCGTCTCCGGCTGTCGTTGTCTGGGAATTGAAGGCGGAAAACGATAGTGGCGATATTAACCTATAAGATCAACTTCCTCCTTGAGTAGCTTCCGGAATCGTCTTCTTGGCTCCTTTCTGAGAGTGACCAGGCATCAGCTTCGTACGTACAAACAGCATAATGGATTCACAGCCTTGCAGTCTCTGTGTACGTGTTTTTCCACGCTGAATTTTCAAAACGCGTCGTTGACTCGACGACTCCAAACGCTGCTATTTGCCCGGGCTCCTCATATCCCGCTGGCCTACAACCGCATCCTCATCATATCCCGCTGCACCACCACTCCACCACCTATTCCACCTCCGGCCGCGGATACGCCACGGCCATCCACCTCTTGAGCTCCGAGCACTCCGGCTCACCCGTTGCACTTCTCCGGCACCACTGCAGCTCCTCCCTTCGAATCGCCGTCACGCCCACTTGCAGCACGCGAGCGGGCTGCTGAGCCAACACCGGAAGGAGCCTCGGTATTGAGATGTCTGCACCGGTGGTCAGCGCCACCATGGGGGCGATGAACCCCCTCATAGGCAAGCTCGCCGCACTGATGGGTGACGAGTACAAGAAGCTCACGTCAGTCAGGAAGCAGGCCTCGTTCCTCAAGGATGAGCTCAGCGCCATGAAAGCTCTCCTTGAGAAGCTTGAGCTCATGAATGAACTGGATCCCTTGGCCAAGAACTGGAGGGATCATGTGAGGGAGATGTCCTACGACATGGAGAATTGCATCGATGACTTCATGCGAGACCTTGGAGGTGCCGATGCCAAGATGGGCTTTATAAAGAAGACGGCTAAACGTCTCAAGACGCTGCGGAAGCGTCATCGTATTGCTGATCGGATGGAGGAGCTCAAGGCTCTTGCTCTACAGGCAAATGAACGACGCATGAGGTACAACATTGACATTTCTTCATTAACATAGGAGCTGCTCGCTTCCAATACCATTCACATGAAATCGGTAAATACCTAGTTTTTGTTGTCTCCGTGCAAAGGTACAAGATTGACGATCGCATCAACTCTACTACTCATGTCATTCCTGTTGATCCTCATTTGTCGGCGATCTACAAGGATGTAGCGGGCCTTGTGGGTATTGATGGCCCAAAGAAAGAACTTATAAGTTGGTTAAAAAATACCCAAGAAAAACTCAAAGTGGTGGCTGTTGTTGGATTTGGGGGTCTCGGTAAAACTACACTTGCCAAACAAGTGTATGATGAGATAGGAGAGGAATTCAGTTGTAAGGCATTTGTATCGGTTTCCCAAAGACCAGATATGACAAGCCTCCTCGGTGGCCTACAGTTGAAGCTCGGGGTGAAGGAGGAGTCATCTCATACTAATGAGGTACTCCCTCTGTTCCAAATTACTCGTCGCAGAAATGGATGTATCTAGAACTAAAATACATCTAGATACATCCATACTTGCGACAAGTAATTCGGAACTGAGGGAGCACAAGATATCATTGCTCGTCTTAGAGAGCATCTCACACATAAAAGGTACTAGCTGACCCAGAACGCCACATCTAAGTGAGCAGCAGCCGGCAATACGGAAGGCCCCCGCGTCGCCTAGGGTAGGCGACACGGGCGGCAGCCCCCAACTGCGCCGCCGCCGGGCCCCCCTTCTCCAGCTAATCCCCTCGCCGCCGCCGGAGGCCACCACCGGGCGAAGCCCGCGTCGTGGCGGCGGCGGCGGGGCCTTCCCCCCGTGGCGCGGCTCTCCTCTCCCGCGGGGCCCCGCGGTTGGCGGCCCGCCTGCGGCTCGGATCCATGGCGGCGGCCATGGCTGGTGGCACGCGGCGCAGCTTGGCGGCGGGTGGCGCCGGCGTGGACAGGTGGGCCACTTCCCTGGCCATGTGGATGCGGGGAGGTGGTGGGCTTCGGCTGCGGCGACGGTTCCTCGCTCGATGATGGTGGCCATGGTGATGTTCGTCCTCGACCCCGATCTACTCCGATCTGCAGCGGATCCGGCCCTTGGTGGCTTCGGTCACCGTTCTTGGGTGCTGGCCTTGCAGATCCGGTGGCTGGAAGGGTTCCGGGGGAATCTCTTGGCCGGCGTGGCGGCCACTCCGATGGCAATGCCTTTGGGTGTTGCTTCCCTCGTTGGAGGCTTCGGAGAGGACCTCCTTCCTTCCACCCCTCCCAGGAGCTCAGGTGAAAACCTCAGACCCCCCTGTTCGAAGCGACGACGACACCACGGTGGCGTGCTCCTTCCTGAAGGCGTTGCTCGGGGGCTGCTCAAGCGGCGGTGGAAGTGGCGGCGGTTCGGTGTCGACACATGCATTCTGGTCAGCTTCATCTTGGAGGTTGCGGCGACGTAGACGACGCTCGTCTGGTGGAGCTACTGCCGATGGTCGAGGCATCGTCGGCAGTCTGCGCCATCAGGTTTGGGATGCTCAGGGGGAAACCCCAGATCTGGGTCTTCCGGATCGGATGATGATGGCGTTCTATCGCTTTCCCTTCTGGGGGCATCGTCTTGGAGCAAGTGCTGGCTGGAGGGATGGTGGAGCGGTGTTTCATCTCACACATTGATGGCGGCGGAGATCGATGGCATGGCGTTGTGGAGACTCGGCGTCCGATGCGCGGAGATGGGCTCGCGCAGGAGGAGGTTGCTGTCTGGCGTCATGGTGACGTCGATGGCCGAGTGGCCAGACAAGGTAGAAGCCTCAATATGATCTGAAGACCTGTGGAAGATGGCGGCGACGACACACGAGTGTGTCTGACCGGATTGTGCCCCGGACCCGGTATGTGGCTCGGCTGGGGCTTCCGAATGAGTTTCGGCTTCCGGCTTTTGATGTTAGGCTTAGGTGAGTGGTTTGGGTAGTGGCCCAGCTAGCACCCCTTCATCATTTTGGATAGGAGTAGCGGCATATGTTGCCAAGATGGTGGATTCAGGCACATTGTTGTGATACTTTGTAAGGTCCTCGAGAATAATCAATAAAATGGCCGTATGCATCTCCCAGATGCAGAGGCCGGGGGTAATCCTCCTTTTCTAAAAAACACACATAAAAGGTACTAATTTTCTTCTAGCTGTCACTCGTGCACTTCAGTGGTTAAATACTTGTGAAAATTTAATCATTTTACTACATTCCTCTAAATTGGGGTAGCTAGAATAGACTAGCCGAAACTAGTATGGCAGACACAAAATCATGAATGGAATGGTCTGGGCACCCGTGGCATGGGTGGCCGGACTGGTTTTTTTCGAAAAGGGGACTCTCCGGCCTCTGCACAGAATAATGCATACGGCTCTTTTATTAAACAAATAAATAGGTTCGAAAAAGATCTTGAAGTCTCCAAATAAAAAAGAGCTCACCCAGAGCCAAAAAGGCTAGAAGACAGACTAGCCAAATAAAGGACGCCACAACCGGCTGGCAAAAAGAGAGATAGGTAAACTAATTGCCTATCCTATTACATGACCGCCATCCAAACCGGTTGAATATATCCCGAGCTACCGTTTCCCAGCGGATAGATCCAATAACCAAATGCTCCCTGGCCTCCGTCGGAGTGAGTAGCGACCACGAACGGATCAACGCCGTGGCTCGAAAAATAACCTGCAAAAAATGAATGCGTGTTGTCCTGTTAAAAACCAAATCATTTCTGCAATTCCAGAGAGCCCACAACAAGGCACAGACTCCTACGCGAATATGTCTTGCTAACTCGGGCTCTATCCCGTTAAGCCACGTTCCAAATAACGTGTTGACAGAATTTGGTGGAGTAATATTAAAAGCAATATGGACCGTCCGCCATAAAACTTTGGCTAGCGGGCAATCAAGAAAAAGGTGTTTGATCGTCTCATCCCGATCACAGAAACTACACCTAGTAGGTCCTGTCCAATTACGCTTTGTCAAGTTGTCCTTGGTTAAAATAACTTGTTTATGGACAAACCACATAAACACTTTGATTTTCAAAGGAACTTTGACAGCCCAAACATGTTTGGAACTAGGAATCAAGCTTGAATTGATAACATCAACATACATTGATTTAACTGAAAATATTCCAGACCTAGTAAGCTTCCAGCGTAATTTATCGGGTTGTTGAGAAGGCTGAACCTCCATCAGTCTACTTACTAGACGGAGCCATTCTTCCCAACGATTGCCCACTAGCGTCCTTCTGAACTGAATATTAAGGGGGATAGATTGAAATACCGTTGCAACGAACACCTCACGTCGTTGAACAATACGATACAAAGACGGGTATTGAATGGCAAGGGGTGTCCCTCCGAGCCAAGTATCCTCCCAGAATCGCGTACTAGCACCGTTACCAATAATAAACTTTGTCCTATTAAACAGGGATAATTTGACTTTCATAAGCCCTTTCCAAAAAGGTGAGTCAGTCGGCCTTACTGTCACCTGTGACAAAGTTTTGGTTTGAAGATACTTGCTACGGAGAATTTGCGCCCAAGTGGCATTAGTCTCACTTGATAACTTTCATAGCCACTTACTGAGAAGACATCTGTTCTTAACTTCAAGATTCTCGATACCAAGACCCCCTTGGTCTTTCGGTCTACAGATGATATCCCATTTGGCTAGACGGTATTTTCGTTTTAGTTCATCACCCTGTCAAAAGAATCGTGATCTATAAAAGTCCAGTCTTTTCCCGACTCCAACTGGGACTTCGAAGAAAGACAAAAGAAACATAGGCATACTCGTGAGAACCGAATATATCAGAATTAGTCGGCCTCCGTATGACATGAGCTTGCCCTTCCAGCAACTCAGTTTCTTTTCAAATCGATCTGGACTGGTCGTGGCGCAATAGTCGAGATGCGTCTGATGGCCTTCGTGGGCCTGTCGTCAATAGTATTTCGATTTAGCACGTGGATATGCGCTCGTAGTCATGCCCTAAGTATATAGCCAATGTTTGGTAGACCTTGTTAACAAATATCGTTTAATGGTCAAATCTCATATATTGTAATAGTTACAATTAAAATTATCGGCCATCAGATCAGAGATATATTGATGATTAAGATTAGTTGGATCCAAGAAACTGGTACTTCCTATATGGGTGCATAAATGTACATGCCCATGTCACTATATTTTGTTATATAATAGAAAGTTGTGGCTTTCTTTTGTTTGAGCATTTGGCAAGTTAAAATTGTTTCATGACTTTTAACGCGTCATACATAAATTAAGTTGGTTCAGGCTTGAATGTTACATGAACATGCTAAATTGACGTTAAGACTAGCATCTTTTTTGCTTGAACCCTTGTCTTTTTATGTTCATTATCATGTTTCGGTGCTTTCATCTGCAGCTTGTAGTCATATAATAATTCAGTATATCTAATATGTTTAACAAAAGTATCAACAGGTACCTTATTGTAGTAGATGACTTATGGGATCAATCAACATGGAATATTATAAGTTGTATCTTTCCGGAAGTTGGTAAAGGAAATAGAGTAATAGTAACTACACGAATGGACGATGTGGCTATGTGCACTTGTCGCAACAACCGTAAGTGTGTTTACAAAATGAAACCCCTCAAAGAAGAAGACTCAAGAATGTTGTTCTTCAATAGAGTATTTGGATCCGAATATGATTGTCCACCCCAGTTTAAAGACGTTTCAGCTGAAATATTGAAGAAGTGTGGAGGGTTGCCACTTGCAATCATCACTATAGCTAGTCTATTAGCTAATCGTCAAACAAGATCAAAGGACGAGTGGGAGAGTATAATAAATTCTTTGGGCGCCAAGTTTGCCACAAACCCCACCTTGGAAGAGATGAGGAGTATACTAAACCTTAGTTACATACATCTTCCCCTTCATCTTCGTCCATGTCTCCTGTATCTTGGCATGTATCCAGAAGACAAAAAGATCAAGAGGCAAGATTTGGTTCTACAATGGGTAGCGGAAGGCTTTGTCAATAATTGTCATGGACTAGACTTCGAGGATGTTGGGAAGAGTTATTTTAATGAGCTTATCAATAGAAGCTTGATTCAGCCTACTGGAACCTCAAATTCTGGAGAGGTGGAATATTGCAGAGTACATGATATAATGCTTGATTTGATTGTCAGCAAGTGTGCGGAAGAAAATTTTATCAGCGTGGCATATAATTGTGAAGACATGGCAAGAATGCATGCCTACGAGTACAAGGTTCGTAGATTGTCCTTGAAATCAAGCGCCAATGATGCAACATTGGGGATCATTGGTGCTAGCATGTCACAAGTTCGATCATTTGCACAGTTCGGAGAGTCCAAGTACACACCTGCTCTTTCATTATTTAAGTACCTTCGGGTGCTCGTGTATGACTTCCCATACCAGAGGGGCACGACAGTCGACCTCACTGTTATTGGTCAATTGTTTCAACTAAGGTATCTGAGTGTTTGTGCATTCGCATGCATCATAGATCTCCCTACTGAAATTCGAGGGCTTGTTCATTTGGAGACGCTGGAAATATCTGGCCATTCAGCACAAATCATCCCATCAGATATTGTTTGCTTGTCACGGTTGTCTCGTCTAACCCTTCCCTATGGTACGTGTTTGCCTCAAGGGATTGCGAGCATAAAATCGTTGCGTGATTTGCACTGCTTTGAGATTGAGAAGAGTTCGCTAGAGGATATTAATGGACTTGGCGAGCTGACCAATCTGAGGTACTTGGGGTTCCGCAGCCAAGCAATGATGACGGAGGTAGTTGATGCTTTGGTATCCTCAATTGGAAAGCTACGTGACCTCAAGCACCTCTTCATTCATAATGAGCCTTCTAAACACTATTGCGACCCCATGTACTCATTTTCAAACCCTCCTCTTCATATTGTGGAACTTCGTCTGGGAGGATGGCGTTTGAAGGGAATTCCCAGTTGGATTGGAAAGCTCCATTGCCTCCGCATCCTGTATCTGTCGATTGGGAACTTGTCAACTGACGTGGTTCATGTTGTTGGAAAGCTGCCCTCCCTCGCCGAGCTCGTTCTCACGGCGTTGCATGTCACCGGAGACAGGGCTGCTGCTATAATCTGCATGGGATCATTCCCTGTCCTGGAGGTCCTTAAACTCATCTCTGATGGTGATGATGATGCTACGACATGCATGGAGTTCAAGGCGGGGGCTATGCCCAACCTACGCGAGCTCACTCTAGGAATACGTGATGGATGGGGTGGTGTTATGCCACTAGGTATGGAGAACCTATTGGCCCTCGAGCGCATCTACGTAAGTGTTGAATCCTCTGTCCACAAGCATTGTGATGTCAAGACTGCCTTCACGAGCGCCGCCGATCTGCACCCAAGATGTCCTTCCGTTAAAATCTATCCGCCTTCTCTATAACTTAAATAGCCCCCCCTTGTATTACTTCTTTTATTCATTCTCCCATTTATTCACCGAGTGTGGGTCCTGTTTACCAGCTAAAGACACTGCCCTTGTGATATGATAATAAGGAAAGGGCCAAGGCCGCCCTCTTCTCTTTTCCGCACCAATCCTTATTGTAAAATTAAGTGGACTTTTAAAGTTTCACTCTTGTATTCATAAGGATGCAAAGCATGTAGCCTTCAAAGAGCACTCTTGGGTACATGAAGACATTTGTTCCTGCATGATCTGAACTGACATATAATCTCTACATCCTGTTGTAAATATATGCAGCTGATCTTGGATGCGTACCCTGTAAGTAGTACTACTCTGAAAAGTACAACCACTGTAGACGCAAATTGCTGGATTATACTGGGAGAACTGTTATCTTTGCAACGAAACAAAGACAAGTCCATCTTCAATGTAAGCAACTGAACATAAACATTTGATGCATCATCTTCATCATTATAAATTGATTAATCTTCTTCACCAAAATAATCTGGGCGCATCTGACCTTTTCTATGCAATCAATAACTGATCCCAAATGTGGTGATACCAGTATTCTGAAGAGAGATACAAGAGTTGGTTTCGACTCTGCTTTATTAAGAGGAAAGCTTAAATAAGATCGACACACCGTTCTGAACTCTGAAGCATGACATCAGGAGCACAACTTTGTTCAAATCATTCAAATAGTCGGGTTACATGCATTTACTGCTAAAAATCACTAGCATGAAACACCAGCATAGAAACTACACAGTACAAGGTTCAGCATGAAGAAAGAAAAAGTACCCCTTGGATCATATGGTAACAACACTGCCCCACCATTCCCCTGTGTTCCGACATTACCTACCATCTAGGATAGCCGGGAGCATGGAACAATGACGGAACTCAGGCCAAGTCAGTTTTGGTTTCGTAGCACAGGAGGGCACCGCCACATGACATCTACTTCGAGCATCAGATACAACAGCGGATACAACGCCATGGAAGAATAAGAACAACTATGAAGATTGGTCCTTGGCGACCTCCTCGCTCGGTCCATCTCCGGCAGACTCGTCCCGTCCAAGAAGCAAACAATGACAACAGTGATGTTGTCAGCACTGCCCCTTTGGGACTACTTCAAGAAGCTTCCCAAACTCGGCAAAGGGAGCCGAGTTTTCATTATGGGGAACTCGGCAAAGGGAGCCCTGCCCTCATAGAGACGTCGGTTGGTCCTTGTGGGTCCACCTGGTCAGGTATTCCCCGAGTTCATTATGTTGAGTTCTTAAGTAATAAGTCAATTTATCAAAATAACAACAAAGTCTTTAGTCTCAAACAAGTTGGGGTAGGCTAGAGGTGAAACTCATAAGATCTCGCAAAAAATCAAGGCAAAAAAAACTCTGAACCGTATTTTTGCTATTTTTTAACTTTAATCCTTCCTCTCTTTCTCCCATAGAGGAGTTTGATCCTTGTTAAGGAAGAATATCTCAGTCGTGCTTTTTTTACAAGGAAATCGCTATACTTTTTCGAGCGATGAGTGATTGAGTACGGTCGGGCAAATGTTGGACTTTGTTTTTCCCTGCACTAGGTGAACAGATTTCATTGCCGAGTTTTTAGTTCGCCACCACAACTTTCTCGAGTTTTTATCGAATTGCAAGTTTTCAACGCCAAGCTCCCGATGAAAAATACTCGGCAAAGATACAGCACTAGGCAGCTTCGTCGATTTCAGTAGTGAAGTTAACTAGAGAAGACTTTTTTTTGGACGAAAAGGCAGGATTACTGCTTTTCATAGTGACTAGGGAAGACTTGAAGGGTAGCTTGCGTCAACTGATTCTATAAATCTATATGCAAACAATGAAACTTTTCATAGAGTGACTGGACGCACTACCAGAATACCCGCTTACGCCGACGGCCTCATCTATGCCGACGGCCCCCGTCGGCATAGATACGCCTATCCCGACGGCCCAGGCCAGGTCGTAGGCGTAGAAATGCCGTCGGCATACGTCTATCTATGCTGACGGGGCCGTCGGCATAATGAGGCCGTCGGGACCGCTGGAGGTACGTCTACGGGGCCCGTCGGCATAGCCCGGGCCCACCTACCCGTTCAGCGATGACCGTTTGACGGCGTCGAAACTATGATGACGGGAGGTAACGGCGGCCGTCGGCATATCTATGCCGATGGCTAGGTCATAGGCATAGATTTGCTGACATCACCTATCCGCGTCGTTGACACGTCATCGATCCGAGGGAGTGGGGGGGGAGGGGCGTTGTGTGGCAGAGATATGCCTACGGCGTAGCCGTCGACATAGACCTAGCATGCCACGTCATCGATCCGCATGCGGTGCCACGTCATCGATCCATGGGATTGTACCTCCGTGTGCGCAGCTATGCCGACGGGCCGTGCCGTGCCGTCGGCATATTATTTTTATTTTTACTTTATATTATTTTTATTTTTTTTATTTTTCCACAAGATAAATGTGCCTTATCTAAACAAAAAACATACCTCGATGGTATATCGATTTCCCTTCTCACGGACGTCGCTGTCGCCGTGTCACGGAGGGGGAAACGGTTGACACGGAGGGAGTCTGGTTAGTGGGGGGATTCGGGGTGTAGCTATGCCGCCGAAACATCGCACGGGTCCCGATGCATATGTGAAAGTGTTCAGGCATGCGTAGATGCCCGTCTTGGGGCTCCGCGGTGTGCCCCCCTCCACGCAAGGCAGTGCCGTCGTCACTTGGAGGGGGGGCACACCCCGGAGACGCATGCCGTCTCTTCGAACATGCCACCACACCACCCAGCATGTATGAGGGCCCGGTGCGATGCTCCGGTGGCATTGCTACCCCCAGGGCCCCCGTCTCGCCTACCCTGTAGCGTTTGACCATGAGATCTAGCCCTTTGAGTTTACACAGACGGGCCTTGACCAGTGGACCTCTCTGTAGGAGATATGCCCTAGAGGCAATAATAAATGATATTATTTATCTCCGAGTTCATAATTATGTTTATGTTCCATGCTATAACTGCTATGGTTCTCGAGTCTGCAATAATCACGAGGCTCGGAGGAAGACTCATATGCACGTGTGGAATAATAAACGGTAAAATGTATTCCTAGTCTGGCCTCTAAGACTAGCTCAAGTGTTGCATGATGGTTATGTTTTCCTGATCATGGGCATGTCTATGTCAGCAACCTTGAGGTCACAATGTTAAGAGAACATTTGTGTTGAATCGACCCGGCATGATGTTATGCTATGAGATTCATTCGTCACAAGTTTATTGGTACATAACACAGAGATGGTTAACGTTTGCATGATTCCTTAGACCATGAGAGTATCGAGTTTCTTCATGCTTGCTTCATGAACTTTGGGGTTTGTTAAACGTCATCCGTAAATGGGTGGCTATTACGGCGGCTTACGGGTTCATGGAAAAGTGTGTCAAGTAACTTGATAGCTCAAGATTGGGATTTGCTCCTCCGACGATGGAGAGATATCTCTGGGCCCTCTCGGTGTTACGGTATCCATCATCGTCTGGCCAGACACTTTGTGATTTGATCACGGGGATGCCGGAACACGATAACGAGAAAAGAGAACAATACCGGTAACGAGGTAGCTAGCATAGTGGACAAGTTGTTGATCCACAGGAATGCCAACATGTCTCACCTCGGGTATTTGTAACATATCGCGAAGCAACAGGAATAGCACACGGCAACTGGAGGTTCACTCGAATATTTATTCGTGTGGGTATAGGGGTCAATATGGGTGTCCACGGCTCCGATGTTGATCATTGATCGGAAGGGGTTCCGGGTCATGTCTATACTTCACCGAACCTATAGGGTCACACGCTTAAGGGTCATCTATCTGCTGAATACTAGACAGGGAGTCTGAGAGAAAATCACCGAAAAAGTTTCGGACACCGAAAAGTTTCGGACAGCGGAATCGTACCGCAGAGAGAGGTCATCGGATAAGTTTCGATGATACCGAAAAGTTGTTTCGGGATACACCATTAAGTCAAATTGGTTTCGGCACATGCCTGATAATTCTTGGAGGATGCCAGAATCATTCTGGAAGCTTTTTGGAATTTTCTGAGATAAAAACCGGAAATGTTCCGGAGCTGCCGGAGCCACTTCAGATGCGTTTCGCAGATGAAAATCACTAAAACCGGAATTGTTTCGGAACGCGTTGAAAATCATTTTAGTGGGTACTGGAAATGTTCTTAGCCCACATAAATATTTTCAGTTCGATCAGACGCTGAAAAATGTCGTCGTGAATAGTGAAAATCAGCTTTATGGTTACTTTATGGAAAGCCACCTTTTGGGGCTTTGCTCCAAAAGATCTTGGGGATGACATGGATGGATAGGAGCCATTTTTGGGGCCCCTCATGGGGGTGTGGCCTGCCACATGGGGTATCCCCCCTTGGGGACCCTCTAGTTCCTTGGTTTCACTCCTAGGTCCTTGTGGAAGGACTTCATTCATGTGCATTTTGGGTTTTTTGTGAAACTACCCTACCCCCTTGGGATTTCCTATAAATAGAGGTGGAGGGGCAGCCCTCCACACTCATCCCTTGCTCTCATACACATGCCATGCATTATCTGGCTTCTTCTCTCCCTCCCACGAAAAGAGTTTCGTAGAGCCGTAAGGCTGTCTGGGTTCCGGCAGGAACTAGTTCTGGACGGCGAAGCCCTGTTGGATAGATGACACCGTATGTGTGCAACTCTGTAGAGAGATCGTAGTTTCGGTCATAGTTCGTGAGTGCCTCCCGAAGGGCTGTCCGTGTGACCGTCCGAGTTTCGAAGGTCCTCCCGAAGGGCTGTCCGAGTGACCGTTCGAGTTTCGAAGGTCCTCCCGAAGGGCTGTCCGCGACACCGTCCGGGGGGCTGTTCGACCGCCTCCCGGAGGGCTGTCTGAGGAGCAGATGAGGGTATACATCCTCGCGGTTGGGAGGTTGTAAATCCTAGCTGCGGGGATCTGCACCGCCGATCGTCATCGACTCTACTTCCCGCTGCGCTACGAGTCGGTAACGAAAAAGATCAAACCATGTATGCAGTCTCCATAGTGGTCCTGGGCTGGTGCGTAGGTCGGAAAATTTTTGTTTTCTGCTGCGTTCCCCTACACTCTCCACCCGGTTGTGTTAGGTCAGCCCATAGGAAGACTTTGGAGCAACATCCTGGCCAAACCCACAGCAAGATCCCCTACGTGTAGACCCGGCGCGTCCGTTTCCCCCCTCCAGGTGCCGGCGGCGGCGCCGTCCGTGAGGGGGGCCACACCCCGAAGACGCATGCCGCCTCTTCGGACATGCCACCACACCACCCCGCATGTATGAGGGCCCGGTGCGATGCTTCGGTGGCATTGCTACCCCAGGGCCCCCGTCCTGCCTAACCGTGTAGCGTTTGACCACGAGATCTAGCCCTTTGACTTTACACGGACGGGCTTTGACCAGTGGACCTCTCCACCCGGTTGTGTTAGGTCAGCCCATAGGAACACTTTGGAGCAACATCCGGGCCAAACCCACAGCAAGATCCCCTCCGTGTAGACCCGGCGCGTCCGTTTCCCCCATCCAGGTGCCGGCAGCGGCACCGTCCGTGAGGGGGGCCACACCCCGGAGATGCGTGCCGCCTCTTCGGACATGCCACCACACCACCCCGCATGTATGAGGGCCCAGTGCGACGCTCCGGTGGCATTGCTACCCCCAGGGCCCCCGTCCCGCCTAACCCTGTAGCGTTTGACCACGAGATCTAGCCCTTTGACTTTACATGGATGGGCTTTGACCAGTGGAACTCTCCACCCGGTTGTGTTAGGTCAGCGCATAGGAACACTTTGGAGCAACATCCGGGCCAAACCCACAGCAAGATCCCCTCCGTGTAGACCCGATGCGTCCGTTTCCACCCTCTAGTTGCCGGCGGCGGCGCCGTCCGTGAGGGGGGCCACACCCCGGACACGCGTGCCGCCTCTTCGGACATGCCACCACACTACCCTGCATGTATGAGGGCATGGTGCGACGCTCCGGTGGCATTGCTACCCCCCAGGGCCCCTGTCCCGCCTAACCTTGTAGCGTTTGACCACGAGATCTAGCCCTTTGACATTACACAGACGGGCTTTGACCAGTGGACCTCTCCACCCGGTTGTGTTAGGTCAGCCCATAGGAACACTTTGGAGCAACATCCGGGCCAAACCCACAACAAGATTCCCTTCATGTAGACCCGACGCGTCCGTTTCCCCCTCCAGATGCCGGCGGCGGCGCCGTCCGTGAGGGAGGCCACACCCCGGAGACGCGTGCCGCCTCTTCGGAGATGCCACCACACCACCCCGCATGTATGAGGGCCCGGTGCGACGCTCCAGTGGCATTGCTACCCCCCAGGGCCCCCGTCCCGCCTAACCCTAGAGCGTATGACCACGGGATCTAGCCCTTTGACTTTACACGGACGGGCTTTGACCAGTGGAACTCTCCACCCGGTTGTGTTAGGTGAGCCCATAGGAACACTTTGGAGCAACATCCGGGCCAAACCCACAGCAAGATCCCCTCCGTGTAGACCCGACGTGTCCGTTTTCCCCCTCTAGTTGCGGGCACCGGCGCCAGCCATGAGGGGGGCCACACCCCGGAGACGCGTGCCGCCTATTCAGACATGCCACCACACCACCCTGCATGTATGAGGGCCTGGTGCGACGCTCCGGTGGCATTGCTACCCCCCAGGGCCCCCGTCCCGCCTAACCCTGTAGTGTTTGACCATGAGATCTAGCCCTTTGACTTTACAGGGACGGGGTACCTGGGGGGTAGCAATGCCGCCAGCTGTTGCGGTGGGTCCTCCTACGGTTGTGGAAGCATGGTGGCAGGCGCAGGCACCCGACACGCTGCTCCGGGGTGTGCCCCCCTCACGGGCGTCGCTGCCGCCGTGTCACGGAGGGGGAAACAGCCACGTTGGGCCGACATGGAGGGAATATTGGGGTGGGTTGGGCCGGGACGGTGTTGGGGGTGTAGCTATGGGCTGGGCTATGACAACCAGGTGAAAAGGTCCACCAGTCAAACCCCGTCCGGCGAAAGTCAAAGGGCTAGACCCGGCGGTCGTCTGTGTCAGGTTTAGATGAGACGGTGTACCTGGAGGCACTACTAGGAAAAGGGCTATAGATGGAATGGCCACTAATGGCACACCAGACATGTGGTGCGCCACTACTATATAGCAGTGGCGCACCATGTGCTGGTGCGCCATTAGTGTGAAAGACACTAATGGCGCACCAGACACATGGTGCGCCACTAGTAACAATTTTTTTTCCAAACATACTAATGGCGCACCAGGTCACAGTGCGCCATTACTAGTTCTAACTAGTAATGGCGCACCGGCCTCATAGTGCGCCACTGCTATATATTTTTTATTTCTTTTTTTTTTGCAAAACTACTAATGGCGCACTTGCAAAACTACTAATGGCGCACCAGTGTATAGTGCGCCATTACTAGTTTAAACTAGTAATGGCGCACTGTTCCCCGGTGCGCCATTAGTGTATATTTCATGGACACTTGATCTCGATCCCCCTCCATCTCGATCGCTATCCCACCTCGCCAGATCCGGCCCCCTCGCCGTCGAGCACCCCCCGCACCCTCTACCCCGCTCCACCGGCCGCCGCCGCCGACCCCCCGCACCCTCCCCCGCTCCACCGCCGCCGACGACCCACCGCACCCTCCCCTGCTCCACCGCCGCCGACGACCCACCGCACCCTCCCCGGCCCGCTCCACCGCCGCCGACGACCCCCCGCACCCTCCCCTGCACCCTCCCCGGCCCGCTCCACCGTCACAAATGAATGCAACTAAAATTGCAAAAAAAAATTTTTGATTATATTTTCAAATAACAAATTTGATGATATTTTCAAATAATAAATTTGATGATATTTTTTCATATTCATAAATATTTTCAAATAACAAATTTGATGATATTTAAAAAAAAATTATTACTGTTTTTATAAAAAATTATTACTGTTTCATATTCATATTCATTTTCTAAAAAATTATTAGATGCAACAAAAAAAATACTTATGGCGCACCTCTGGCTGGTGCGCCATTGCTATATAAAAAAAGATTACTAATGGCGCACCTCTGTCTGGTGCGCCATTGCTATATAAAAAAAAGATTACTAATGGCGCACCGACCGTGGGTGCGCTATTGCTATCTAAAAAAACATTCTAATGGCGCACCACTTCGGGGTGCGCCATTAGTAAGTTTCCCCCTAGCTAATTCCTCCCTCTCCCTCGCCAGTCCACCCGCGCACTCACCTGACCCACGTCGCCGCCGCCCCGACCCCCGCCGGACTCCACCCCCGCCGCCCCCACGCCCCCGCGCCCCCCACCACTGCAGCTCCCCGCGCCCCCGCGTCCCCCACCACTGCAGCTCCCCCGCGCCGCCGCCCCCGCGCCGACCCGCGAAGCACGTGGCCGCCGGCCTCCCCACGACCAACCGAGGCGCCCAGGAGGACCGCCGCCGTCTTCCTCTTCGACTACGAGCGCCTGCACGCCAAGGTGCCCGTCTACCCGCCGCCCCACCTCGTCTTCCACGCGCCAAATCGAGCGGCGGCCAGGTAAATCCCTCCTGACCCGCCGGCGTCCACCTCGACCTCCCTCCTCCCCTCCATTCCCGCCGCCCCACATCTCTTTATGGCTCCGTTTGACGGACTCCTCCACCTTCCCTTCTCTCTGCAGGATCGGACGAACTCCATCATCAAGCAGAACCGGGGCGAGCTCCAGCCCTACCCACCGGCGTCCAGCGCAGGTATGCTCATCCCCTTCTCGCCCCTCCGGCTGCCGGCGTCCGCCCTCCCTCTCCCCTGTCCCCCATCTCTGATTGTTTTCTTTTCCAGTCTCAATCTATATGCTACATGATCTATACCGAGGTGAATAATCTTTTGTCATGGAAGATTGTTGGTTGCTGTGCATGATCTGTTGCAACTGCGAATGAATGTCCGTGAAAAATGTGTCATGAATTGATGTTGCTGAATATTGATGATATCTGAACCGATTCACACATGTGTGTCTGAATGTAAGACTACAACCTGTATAGGACAGATTTGGTGCAAGAATACAAAGTGAGGATAGTTTCAGTTAACTAAGCTGTGATCACTCAAAAGTTAGTTCAAAGAAGATCTTGGTTGGCTTTGAGCAGTTGCTGCAGTTGTCAGAGAGAAGTTCAAACCTGTCAAAGAATGAATAGCCTAGTACTTCAGCTATTATCTTCCCCACTGTAGTTTTGCCGGAACCCATCATTCCTACATTTAAATGCATACACATATTAGATAGGCAACACATAGTGAAGGGTTCCATTCAAATTATAGAGCTGATGTGGGGGCAAGAACTAACCAACTAGATAAACACAACGGTCATTCAGGTAAGGGAGCACGTCCTTTGCTTTTTGCTGCAGTTAACATGGAGGTCAGTCATATCAACACAAATATGCAATTAGTTGATGAACTGTGTGAATTTCTCCATGTAAACTTGCCAAGGAAAACATCATTGCATTATCTCCTAACCTTTAGTACGAGAGCCTCATCAGCAGAATAGTGGGCCTTCTCAGTACCTGCGATCGTGCATGCATGTCAGATCACAATCATTCGATAGCATCCTCGATAGCACTCTCTTTGACTTCTATGGTTTGTCCTGGGTAGCATACTGCAGAGATTACTCAATTTTTGCGGACTTATTTGCGATCCATGATATTTCTTTGGAGTCTCATGATACATCCCTTAATTTTTTTGAAATTCATAGACACTAAAATCAAAATAGCTCATGGCTGTTTGATGTGACCGTGATTAGGTTTATGTCCATTTCAATGGCTACTTGCAGCAACAGCTGAATGTAACTGAATTTTTGAACACATGAATTGTAGATAGTTTCAGTTAACTAAGATTGGCAGAATATCTTATTTCAAATATAGCCTATGCATGTCTTGTTTTCTGGTTATGGATATTGTATAGTACTGCATATCTTTTTATTTTGCAATATAATGCTTACCAAAGGTTTCAATATTTTGGTGTTACCATTGTTCTTTGAGCATAGTGAGAGGAGACAAGAAGAAGGGGGTTAGGAAGATGCTGCCTGCTCATCAAAGCTAACCATCTCCCCCTTTTCACCCCTTTTCCTTTGTCTTTTGTGGGTTGCAAGGAAGCTACTGTCTTTGTCAACTTGTGATGCTGCTGCTGTACCCCGAGAGGCCCTTGAGTTTGCCAAAATGTCGATTAACTTCCGTTCCGGCAAATTCGGGCACTCCATATGTCCTATTTTCAGCAAAGGTCATGCTGAAATTTTCCGTGAATTTTAGCATGACTTTGCTAAAAATAGGACATATGGGGCACTTGCGACTAATGCATGGGCCGGGGTATCTTAGTACTTAATTAAGTAGGATCAACTGCCTCTTGTGTTATACATATAGAAGTGTGATATCTACTCATAGTTATTACTAATGTCAGTTGCTCGTCATCGATAAACCCTAATCTGGTAGGATGACCTACTAAAAAAGCCCATACCACATATTCTATTTGGATGGCCCTGCTAACCCTTGACCATAAATACTTGAGATGGATGTAGCAGGCTTAAAGAAAGAAATGTTTTTAGGCCAAATCCACTGGGCCTGGCTGAAAATGCACAAGTGTGCATGACTAACAATATTCTATTGTAAAGCTAAACAGGAAAGAGGAACCACTCATCCTAACCATTTTCTCTCAAAATTACCACTTCACTTCTTACTACTGAAAATCTTAGACCATCTCCATTCACCAATTGCTCAAACCAGTTCGAAGGGCATGTTTTCACCACACTGTGGATTATCTTATTGGACCCAACAGAGATGATGTAGTTTTGAATTATGAACATAGGAAATGTCGTCATCGGACGACGAAAGTCTCCCGGGGGAGTGCGACTGGTGCCACGACGGTCGAGGTCTGTGCGACAGGCCTCACCTGGACGATGATCGACGCTTCAGCATTAAGCTCGAGGAGACCTTCGAAGTTGAAACGGTACGCAACGACGACAAGTGTTTTTTTTCATAATTAAGCATGACTTCAACTATTTCAACGTGTAATTTCATCTTTTACAATTCGAGTATAGTTTATCCCATGCCATGCAAGACGCTATGTCTTGGAGAGGATGGATTTTGAAGATCATGAAAATTTTGAAACGAAGAAAATTCACCTAAGGACACAACATGATGTGGATTTTGAAGTAAATCTGTATAATGCTGAGAGCGTAACCCATTTTGGTTGCCAAAATTGGGAAGCATTTTGCAAGATGTATGGTTTTGATGAGGGTATGCTTGTCACCATGGATCTTGGTGATCCTGACATCGACCAAGACAATATGGACATTTGGGTCCTTGTTGGTACGCCTCCAGTTCTACCGCTATGTGAGTTTCTCAAACATAGTTAATTCTTAACTAATTTATATTGTTTATTTCAAAATAGTTGACAACTTATTTCCATTGACAGCTTATTTTGATTGTTCAAAAAATGTGCGGAACATGGTAGACAAAACCCACTACACCGATGGCTCCGAGTTAACTTATCAGGAGAAAAATCATCTGGTCGGATTTTGTACTGATCTTGAGAATTACAATATCTACAATCAAACTCCTCAACATTATGGTCAATACGTGCCACTAGTGCACGTGTTGAACTACGGTAACTACCCTGGAGATACCCTGGTAAGATTTTTTACTATTACGACATCCGTGCATCTTTTGCATACTTCTAAAACTAGTACATCATTGCTAACTATGAAGTTATTACTATGTTTTTCAACAGAGAATCCCAGAGGATTGTGTGCCTCATTTGCTGTATCAGAATGGCAGCCTTCGTGTTTTGAACTTATATCCAGGTCATCCTACGAATCTCAACTGTCCATACCGGATTTCTAGAAGAAGTGGAGACATGCTAATCAGAGAATGGAAAAAATGTATGGACAGTCGTAAGGAGGTTCTTGGAAGCAAAAGGAAGCGCCGCGCAAGAATTGGAGACAGGATGATCTCCATTCTCCATAATGGAGAGTCAGGGTCTATATTGTTTTATGCTATTTTACCTTAAATAGGGTATTTAGGTCCTGCCTAATACTGATGATCATGTGCTAAGAACAATTAAGTAGGGTTGGTTCGATGACTATCAGGATGATGATCGTATGACTTGTTATTAATAACGAGTAGAAGTTGTATGATGATGATTAGTAGGACTTGTTAGGATTAGTTTTACTTTCGACAAACTCGCTACTCGCGGTCTCGAGACTTGTAATGTTCTATCTTTGTTTGGTCTTTTGAATTCGGAGACTAATATGATGAATTGTATTCGGAGACTAATCTTCTATTGTATTCGATGAATCTGCTGTTGCTGTGTGGTGCTGTTTATATTCTGTCCAATAATATATTTTGTAATCCTTGCAAATATCAGAAAAGAAAAAAATCCCTAATATACATACTAATGGCGCATCACCCCAATGTGGATACTAATGGCGCATCACCCCGCAGTGCGCCATTAGTATGGCAAAGCACATGGGTAAATATGGCCCCCTGGGAGGCATACTAATGGCGCACCGTTGCCTATACTAATGGCGCACTGCCTGGTGCGCCATTAGTATACCAGATACTAATGGCGCACTAGTGGTGCGCCATTAGTAAAAAATACTAGTGGGGTGGTACTAGTGGCGCACCAGTAGTGCGCCATTAGTAGGCAAAACTGGTGCGCCACTAGTAGGCCTTTTCCTAGTAGTGAGGGGTAGCAATGCCACCAGGTGTTGCGGGGATGTTGCTATGGGCTGACCTATCGCAACCAGGTGGAAGAGACCACTGGTCAAAGCCCGTCCGGCAAAAGTCAAAGGGCTAGATCTCCTGGTCAACTGGGATTAGGGGTGGCCTTCGGGGTGTAGCTATGCCACTGAAACATCACACGGGTCCCGATGCATGTGTGAAAGTGTTGTGGCATGCGTAGGCGCTCGTCTTGGGGCTCCGTGGTGTGGGCCCCCCTCCACGGACGGCAGTGCCGCCATCACTTGGAGGGGGAATCATGCGGGTGCGGTAGAACCAGAGGGAATCTAGTGGTGGGTTGGGTCCAGACCGTGTTCGGGGATGTTGCCATGGGCTGACCTATCGCAACCAGGTGGAAGAGACCACTGGTCAAAGCCCGTCCGGCAAAAGTCAAAGGTCTAGATCTCCTGGTCAACTAGGATTAGGGGTGGCCTTCGGGGTGTAGCTATGCCACCTAAACATCGCACGGCTCCCGATGCATGTGTGAAAGTGTTGTGGCATGCGTAGATGCCCGTCTTGGGGCTCCGTGGTGTGCCCCCCTCCACGGACGGTAGTGCCGCCATCACTTGGTAGATGCCCGTCTTTGGGCTCGGGCAGCGCCTCCGACACTTGGATTAGGGGAACCGTGTGGGTCGGATCGAACGGGGGGGGGGGGGGGGGGGGGGGAATCTATTGGTGGGTGGGTTGGGTCCAGACCCTGTTCGGGGATGTTCCTATGTGCTGACCTATTGCAACTAGGTGGAAGAGTCAACTATTTAAAGCCCGTCCGGCGAAAGTCAAAGGCGTAGATCATCGGGTCAACAGTGCTAGAGTTAGTCCGGTCGGTGGGGCTTCCGGGTGTAGCTCAGGCACCGAAACATCGCACGGGTTCTTCTAGTTGCGGTATTTCACCCCCAAAAAAGGTATATACATGTACCCGCTCTCTTGCGTTAATATTTTTCAAGAAGTCAAAATCCAACACCTGAGAACTAACTCACAAAATCCTTATGTTCTTTCTTCTTCTTCCGGCAGCTCTTGAAGCTAAGCATGATAGTATTTGTCAAATAAATCCGGATGAATAGAGATGTTTGGGTGTGGAAATTTGGCACCAACGATACTATTTGTTCAAATAAAACAAGAATTATTCAGATATGACGGAATCACTAATGACATAACTAGAGTAAGTAATAATGCATACAAAAAAAAAGGTCCTAGGTATGCTGACGGCCTATCCGGATGAATAGGTTCTGTTAACATATGCTGACCGTTACACCGTCGACATACCTCGTGCCTTATCCACTCAACGTACCGACCGGCCACCCGTGCCTTATCCACCTCGCCCCGACCACTCGTGCCTCCACGCCGCTCGATCCACCCGCGCCGCCGCCCTCGATCTTTGCCGGCGCCGCCGCCACCTTCTGCGCCGGCGCCGCCCCGCCCGGGCCGCATCGCGGCGTCCCCGCCTTGCTCCGCGCGCCCCAGTCCCCGCCTTGCACCGCGCGCCCCCGCCCCCATCCCCTTCCCCAACTCCGACGCCGCCCCGCCCCCGCCCCAACACCACCGCCACCCCCATCCCCTCCCCCACCGCCGCCCGCCGCCCCCCACTGCCCGCGCCGCCCCCACTGCCCGCGCTGCCCCCATCCCCTCCCCCACCGCCGCTGCACCGCCCCAAATCCTCCGTCGCCGCCGGCCCGGCCCGTCCCTGTCCTCGGCCGGACCGTCCCCATCCTCGGACGCCCCGTCCCCGACGCCACTGCCCCGCCCGTCGCCGCCCCGCCCTGCTCCACCCCGCCTCTGCCTCACCGGTGAGGCTGCTGCTGCTGCCGCCGCTGCTTGCTGTGCTTGCTGTTGCCGCTGGTTGCTGCTTCCTGCTGCTGCTGCTGGATAGATTAGTTAGTTAGTTTAGGGTTTAGTTAGTTTAGGGTTTAGATGGATAGATTAGTTAGATAGGTTAGCTGCTGCTTTTTTTGATGTTTTATGTTAAAATGCTATATATGTGGTTCGATGAGATGCTATATATTGCAAAAAAATTGGTTTGATGAGATTAATCAATGATGATGACGAATAGATGATGATGATGAATATGTGACGAATAGATGATGATGATGATAGTTTTTTTGCCTACATGATGCAAAAATAAGTGAATGCATGTTTAAATGTTTTAAATATGCTCTATGAGTTGTGATGTTCTAAATTTTTTGTCGCGATGGAATTTGCAGGCTTTGTGGTGTTGCATTTCATCGGAGTGACCGTCGTCCGACGCGTTTGTCCCTGAGCATCCCTCCGTTGTTCGACTCCTTCCCCTACAGCCGAGGGTGAGCTACAAGTCCATCTCTTCCATTTTTTCATGTCACTAGATTTCATTCTCATGTCACCTCGCGTAACCTGGGCGTCTCCTGTCCGAAAGGGTTGCATCGATAAATATGCATTCAATTGCATATTTATCACCGCAGCTCTTTCGAATTGTCCAGCGTTTTCCACGGACAACCCGAGGATGTTTAGATTGGGTATGTTCTCCATGTTCTACCCCGTTCCGAGACAGGATTTCGGCGGCGCCTCCCCATTGTTCTTCGGAGCACATTCTCTCGGCTATTTGACGAGACATGTATCTGGAGAACAGCGGGGAGGTGCTACCGAAATTTTGTCTGGGAATAGGGTAGAATGGAGAATGTACTCAATCTACACATCCTCGGGTGGGATTAGGACCCATCTTTACCTATTAGAGATGTAGGTGGGTTCAACGTGGTAGAAAATGAAAATTTAATGTGATTAATTTAAGTGAATCCTTAATTATGTTGTGTGGCTTGCAAAAAAGCAGAGGATGGCAGATAATCAGTGGATGTATAGTGGTTTTATCCGTCGGAATCGAGTAACATCAGAGTGGATCGCGAAAACCGATGTGTTTTTAAAGGAGATATTCCGTCGTCCAATGAGAATTATCCCACCATGCCCCTGTGCGAGATGTGCCAGACATCACCGTAGAAATCAGAAGGACATGACTGAGCACCTTCGCACGCACGGATATATGCCAAACTTTGACATGCCGCCGATAAACATAGCCGAGCAGGACCGTGGTAGAGAGGAGGTGATGCACAACGCATCGATGGATATGAGGACGACGGGGCCAGGGACATGCTAGATGATGTCATTGTTGCAGAAACGGCAAATGCGACACCTTCAGAGAATGAACCGGAGGACCCGAAGGCAACCGCAAAGGCCTTCTTGGAGGTCTTGGCCTCGTCGAAGAAACCTCTTTATGCGGGTGCGAAAATATCTCAGCTGGATGCCATCTCGCAACTGATTGCAGTCAAGGCTGAGTACGGCCGTAGCCAGAAATGCTTCGAAGCATTCCTGGGAGTATGGGCTAACAGCCTCCGTGAGGGTCATGAACTGCCGAAAAGCATGTACGATACAAAGAAAATCATGAAGGCACTCTCTATGGATTACGAGAAAATAGATGTTTGCCCGAAGAATTGCCTTTTGTTTAGGCACGAGTATGCAGATGACAAGTACTGTAGGGAGTGCGGTTCGTCTCGGTACATTGAGGTGGTCGGTGAGGATGGTGAGAAAAGGCAGCTAGCCATCTATCGGGTAACGTAGTAATTTTTAAAAAATCCTACGCACACGCAAGATCATGGTGATGCATAGCAACGAGAGGGGAGAGTGTTGTCCACGTACCCTCGTAGACCAAAAGCGGAAGCATTAGAACAACGCGGATGTAGTCGTACGTCTTCACGATCCGACCGATCCAAGTACCGAACGCACGGCACCTCCGAGTTCAGCACACGTTCAGCTCGATGACGTCCCACGAACTCCGATCCAGCAGATCTTCGAGGGAGAGTTCTGTCAGCACGACGACATGATGACGGTGATGATGTTGCTACCAATGCAGGGCTTCGCCTAAGTACCGCTACGATATTACCGAGGTGGATTATGGTGGAGGGGGGCACCGCACACGGCTAAGAGATCAATGATCAATTGTTGTGTCTCCAAGGGGTGCCTCCCTCCCCGTATATAAAGGAGTGGAGGAGGGGGAGAAGGCCGGCCCCCTATGGCGCCCCCCATGAGGAGTCCTACTCCCACCGGGAGTAGGACTCCCCTCTTCCAAGTAGGAGTAGGAGAGGAGAGGGAAGGGAGAGAGGAAGAGAAGGAAAGGGGGGCGCCGCCCCCCCTCCTTGTCCAATTCGGACTAGAGGGGGAGGGGGCGCGCGGCCGCCCTGGCCGCCCCTCCTCTTCTCCCACTAGGGCCCAATAGGCCCAATAAACTCCCGGGGGGGGGGGGGTTCCGGTAACCCCCCGGTACTCCGGTATTTGTCTGAAACCTCCCGAAACACTTCCGGTGTCCGAACATAGTCGTCCAATATATCGATCTTTATGTCTCGACCATTTCAAGACTCCTCGTAATGTCCGTGATCCTATCCGGGACTCCGAACTACCTTCAGTACATCAAAACACAAAAACTCAGAATATCGATCGTCACCGAACTTTAAGCGTGCGGACCCTATGGGTTCGAGAACTATGTAGACATGACCGATACACGTCGCCGGTCAATAACCAATAGCGGAACCTGGATGCTCATATTGGTTCCTACATATTCTACGAAGATCTTTATCGGTCAAACCGCATAACAGCATACGTGGTTCCCTTTGTCATCGGTATGTTACTTGCCCGAGATTTGATCGTCGGTATCTCAATACCTAGCTCAATCTCGTTACCGGCAAGTCTCAAAACTATAAATCCCGTAACTAACCTGATCCCAAAACTATAAATACCGGAGTGTACACCCCCGGTCAAAATTCAGTAGACTACTACGGAAGGGTACAAAATATATACGAGATTAAATTCCGCAAGGGGCGCGAGACCCTATGTCTGCCTGTGTTGAAATGCCGATGTTTCGATCCGCAGGAGGGGGTAAAACATAAGCCTTCCATTGGTTTGGTCGAAGTTAAACCATCAACCGTCTATGCCGGAGCCGATCTCTTCATTGCGGCTACCCAAGCTACACAAGTATATTATCTGCCTTACCCATGACAGAAAGAGTACCTAAAGGGTTGGGAAGTTGTGTTCAAGGTGTCACCACATGGTAAGCTACCGTACCCGAATGAAGACGATTACTACAACATTAACCCCATGACATACGAGGGAGTGTTCTATCACATTGCTTGCAAGGCTTATAGTGATGTGCACTACCAAGAGGGCCCAGAGATACCTCTCCGACAATAGGAGTGACAAATCCTAATCTCAATCTATGCCAACTCAACAAACACCATCAGAGACACCTGTAGAGCACCTTTATAATCACCCAGTTACGTTGTGACGTTTGGTAGCACACAAAGTATTCTTCCGGTATTCCGGAGTTGCATAATCTCATAGTCATAGGAACATGTATAAGTCATGGAGAAAGCAATAGCAGTAAACTAAACGATCAAGTGCTAAGCTAACGAAATGGGTCAAGTCAATCACATCATTCTCCTAATGATGTGATCCCGTTAATCAAATGACAACTCATGTCTATGGCTAGGAAACTCAACCATCTTTGATCAACGAGCTAGTCAAGTCGAGGCATACTAGTGACACTATGTTTGTCTATGTATTCACACATGTATTATGTTTCCCGTTAATACAATTATAGCATGAATAGTAAACATTTATCATGATATGAGGAAATAAATAATAACTTTATTATTGCCTCTAGGGCATATTTCCTTTAGTCTCCCACTTGCACTAGAGTCAATAATCTATATTACACAATAATGATTCTAACACCCATGGAGCCTTGGTGCTGATCATGTTTTGCTCATGGATGAGGCTTAGTCAATGGGTCTGCAACATTTAGATCCATATGTATTTTGCAAATCTCTATGTCTCCCACCTGGACTTGATCCCGGATGGAATTGAAGCATCTCTTGATGTGCTTGGTTATCTTGTGAAATCTGGATTCCTTTGCCAAGGCAATTGCACCAGTATTGTCAGAAAAGATTTTCATTGGACCCGATGCACTAGGTATGATACCTAGATCGGATATGAACTCCTTCATCCAGACTCCTTCATTTGCTGCTTCCGAAGCAGCTATGTACTCCGCTTCACATGTAGATCCCGCCATGATGCTTTGTTTAGAACTGCTCCAACCGACAGCTCCACCGTTCAATATAAACACGTATCCGGTTTGCGATTTAGAATCGTCCGGATCAGTGTCAGAGCTTGTATCGACGTAACCATTTACGACGAGCTCTTTGTCACCTCCATAAACGAGAAACATATCCTTAGTCCTTTTCAGGTAGTTCAGGATATTCTTGACCGATGTCCAGTGATCCACTCCTGGATTACTTTGGTACCTCCCTGCTAAACTAATAGCAAGGCACACATCAGGTCTGGTACACAACATTGCATACATGATAGAGCCTATGGCTGAAGCATAGGGAACATCTTTCATTTTCTCTCTATCTTCTGCAGTGGTCGGGCATTGAGTCTTACTCAACTTCACACCTTGTAACACAGGTGAGAACCCTTTCTTTGCCTGATCCATTTTGAACTTCTTCAAAACTTTGTCAAGGTATGTGCTTTGTGAAAGTCCAATTAAGCGTCTTGATCTATCTGTATAGATCTTGATCCCCAATATGTAAGCACCTTCACTGAGGTCTTTCATTGAAAAACATTAATTCAAGTATCCTTTTATGCTATCCAGAAATTCTATATCATTTCCAATCAACAATATGTCATCCACATATAATATTAGAAATGCTACAGAGGTCCCACTCACTTTCTTGTAAATACAGGCTTCTCCAAAAGTCTGTATAAAACCATATGCTTTGATCACACTATCAAAATGTTTATTCCAACTACGAGAGGCTTGCACCAGTCCATAAATGGATCGCTGGAGCTTGCACACTTTGTTAGCACCCTTTGGATCAACAAAACCTTCTGGTTGAATCATATACAACTCTTCTTCTAGAAATCCATTCTGGAATGCAGTTTTGACATCCATTTGCCAAATTTCATAATCATAAAATGCGGCAATTACTAACATGATTCGGACAGACTTAAGCATCGCTACGGGTGAGAAAGTCTCATCGTAATAAACCCCTTGAACTTGTCGAAAACCTTTCGCAACAAGTCGAGCTTTGTAGATAGTAACATTACCGTCAGCGTCAATCTTCTTCTTGAATATCCATTTATTCTCTATGGCTTGCCGATCATCGGGCAAGTCGACCAAAGTCCACACTTTGTTCTCATACATGGATCCCATCTCATATTTCATGGCCTCAAGCCATTTTGCGGAATCTGGGCTCACCATCGCTTCTTCATAGTTCGTAGGTTCTCATGGTCAAGTAACATGACTTCTAGAACAGGATTACCGTACCACTCTAGTGCGGATCTTATTCTGGTTGACCTACGAGGTTCGGTAGTAACTTGATCTGAAGTCTCATGATCATCATCATTAGCTTCCTCACTAATTGGCACTACAAAAAAAAGACACATCCGTGACATTTTGGGCCGAACGGATTTTTTTCTGTCATACATATGACACTTCTATGATGATAATTGTGACAAAACCCGGTATCATCATAGATGTGGTGGGCTCCTACTTCTATGACAAAAAATCATGACAGAAAATGGGCTTTTCGTCCTGGGCAGGCCGGAGACGCAGCTGCATGACATTCTTTGGGCCGTCCATGACGGAAAAAACCGTGGTAGAAGCGAGGGCGAGGAAAATTTCAGGGAGTTCCCGGTTACGGTGGGAGGTCGGGGGCCGAGCGATGCGCGTTTCTCTCGTACACGTACGCGCGTGTGTGCGAGGCGTTGGCTCTAACTGAACCCGAGCGAGGCGTTGGGCTCTAACTGAACCCGAGTGATTGCACTGCAGGCTACGCGTTACTGAACCCGAGCGATCGATCGATGGCTGTTAACTGAACCCGATCGAGCGATTCCTTCGCTACTGCTGCTAACTGAAGCCGATCGATGCTGCCTCTGGATGAACAGTGAGCGTTGCTGGGGGGTTTGGATGAACAGTTCCCGGTGGGGGTGGATGAACAGGACCCCGTGGTGTTGCCTCTGGATGAACAGGACCCCGATCGATCGAGCCGGTTGGGGCTGGATGAACAGGACCCCGTGGAGGGCAGGATGAACAGGACCACCCCGTGGAGGGCAGAATGAACAGTAGACGGTGGAGGGCTGGATGAACAGTAGCCCGTGGAGGGGTGGTTGAACAGGAGCCCGTGGAGAGGGCTGGTTGAACAGTAGCCGGTGGAGTAGCGCGTGGTGGAGGCTGGATGAACAGGAGCCCGTGGATGAACAGTCGCAGGTGGAGGCTGGAGGAGGTCGACGGTGGATGAACAGTAGCCCGTGGAGGCGGGAGGGGGTCGACGGTGGAGATGAACAGTGTCCCGTGGAGTCCCGTTTTGCGGTACGCCACACCCCTCCCGATGAACAGGACCCCCGTTTCGACCGTAGCGCTCCAACACAAGTCCGTTTCCTCCGTTTTGCGGTACGCCACACCCCTCCCGATCAACAGGACCCCCGTTTCGACCGTAGGAGGTCCGTTTCCTCCGTTTTGCGGTACGCCAGACCCCTCCCGATGAACAGGATCCCGTTTCAAACGTGGCCGGTCGAACACAAGGCCGTTTCCTCCGTTCTGCGGTACGCCAGGCCTCGTTTCCATCGGCTGTTCCGTCCAAGCCCTCCCGATGAACACGACGACGCATTCCGTTCCGACCCAGCCGGTTGGCTCCCCATGAACACGACGACGACGCTGTTTCTCCGTTCCGACCCAGCCATGTACACGAGCCCTGGCCGTACGTATGCGCGAGTAGGCGTTCGAGACCCTGCCCGTATGTACGTACGTGGCCGTATTTTCTTTCTTGCACACTGGCCGCTGTACGTACGTGTACATGCTACGTGCGCGCCTCTACTACGACACGTGCGCGCCTCTACATCGACCAGTATGTACGTACACGTTCGCGACCAGAATGACAATGCTACGTACGCTTCGACCAGGTGGGTCCCGACTGTCAGGCACTTCCTTGCCTGCGAAGATGTAGCTGGTGGGTCCCAGCAGTCAGGGGGGCGAATCATTTTTTTTGCCCGGACGCACTTCCTTGCGTGCGAAGATGTAGCTGGTGGGTCCCAGCAGTCAGGGGGAAACGTTTTTTTCGCGAAATACAGTGGCCCGTCCGGTGGGTCCCAGCTGTCAGGTGGAGGAATCATTATTTTCCGCGTAATAAGGAGGCACTTCCTTGCTGCGGCCGTGGACCCAGCTGTCAGCCTCTCCACGTACAGTCCACGTCCGATGGAAGTCGTTCCTTGACCACGTTGACCACGCCGCGCCGAGAGCACCAGGGCGGTGGACGACGGCGAGGCCTAGGAAGGGGACGACGGGGAGCCGGGGAAGACGCGGCAGTGGAAGCCCGCGCGGAGAGGAGTACGAGGGTTCACTGGTTCGGCTGCGGTGTGAGGCTGCCGTCGCCGCAGGGCCTGGCCAGCGGTGGGAATAGTAGGGGGCGGTGAGGCCTCCGCGGCAGCACAGCCGGCCACGGGAGGCAGGAGCATGCGGCACGACCGGCGCTGCTTTGGGCGGCTGGAGCAAGAAGACCAGAGGTTGAAGAAGCACTACGGCCGTTGGATGGACATCGTACGGTCACTGGAGCTAGAATCGTTCATATTGACTAAAGTTGACAAAGGCCCCCGTCCCAGTCAACTTAGTAGGCCCACAAGTCAGCCTCCCACCATGGTGGGTCCCAGCTAGCAGGGGGAGTATTCATTTTTTTGTGCGTAATAAGGAGGCACTTCCTTGCGTGCGAAGATATAGCTGGTGGGTCCGAGCTGTCAGCGGCGGTAACGTTTTTTTCGCGAAATACAGAGGCCCTTTCGGTGGGTCCCTGATGTCAGGTGGAGGAATCATTATTTTGCGCGTAATAAGGAGGCATTTCCTTGCGTGCGGCCGTGGACCCAGCTGTCGGCCTCTCCACGTACAGTCCACTTCAGATGCATGTCGGTCGTTGACCACGTTGACCAGGCCGCGCCGAGAGCACCAGGGCGGTGGACGACGGCGAGGCCTAGGAAGGGAACGACACGGAGGCAGGGAAGACTCGGCAGTTGTTTCCCACGCGGAGGGGAGTACGACTGTACGAGGGTTTACTGGTTCGTCTGCCGTCGCCGGAGAATAACAGCAGGTGTGGGTGAGTAGAGGGATGGCTAGGCCAGCGATGGGAGTACGGTGGGGCGGTGAGGCCTGCGCGGCAGCAGAGCCGGCCGCGGGGAGGAGGGAGCAGGCAGTCCCGCCGGCGCTTGTTTGAGCGGCTGGAGCAGGAAGAGCAGAGATTGAAGAAGCACGACGGCCGTTGGATGGCCATCCAACAGTCACTGCTTGTGCGTCAACCTTTTTTTAGGAAAGCCTCAAATCTGTGGAAAACAGCATACAGCCCATCTGCCATTATTTCTAATAATTTACAGCCCATTTGCTAATTATTAAGGTTTTTTTGGAGCCCATATTCTTTTTGTTAGCATTACAGCCCATATTGTGGCCACGGTTAAAAAATTATACGAAATTTTGCATATTTCGGTGCGGTCCGAACTGTTTTTAATCCCGAAATTTCGACTCACATTCAAACTGATTTTAAAAATAAATGTATATCAATATAAAATCCAACAAATTCTCCACGCATAAAAATTAATGTAATTTAAAATCTCGAAATGAAAAAAAAGATATTTGAAACTAATTGCCGGTTTGATGTGTTTTAAAAATGTACAGCCCATTTCTCATTACTGATGGGCCATTTTCTCGGCCAGCCGAATGAAAGCTCTCCTCGTCTTGAAAGATTTGCAGCCCAACAGGCCTGACAAAGCGACTTACTTGGCAAATCACAAAAAAACTGGGCTGTGGCCGTGGACCCAGCTGTCAGCCTCTCCACGTACAGTACTCTTCCGATGGAAGTCGTTCCTTGACCACGTTGACCACGCCGCGCGGAGAGCACCACGGCGGTGGACGACGGCGAGGCCTAGGAAGGGGACGACGCGGAGCCGGGGAAGACGCGGCAGTGGAAGCCCGCGCGGAGAGGAGTACGAGGGTTCACTGGTTCGGCTGCGGTGTGAGGCTGCCGTCGCCGCAGGGCCTGGCCAGCGGTGGGAATAGTAGGGGGCGGTGAGGCCTCCGCGGCAGCACAGCCGGCCACGGGAGGCAGGAGCATGCGGCACGACCGGCGCTGCTTTGGGCGGCTGGAGCAAGAAGACCAGAGGTTGAAGAAGCACTACGGCCGTTGGATGGACATCGTACGGTCACTGGAGCTAGAATCGTTCATATTGACTAAAGTTGACAAAGGCCCCCGTCCCAGTCAACTTAGTAGGCCCACAAGTCAGCCTCCCACCATGGTGGGTCCCAGCTAGCAGGGGGAGTATTCATTTTTTTGTGCGTAATAAGGAGGCACTTCCTTGCGTGCGAAGATATAGCTGGTGGGTCCGAGCTGTCAGCGGCGGTAACGTTTTTTTCGCGAAATACAGAGGCCCTTTCGGTGGGTCCCTGATGTCAGGTGGAGGAATCATTATTTTGCGCGTAATAAGGAGGCATTTCCTTGCGTGCGGCCGTGGACCCAGCTGTCGGCCTCTCCACGTACAGTCCACTTCAGATGCATGTCGGTCGTTGACCACGTTGACCAGGCCGCGCCGAGAGCACCAGGGCGGTGGACGACGGCGAGGCCTAGGAAGGGAACGACACGGAGGCAGGGAAGACTCGGCAGTTGTTTCCCACGCGGAGGGGAGTACGACTGTACGAGGGTTTACTGGTTCGTCTGCCGTCGCCGGAGAATAACAGCAGGTGTGGGTGAGTAGAGGGATGGCTAGGCCAGCGATGGGAGTACGGTGGGGCGGTGAGGCCTGCGCGGCAGCAGAGCCGGCCGCGGGGAGGAGGGAGCAGGCAGTCCCGCCGGCGCTTGTTTGAGCGGCTGGAGCAGGAAGAGCAGAGATTGAAGAAGCACGACGGCCGTTGGATGGCCATCCAACAGTCACTGCTTGTGCGTCAACCTTTTTTTAGGAAAGCCTCAAATCTGTGGAAAACAGCATACAACCCATCTGCCATTATTTCTAATAATTTACAGCCCATTTGCTAATTATTAAGGTTTTTTTGGAGCCCATATTCTTTTTGTTAGCATTACAGCCCATATTGTGGCCACGGTTAAAAAATTATACGAAATTTTGCATATTTCGGTGCGGTCCGAACTGTTTTTAATCCCGAAATTTCGACTCACATTCAAACTGATTTTAAAAATAAATGTATATCAATATAAAATCCAACAAATTCTCCACGCATAAAAATTAATGTAATTTAAAATCTCGAAATGAAAAAAAAGATATTTGAAACTAATTGCCGGTTTGATGTGTTTTAAAAATGTACAGCCCATTTCTCATTACTGATGGGCCATTTTCTCGGCCAGCCGAATGAAAGCTCTCCTCGTCTTGAAAGATTTGCAGCCCAACAGGCCTGACAAAGCGACTTACTTGGCAAATCACAAAAAAAACTGGGCTGTGGCCGTGGACCCAGCTGTCAGCCTCTCCACGTACAGTACTCTTCCGATGGAAGTCGTTCCTTGACCACGTTGACCACGCCGCGCGGAGAGCACCACGGCGGTGGACGACGGCGAGGCCTAGGAAGGGGACGACGCGGAGCCGGGGAAGACGCGGCAGTGGAAGCCCGCGCGGAGAGGAGTACGAGGGTTCACTGGTTCGGCTGCGGTGTGAGGCTGCTGTCGCCGCAGGGCCTGGCCAGCGGTGGGAATAGTAGGGGACAGTGAGGCCTCCGTGGCAGCACAGTCGGCCACGGGAGGCAGGAGCATGCGGCACGACCGGCGCTGCTTTGGGCGGCTGGAGCAACAAGACCAGAGGTTGAAGAAGCACTACGTCCGTTGGATGGACATCGTACGGTCACTGGAGCTAGAATCGTTCATATTGACTAAGTTGACAAAGCCCTTCGTCCCCGTCAACTTAGTAGGCCCACAAGTCAGCCTCCCACCAAGGTGGGTCCCAGCTAGCCGGGGGAGTATTCATTTTTGTGTGCGTAATAAGGAGGCACTTCCGGTGGGTCCGAGCTGACAGCGGGGGGAACGTTTTTTTCACAAAATACGGTGGCCCGTCCAGTGGGTCCCTGCGGTCAGTTGGAGGAATCATTATTTTCCGTGTAATAAGGAGGCACTTACTTGCTGCGGCCGTGGACCCAGCTGAGACTCTCCACGTACAGTATACTTCCGATGGAAGTCATTCCTTGACCACGTTGACCTCGCCGCGTTCCGTGGCATGCATGCGTCCATGGGTGTGGTGCGTCCCCACTGTCAGCCTCTCACGTATAGTCATCTTCCGATGACTCTTGGTTGTTGACCACGCTGACCAGACCGTGCCGAGCGCACCCAGACTGGAACGACCCGGAGATGGGGAAGATGGGGCAGTGGAGTCGCAGATGGAGAGGACTGGGAAACTTCACTGGCTCGGGTGCACGGCAGCACAGCCACGGTGCCGCCCACGGGAGACAGGAGCAAGAACAGAGGTTGAAGAAGAAGCACGGCTGTTGGATTAACATCCAACGGTCCAGCTGCTAGAATCATTTGTTGATTAAGTTGACAAAGTCGTGCGTACATGTCTGCTTAGTAGGCCCACAAGTCAGTCACCAAATCTGACGGGTCCCAGCTGCCAACGGGATGAATAATTTTTTTCGCAAAACAAGGAGGCACTTCCTTTCGTGCGAACATACAGCCGGTGGGTCCCAGCTGTCAGGTGGAGGAAACATTTCTTTCAGCTTAATAAGGAGGAACTTTCCTTGCGTGCGACCATGGACCTCGTGGGTCCCAGCCGTCAGGCTCTCCACGTATAGTCCTCTTCCGATGACTCTCGTTTGTTGACCACGCCGCACCGAACGCAGCGAGGCGGTGGACGACGGTGAGGCCCCGGACGGGAACGACTCGGAGATGGGAAAACGCGGCAGTGGAGTCGCAGATTGAGAGGAGGAGAAGGGTTATAACTGGTTCTGTTGCGGTGTGGGGCTGTAGTCTGTGGAGAATAACAGGAGGTGTCGAGGGGTGGAGGGATAGCCTGGCCGGCGGTGGGGTAGCGCTTCGCAGCGATGCGTGCTAAGCAGAGCCGCTAGCCGCCGGAGGCCGGACCAGGCGGTCCCGGCGACGCTGGAGGAAGAAGACGAGAGATTGAAGGTGCATGCCGGCCGTTGGATATAAATCCAATGGCTGTGGATGACACAATCATTTGTTGACCAAGTTGACAACGCCCTGCGTAGGCTTCGACCTATTGGCCCACATGTCAGCCTGCAAAAATGTGGCATATATTTAACCCATGTTTTCTAGAATGTACAGTCCATTTGCTGGGCTGGGTGAACAAATAATTTCGCGTCAATCAGGCCCATTTATATTTTCTAAGAAAACCCAGCCCATTTGCACTTCCTTGAAATACACGTATTAGGTGGGCTCGTTATATATATAATGTTATGTTAGAAGGAGCAATTAATATCAAAGAATAAACCGGAGAGGCACATTTATATATATATAATTAAGAAATTAGCGAGTTATTGCTCAAAATAAAAATGAGCGCGTTATTATTAAATTGGTCCTTAAAATCTTCGCAAGCTTTTGTACGCAATCACCAGGATTTTCCTTGCCTGTGAGTCAAAAACAACCAGGATTTTCCTTGCCAACTTCCGTTAAACATTTACTTTTATAAGTTAATAACACGTGGGATGTTTTTATAATGTATATATAAGTCTCTATAAAATATACGATAATAGTAATAATATAAATATATATAATGTGGTTAGAAGGGAAAACATAAATTGGACACAGCATTACTTTTATAAGAGACCTGCGTTTTATACCCCACAGTAGGCATACTAACAAGTTCACACACAAATACAACAGAAAAGGTAAACATTCATATCAAACTCAGGTTCACAGGACACGTTCATATTCATAGCCAACATTCACTATCAACAACTCAAAAGATTCATATATACACAAGCTCAGCATATCTATGCATCCAAATGATTGATAGATCACACGACAATATTCATACATAATTCACAAAAAGATTCAGATATACACATGTTCAGTATGTTTATGCATCCAAATGATTGAGATCACAGCCAATATGATCCATGGACGAACTTTAATTACCTAGGGTACAGACTGGTAAATGGTGTTCAATCGGAGGTACTTCTTGCTAAAATTAGTTCTTGTACGAGTAAACTTTCGAGTACATAAGAGGCAGCACAGACAATCTGAACTTTGCTTGTAGGTTTATCCTCAAATAGTGGCCTCGTGCCGAGGGAGGTTTGAGCAACTTGGCCACTACTTTCATCCAACTAGTTTACTGGCTCATCTTGGTCCTGTATCTCGCCAAAATTCTACATTGCAGACGAGAAAGGAGGCGGTTGAGAAAATGAACCACCCAAATTTTTTGTGCAGTTCAACTGAAATGGAGCATCCTTGGCGTGCAGACTGATTAAGTGCCAGATGAATATACGCGTCAACCAACTTGTCTGGAATCTTTAGACTCCATGCCATATAGTTCGCTACCATATGTGCCGATAACCAAAAGGCACAAGTTGGGACCAAAGACTGGACTGCGTTTTTCTGGGCTATGCACCAAGCAATATTTTTGGCGTTCACTCTCCTAATACTTGGAGTTTGACAATTGGTTGACGCCGGTTGATACTCGAATGAATATAGGCACTTCTTGTCAACATCGATGCTTGTCTGAGTGAACTTTGGAGTACATAGCAGCAGCATAAGTACCTGTCCATCTGATCATTTTGTGCAGTTCTACTGAAATCACCCGATGTAATGATTTGCCTGCGAGTTCAGGCTCCAAATTACTCCTTTATGAAATCGGCAAACAGTAGCACAATACCAAATTACCAATACATATGACAGGCACAATAATCAGGATAAAGACCAGTACCAACCTGTGTGAGGTAGCATATCAATTACTATTTCCTTTGACTGGAAGCCGAGATAAGCCAAGCGACTGACAGCAAAGGAAGAAAGCAAGCGGAGATTAGCGACTGACAGGAAAGGACGGAAGCTGTCGAGGCAATGAAGCACCCAAAGTTTTTGTGCAGTTCCACCAAAATCGAGCATCCCTGTTGGCACATATATTGAGAGAGTGAGATTACTGTAATAGTGGGACTAGTTGATGAAACATACACTAACAAATAGAAGCACCCTCATTATCTTAATGGGTAAAGTTAGCAACATAGTAGTCTTGCTTAAAGAGAGGTATTAGTTTATTTAATCAGTGCCAATTAGCTCAACTCAACACTCAAAGCATTGCCATTTATCATAGGTTGCAAAACTTTAACGTGCAAAGATAAAGGAGTTTCTCATGACAGTAGCACGATACAAATAGAGATGACAGCAAACTAATATGGATGAAGGCCTTAGGCCCGTACCAACCTGAGAAAAAAAGCTTATTCATGTAGTCCCATAAGAGATGATAAAGCACTCACTGGAATCACACAATAGTATATATTTTTGTGCACTTCAAATGTATGGTTGAAATCACTCTTGTTTACCAGTGCTGAGATTATATCGAAAGATTATCAAGAACTTCCAGCAGAGTTAAAGCACTGGCTGGGATACAGTTCATTGTATTGTCTTGTGTAGTTCCACTAAAATGTATGATTGGCACAACATGATCCCTGTTTGCACAAGTAGGAACAAGGTGAAACCTTCATTAGCTTAGTGAGAAAGGATAGGAAGACATTAGCATATTACTCAAACAGTAGCATCAAATTCATGATGGACAATACGCAAAACATTGCCTCATTGAACCAATGGCAATAAATTGACATGCAAAACAATAGCACTATTATGTCATGACACTAATAATATTCCCTCCCTGCTCCACCACATGATTCACCTCCATAGACAAACATACACACGTACATGATTCAGCATAGGGTCCTACTAAAGATTTGTTTAACTCCAACAGGAAAATTAGGCAGTAATAAATTAGTGGTACTTAAGTACTCCTAATTAATTAAGTGAGACAGCAGAAGTGGAAGGGCTCCCTGGAGGATCGTCTCACATGTAAGGTAGTCGTTGCCGGAGCCCTTGAATGGCCTCGACTGAGGCCTCTGGCTTCAGCAAGATCGCCTTGGCACTGTTTATTCTTCTTCTTCTTCCTCTTCATGCTCTGTTTCTCTTTCTCCTCACCAGTTGGTGAAACCAAGTACATGATTGGCCTTCTAATTCAGAATTGGTTTTGTCAGTGAGGGAGTACAAGTGTACTAGTAAAAAACAGCATTATTTTCTCATGGCAGTCGGAAAATAGAGATGAACACATGCATTAAATATCATTCTTACCTAAAGGAAGGTTATGGCGCCAATATGGATGATGAGGATTGGAACACAGATCTCCCTTTGTGCAGTTCCACCAAAATGAACCAACTGTTCCATTCTGACATTCCAGTTAAACAGCACAAAAGTCACTTCTTTTAAGAAGAGTTTTGTGCAGTGCACCAAAAGGTCACAACAGCAACCAGGTGAATTGGATATCCCTGTTTGCACAAAAAGGCACAGAGGAAACAGTCAGAGTCTCAAACAATTACAGGCAAAAACATTTGGCTAAACTTGTCATGGCTTATAACAGTGGCATGGCTTCATTTTTACCAGGGACATTAGATTAAGAACAGCTAAGGCTGCGTTCGGTTCACAGGTTTGGTGCAGGATTTTCGTAGGAACACAATTCCTACGGTATTCTTTCCCTTCCAACCGTTCGGAACACGGGAAAGGTGAATAGTGTTTCATAGGAAAGCTGGTCTGGTAGTACTGATTCCATAGGATTAGAAACATCCACGCGCTGCTCATTTTTTGGGCGGAAGCCCGAGGCAGGCGCTCGCTGCCATGCGTTAGACAGGTTGCTGTGCTGTGTTGCCGGAATAAAAAAATCAACCTATGTGTGGTACGTGAGGTGAGGACAAGAGTAGTCACTGTGCAGCTGAATAAACAAATAGCATCTCATACTGCCAAGCATGCTACTCTAAAAAAACAAATCTGTACATTTCGTAGTCCATCCGAACACATTCTCTTGAGAGTTTCCTCCGGTTCGCTGTTCCATAGTTTTATACCTACATTCCTTTCCTATTCCTCTATTTTCATCAAGACCTATGTTTTCTGCCCCTTTATTCCGAACGGAGCCTAAATATTTGGTATAAGGGCATGGGACAGTGGGTGCACCAGCAGTCCAGCACCATGTACGTAAACAGGGGCATAAAGTGGTGATTCATAGTTTGTTGCCCCGAGAAACAAACATCCAAGAAACATATCTGGGTTGGTCCCATTTTTGTTCACTCTAGCCACCTACTCCTATGTGTGGATAGCAAATCTAGTCCTGGTCATACCACTGTGTACAGCGTTACCCCTATATTTCCCTTTTCGACCAAGAGACCGGTTGGATGACCAGTCTGTACTACTTTCACTCCCTTTCCTTCCTGTTTGTACCAAGTCCGATGTACTCCCTCCGTTCGGAATTACTTGTCGCAGAAATGGATGTATCTAGATGTATTTTAGTTCTAGATACATCCATTTCCGAGACAAGTAATTCTGAACGGAGGGAGTACATACTAAATTCCCCCACCCCCACTTTATTTCTTGTTTGAACCAAGTACTCCCTCCGTCCGGAATTACTTGTCATCAAAATGGATGTGTCTAGAACTAAAATACATCTAGATACATCCATTTCAATGACAAGTATTTTCGGACGGAGGGAGTACAAGATTCGACTCCATGAAGTAGCTTTACCTCTAACAATAGAAGAAAAAAATATGTGACGTTGGACCATCCGATCGAGAGGGGCTGAGAGGTAGAAAATGATGCACATGCAGCGACGTAGTGAGCTGGGGAAGTAGAGCTAAGGCGGTTTCGAACGAAGATATACCTGAAGGTCGTCGGGATGTGGATAGGTGGGCGGCGGGAGGCCGGATCCGCCCACAGGCAACGACGAAGGGATCGGAGGACCTCCCGCGCCGGCGCTCGGCCAGAGATAACGGTGCGGCCGGCAGTGGGTCTCCTCCCTCGCTGTCGACGACGGCCTAAACGCTGCCCCTCCTCCCCTTCACCGGCGGAGGGGGATACGTCCGGATCTGTAACCAGCGGTGAGGATAGAAAGCCAGTGTTTTTTGAAGGGAGAAAGACAGTGTTACTACCCCTATCTTGTTTAGATCTGGAGAGGATGAGAGTGTGTGAATAGAGCAACCCTAGCAAGCAAGCGCGGAGGCTCCGGCCTATATATACGTAGTGGGGTAGTTTTCCTTTTTCACTCCATCAAAACAATCGTTTAAAATTGTGTACTACTACATGCCAGGTCGCGGTTTTTTTAGTTGTTGATTGTTTTTTGAGATAGCTACCCGCTTGTTCCAAGTGGTGTTACGGTGTGCCAGGTCGCACTTTGTATCGTTCAAGTCTGGTACTACAAGTCCCTCCATTAAATGAACAACCAACCCCTCGTAAAAATTGTGAACAAGCCCACGGCTAAAATTAGCGGAAACGTGGGTTGCCCCAACATGCATTATTATTTATATTTTCTACTCCCTCCGTTCCTAAATATAAGTCTTTTTTATAAGCCACACCTAAGACAAGAATTTTTTTATTAGCAGTGAACCCCACATGTCATAGACACAAAAATTGTGGCAAGATTCCCTTAGGCAAGCCAAAGTGTGTCTAACAATTTGAGCAACTCAGGTTAGGCAAGTGTGGCAAGTGTGGGAAAAATAATGTGGCAACATAAGACAAACATAGTCACAATCCAAACAGCCCCGTAATTTTTTGTGACATGCATGAAAATTTGGTTAGTTAAATTTATAGTCAAAATTTGGCAAGGTGCATCAAATCAACACATGCAAGTATCAAAAGGAAAGTCACGGCATGCATGCATGCGTTGTACTCCCTCCGTTTCCAAATATAAGTCTTTTTAGAGATTGCAACAAGTGACTACATACGAAGCAGAATATGTCTACTCCTACATACGAAGTAGCCCATTTTAAATGTGTAAAAAGACTTATATCGAGTGCAGTGCTTTGATGTGTCGCGTCAACTCGTACAAGACCGAGAAATTTGATTACTACAACGCCCTCTCCCTCGCGGACTGAGCTCCGGTGCCTTAACTGCACCTGCCTTTGGCTGCATGACAGGAGGGCCAACCACCTGTTGGGCCCACCTGTCATAGACGCAAAGGCAGGAGCAGTAAGTAGAAGCTTTCGCTACACGCTATCCCTCCCGCACGAGGTGGACGGACATGCAGCAGTGGATTCGATACTGTAGAAGTAGGAGTAACATCATTGTTCGTCTTCTCGAAGAGGCGAAGAGCCAAGCGCAACCCGAACGTGGCAGTTGCGAACGCTCGCGTGGTGCGGTTCCTTGGAGTACTAGCCAGGCTCTTGCATGAGACAAAATTGCTATTGTTTAACAATTAAACTCCATTATCCATTGGTTGATACTCATTCTGCATAGGTCCACGCGCTTAGCACCGTTTCCTCCTGGGGTCACCAATGTTTATTTGCTAATTAATAGCATTGCATGCAATGAACTAGCCATTGCAAGTCATTAAAAGCATGCACACCTCTCATCTCTTATTGGTTGATATGTCAAGAAACAAGAAACAAGGTAGAAGTTAATGCACCGCGCCTAAGTGTTTTGGGACTATTTGGTTTTCGTAAGATGACTTACACACCTAGACGGAGGGAGTAGTATAGCCCTGTAAACCGGAAAGGAGTATTTGCCTTTCTAGAGATTTCAACAAGTGACTAGACTACACCGTGTGCAGTACTCCCTCCCTTCCGGTTTATAGGGCTCAAATCTCAAATCTCATGAACCAAGGCATTTTGCGATTGGAGGAATGTATCTCGTACTTTACAAAACTACCCTAATTAAACTCATGCATTAATTACGTAGTTCTCTCGTTTTCCTCTCCGCCTTGGTCGCGGTGCACAATATTGAGCACTCCTATATGACTAGCCGCTCTATCTACATGCGGGACATTTCAAAGCATCCGGGCCCGCGTGCCATCCACCAAATCACAGCGAGGTGCTACAGTCGAGACTCACCTGTCACCCCGGTGTGGCCGTCATGACCCGTCATATCACAAAACCCACACCTTTACCAGCAGTGGTAAGGTGGCCTCCAAGTTGGACTGGACGAAGCAACCATCATTTCACTGGAACGCTCGTTCAAGCCCTTTCTTCCCTTTCTTGAAGAAAACCTCACTCCAGGCTACTCACTTCTGCCATTTTTCTTCTGTACCGACGAAGGAAAGGTGGGCGAATCAGTTATGCTGCTATATTTTCATTCCAAGAATCTTCTTTTTGCGAAGCACCGACCGATTCTCACATCCTATTCTTTTCCCGTTTTCATTGCGATTGTGGTTTCCTTTCGATTGCTTTTTGTTTGTCAGTTCATTGATGGATCCTGGAGCACTAGGCAAAGAGTTGCCGGCGGACAACCCACTGGAGACAGCGATCTCCAGGAAGCGAGCACCGACCAACGAGTTGACCATGTTGGCGGGCCAACCCATGGAGACGAAGAACTCCAAGAAACAAGCACTGGCCAAAGAGTTGAGGACGTTGGCGGACGAACTCCTCAAAGAAAGTTGGAAGAACAGCAAGGGCCCCACCGTGCCTACCCCAGGAACTCTGATTGCCACCTATGTGAGGCTCAAGACCGAGTTTGAGGAGATAGTCGCCGTTGAGAAGCAGTATTCCCCTGGCAAGGTGATGGCCCCCATCGAGGACGAGGAGATGGCCCCCGGAGGGATGAGATCCCCCGGTGAGCTGCACAAGGTAAAAAATAATGGCTTATTACCATAGTTGTGGTTTTTGATTATTTGCAATGTGCTTGCTAATATGTTAGGGTTGTGCAGGTGCCGGTGGACGTCCTTGATGATTCCGATGTCGTGGCCCGTCCTGTTGGCATCGCCCCGGAGATCGATTCCGATGCCGCTGTCCATCCTGTGGACATCGCCCCAGAGATCGATTCCGATGTCGCGGTCAGTCCTGTGGACATCGCCCCAGAAATCGATTCCCATGCCGCTGTCCGTGCTGTGGTCATTGCCCGAGAGATCGATGACAAGAAATAGTTGGTCGCGCTAATCCTTCAGGGTAGTTTGCATTGCCCTGTGTTTAATTACCAGAACGATGCGTGTTATCAAACCATCTTAGGGCTAGTGCACTGTCTTGTGTGGGCGGATCTTGCTACTTTTGTTTGATAGTGAATCATGCGATGAATCATGCGAACCCTCTCCGAGTTATGGAAACAGATGTATCCTCACCAGCTTTTGATGTAATATATGGCATGCTTAGATGTAAGTTTGAACTGTTTATCATATCAGCAGGGCTTGTTTGATGATTCTTGGTGTTAGTAGGCTAGCTACTGTGCGAGCTATAGTACTTGCAAAACACTCACCGAAGAGAAACGTTGGGGCTGATGAGCTCGTGGTACGCTTATACTTATCCCTCGTCGATCGACCAATAGCCCTAGCTCCTAAAATTGTAGGCTTAGCGATCGATCAGACAATAGTCGACATACATTCAGGCCTCATTTGGTTCATAGGGTAGGAAAATCGTAGCAAAAGTACAGAGAACGTGCAACACAAAATCATAGCAGTGCAGAGACGTACTCCCTCCGTTCCAAAATAGATGACCTAGGCGGGCTAGTTTGGCCTAGTGGGTTTCAGTGATATGACGTGGTACAGTGCCGTCCAGTCTTCGCGTGTGGTAGCAGTATTGCGGGTACAGTAAGTTTTCTTGAAGAAGCGGAATTCAACGAAGTCATGATGGTTCCTTCGTCCGAACAACTTACAGTGGGAAAGGTTGGGCCTGCGATACGACCGGGGTAGACCAGGATAATTTTGTGCATGGCAGGTGGACCAGGATGGTCGACGTCCCACATGTCGGCGAATGAAAGTATTCTTTCCGATATAGAGGACGAGCAACGAGTATTCATTGTTTATTTTTGATGAAAGCTATTGTCTCCACTGTTACGACGGAGGAGTGTGAAACACGGCAGCCCAGTGAACTTGGCATGTGCACCACTCCCTCCTTCCTCATGTAATGCCCAGGTTACAGCTTTTTCTCACTTTCTCTCTATCTATTTCCTCTCAAATGTTTTTTACCTTTCTTTTTTTAAGACACAATTGTTTTTATGCCTTTTTTAGAATTATTTTTTATACCTAGGAGCACGTGTAGAGACGGGCTCTTGCAGAGCCCACTCCTTGACTTTGTCAATGCCTCTCTCTCCTCCACATAAGGAGTACTACTTGCTATGCATGCATGCGGCGGGCAGCTGGCGTCTTGAGGGGCCAGGGCGGTGAGAGCGGGCTCCGGAAGCGGTCCGGACTCCAGCATGGCCCACCTCACATTATCACCATATATTTCTTGGAGTCCGTGCGCGGCGGGCGGGCGATCTCTTCTCCCTCCCCCGTTTCTCTCTTCTCAGCCGACGCCCGCCGAGCGATTAGATTTCGGCTATCGACGGTTTATTCAATTACGGTCCCACATGTCAGTGAAATTGCAAGACAACGCGTGTCCCCTCTGGTGAGCGGCGTGCGAGCCGGACTGTCGGGGTTGCGACGCGTACGAGTCGTAAGTGTGCCGCCTTTTCCTTTAGAACTTGCGAAGCGTAACATTTTCGCGCGATCGATCGATAGAAATCCAGAACAAAATGACGAGGGCGGTGCTTTCCCGCTCGTTAGGCGGGCTAGTTCGAGTGATATGACGTGCTACAGTGCCGTCCACTTGCTCCATTTTTATGTAAGCAAGAGTTTACACTCTTACGCGGGAGGAGTGCGAAACACCGCGGATCTGATTTTGATCGAGGGATAACTGTTCCCTGCCAAATAATGGAGGATTGTTAGCGATTATAGCATGATAGTTAGGGCATCTCCAGCGCTGGCCCACAAATTTACACCGGCATCTGTCCGAGGACACTGATGGATGCCATCCGATGCTGCCCGCATACCTTTCGACAACTATATGAACTAACCGGACGAAATTCGTGCAAACAAAGCAAATTTCAAATTAACCGGATGAAATTCATTACATTTCGAAAACTTTTCCTACAAACTGGACGAAATTCATTACATATTTCGCACAAACCGTACTAAAACCTACTGTAAACCTAATCTAAACGATCGCCGGCGCCCGACCACCATGTCCGGCCATGAACCCGAGAAAGCCGGCCATTGCCTTTGCCTCCTCCTCATCCGCCTCGATAACCTCCTCCTCCAGAGCGGCGGCGACCTACCGTGTACTACTCTTCCTCGCTGCCGGCTGCGCCCGCGCACGCGCGCCGGCTTCGTGGTCGTGGCGGCGGAGGGCGGCCGGGGGGGTGCCGGCGATCTCCTTCGTTTGCTCCTGCGACAGTACGTCGAAGAGAGCTTTGGAGCGCGCCCGGAGCGGAGCCGCCGATGTCCCTCGTCTGCTCCTGCGACAGTACGTCCAAGAGAGCTTCGGAGCGCCAGGAGGCCATGGTTGAAGTGGTGCCGACAGAAGGAAGGGACCGGAGGAGAATAAGTGTGGGTCTTTGGCTATGGCTGGGAGCTGGGGCTCAAGTTAATATAGCGGGCGAATGGCAATGAGCCGCGGCAGACGGATGGACAACTGGCGCCGGAGTAGGTTCGTCGGGCGTGAATGCGGACGCTGCTTCAGTGACTTAACTGCAGATGCGTTTGGGTTACTGACATGTGGGCCCAACGGGCATCTGGCCCGCATGTCAGTGACACACCAATTGCACCTGCAGTTAAGTCCGGTGAATGCGGCATTGACATTCTGGAGAGACGGTGACCGTTTCAGGCGGGAAGCGCGCGCTAGCGATGGAAGGGGTTTCGGTGTGCAGTGGCACTAAGATCGGTCGCTCACGATAGTACATACTCCGTACCATACTACCATAGTACCCTCTCTAGCTTAGGCTGTTTTATAGATTGTCGTTGTGATGGACGATATACATGAGCAAGGCGGTCCGAGTATGACCGTTGGTGTTGAGCCAGGTGAATACATGCTCGGCGTTCGCGTAGGCCTCCATCAAACGTCTAAACAGTAATGTCAGGCACCGCCGGGGCGCGCAGGTGATGGGCTCGCCGTTTGCGTTGCGCCATGAGCAGGACTTTGATTTAGAGGGCGACGTGCATGCATTAGCATGCTTTGACAGCGTGAGCGTGAGTGTCTGACGCGAAGTATTTCATTTTCATTTGGCTGACGAGGGTGCGTTGCAGCGACGAGTCCGTGGTTTGATTCCCCACATACGCATAATTTTGGTTTTTACAGTATTTCTTTCTCCATTGACAGGTAGGCCCGCGTAGATAGATAAAGAACACGAGCTGATGAGGCGCATGCGGACTGTTTGACTGGTCAACCAGACAAATACGGAGCTATACGCTGAGCCAGTGACCGTATAATCACCATATCTCGTATACAATGATCAAAGTGAGCTATCAAGACAAGTTCGATGACCGCCAATGCATTTTACTCGGTAATAAATGACCAGGATTGAAGGGGAATCCAAATTTGCTTCGTCTTCTGTCCTTGAGCTCTTGACAAACCAATGCACTATACGGTTGTCCGGCCACTCCACCCCAGAGCTCTCACCAAGCGTCGTTCATGCCACCGCGCCGCACACTAACCGGTAAGGCAGCGATGGCATCCCGCCGCGCCGAGTTCCTCGCCGCCCACGACCGCACACAAAATGGTAGGGAAGCGATGGCATCCCGCCGTGCCGAGTTCATCGCCGCTCGCGACCTCACAACTATGTGGGAGGAATTTGAAGATGCCAAGGCCGAATGGGCGGTAGAGCAAGAGGCGGCCAAAGCCGCACAGAGGGAGCGGAAAAGTCAGAAAGCACTCAAGAAAAGAGAGGCCCGCCGCCGCAAGAAAGAAAAGGACGCACGCGCTGCTGCGGAGAGGTCGGCGGAGATCCAAGCACGGTGGGGTGTCGCCGACAAAGCCGGGAAGGAGAACGACGGCGTCTGGCCAGCATGTGAGAAGTAGTAGTACTAGTAGTTAGTGTGTGTGTCTGTGTCTGAGTACGAGCATGTACCAATACTACTAGTTACTACTGTAGTTTTTAGAGCAAATTACCAGTACATTAGCCTAGACTAAATGGAAAAATTCCTATCCTAAGCATCAAATGGCATCTCTTTCTCTATAGGAATTGAGATGCATGTCATCTCACTTCCTATGATTTTCATATTCCTATCCTATGAACGAAAGGAGGCCTCTGTTGGAGTAACTACTGTAGCTAGCAGTACTGCTGGTACAGTAGTTTTCTTCAAGAAGCGGAATTCAACGAAGTCATGATGGTTCCTTCGTCCGAGCAACTTCAAAGTGGGAAGTGGGCCTGTGATTTGACGGCTCATTAGTCATTGTTACTGCGGCGCGACGACCTGGGTGACTCTCCCTTGGAGTTCTGCGTGCATGGCAAGTGGACCAGGATGGTCGACGTCCCACATGTTGGCGAACGGAAGTATTCTTTCCGATATCGAGGAGCAAGGAAACCGCGTGGTATAGTATCACTGCTGATTGGTTCGCAAAAAAATAGTATCACTGCCGATTTATAATTATTTTTTATTTCTGATGAATGCTAGCGTTTCAACTCTTACGACGAAGGGTGCCAAACACGGCACGTGCTGGATGTCCCACACGTCAGCGAAAGGAGTGGGACATGAACAGCGTGGTAGAGCCCAGCGTAAAAAAACAGCGTGGTAGAGCGTCTCCACTTCTTCCACTTCTGGGTCGGAGACCACACGTAGTAGTACTTAGTGGTATGAACGATACAAAGTGCGACCTGGAGAGAAAGACACGTCTAGTTGGAAGGTCTCGGGGCATACACGTAAACAAATATAAAAGTTAATATGTGCCTCCAACTAATATAGTAGTAGTAGAGTACTTAGGCACGTACTCCATAACATCACCGTGCATTGCACGTACAACATTTAGTGGTAGTACGTAGTAAGAGACAAATGCCGCCCAAGAGTTCCCTTCTCGACCTACTTTTGGGTGTTTGGTAGAGTGTATGGAGGGTGCATGAGTCCACACTAGTTTAGCACAAATACACTAGAAGCATGCATGAAGAGAGCATGCATGAAGAGGGGTGTTGAGTTGAGCATGCATGAAGAGGGAACAACTATGCTGAGACGAGAACGCAACCAAACACACCCTATATGCCACGCATGTTCATACCATTTGTGCCTTTCTACTTCACTTACTGCGCTACATTACTCAGGTTCGTACGTCCACTCCTGGGTACATGTCCGTCTCGTAGTTCCAGTCCCACGTGTTCTTCATATAGATGGAACGATCCTTGCATAACACGTGCACCTTGATGCTAGATGTCTCGCGTGTTGGCAAAAGGATGAACAAAGCTCACGTAAAAAAATAGAGTGGAAGAACATAGATTCCGGACGACCGAGAAGGAGCAAGGAACCTCGTGGTGGAGCGTCTGCACTCATAATATTTAATATTATTCAGCGATATAAAATTAACCAATCATCTCCACAGTGGACTGGAAGAGTACGAAACACGGCAGCCCAGTGTAGTTACATCATACTAGTACATGGCTAACCCACGCTATCACCATATTTCTTGGCTTCCGTGCGACACCTATCTCTAGTAATCCAGCAGCCTGTATCGCTTCTCCCTCCTCGTCTCTATCAAAGTGCGGCGGGCTGGCGTTTCTGCCGTCTATTGAGGTCGGTTAACTATCACATGTTAGCGACATGCCAAGAGCATTCTAAAAAAATTCCTTTCACGTTCCGTTTTCAAAAAGAAAAAAATCCTTTCACGTACGAATTTGCCTGTATGCTTTGAGCAACTTGCATGTCCTATACTGCTCCTGTTTGATACTCTAACTTAGCTAGAGGTTAGACTAACTCATGACTAACCCTGAACTAACTGTAGCCAAAGAGGTGTTTGGGTGACAGGGTTAGATTGACAATAAATGCACTTCATGGAGAGAGAAAAGTGATTTTTCAGTGGTCCCAATGAGAACTATCTCCAGTTAGCACCTCTTGGGTGGGATAGTTTTTTTGGTGGGTTCGGTGCAACTTGCTCCAATTTAAACCCTCATGCTTGGATACTTTAGGGCTATTTGAGCCCCAACTAGCTCAAACTAACTCTAACCCATGGATCCAAACAGGGCCTATGGCCAGTCTCGACGCGGAGCAGTCGCGTGCACCGGGAAGCGGCGCTCTCTCGGCCGTCGCGCCACTTCAAAGCCGGCGCCAGTGAGAGGTCGCCTCCGCTCTGGCCGGGCATTAATGCGGCACTGACGCTCCAGGGCGACGCTGACCGTTTCACGCGGGAAGCGCGCGCTGGCAAGGGAGTATAGGTTTTGAACCGTTTCAGGTGTAGTACTGGTAGTTTGCAAAACTACTCAATTATTGCACTCAGTTTCCTAAGAAATTGTGGTAAAAAACGTTACTCCACAGCCCGCTTCCCTTCTCCTTCCTCTTCCACCGCCCGCGCACGTCCGCGGGAAGCGACCGGTCAACCCTTATATAGGAGTGCTAGCACAAAAAGATGCATGCATGACCACTAAAATTTCCATATTAAAGCGCCGCTCCGGCGGGAGTATGGCGTATGTTGTTACCTTCGGCCGGCCCATGGCTACCGGGCGACGGCGACCAGAGAAGAGGCGGCGGGAGGGGAATGAATGCAGCTACTGTTTGGGTTCGCCTTCCGGCTTAAATAAATGCGCAGCATCACGTGTACCCGCGGGTGCACAAATTGTAACATACGTGTCTGCTTAAGTGGGCGTCACGTAACTGGTGTGTGTGTGAGAGAGATTCTGAGAGACAGAGTGCGTGTGTGCGACTCTACTCTTCGGACATGTACTCAACCTTTTGCATCGGGATATAAGTATAATGGTATTTACTTTAGCTAGTGATTTACGTGGCCATGTTAACGTGGTTGTGTCAAAAAAATGTCACTTCCTGCTCGTGATTTGCGTTATATAATTACAAGCAAGATTCTCGTGCATTGCACGGAACATCAATATGCATTTTTTTACAGAACACCTGTTGTGATTGACCCATGCAGGAGTAATCCCATGTGTAAAAACTAATGATATCTCGAGAATTTTATCGGAAAACTGGTATCTCGAGAATGTCATCGAAAAAATGAAAGATGAGAGATAAGGCGAGGAGGAGTGGAGCGTGGTGGTGACTGGTGGTCGGAATGGGCGGAGGCATGGGGATGGACGGCGCCGGCAGGCGGCAGCGGCCACCATGCATGCTAGATTGTTCCAGAGACTTATTCCTTTTTTAATTGCTGAGCAATGAGGTTGCGGGAGATAATGATGTGGAGAGAGGTGCGGGTATCTTTTGTAAAATTATCATAGTTTGCTTTCTATCCTCAGATATAGATCATACGGTCTGTATTACAAGATGGCAGGCACACCATCACCGCCAACTCGTTTTTTATAAGGGTACAGATGATAAGTTTGCTGACTACTAAAGTAAAGTGGAATTTGTCCATGTTATGCAAGTAAATAAAGGTGATTGTTTATCATACGGGTAAGGTTGGATGAAGGGTGGTAGGAACAAATGCTCCGCCTAGAGCATGTGTGTGTGAGATGGAGTCTTAGTGTGTGTGTGGGGTGTGTGTGTGTGTGAGAGAGAGAGAGGAGAGAGAGATGGAGTCTTAGTTTGTGTGTGTGTGTGTGAGAGAGAGAGAGATGGAGTCTTAGTGTGTGTGTGGGGGGGGTGCGTGCGTGCGTGCGTGTGTGTGTGTGTGTGTGTGTGTGTGTGAGAGAGAGAGAGAGATGGAGTCTTAGTGTGTGTGTGGGGGGGTGCGTGCGTGCGTGTGTGTGTGTGCGTGTGTGTGTGTGTGTGTCGCGGGGTCCTCTGTGGCGGATGTAATTTAAGTGTGCATGGCTTCATCATAGAGAGGTGATGTGTATGGCAGAGGCCACCAACGATGGGGTGCGAGAGAGAAAATGCCCGTAGAGAGGGAAGAGAAGGTGTGTGCGCGTGAGAGGAGTCGACATCGAGAGAACGTGTTTGTTCGAGAGACACCGAGGAAGACTACTATATATCGATGGTGCATGTAGGCGGGAATTAAACAAAGGGATGGTCTTATTGGTTTCGGGGATATAGGGGAAGAGTGAGAGGCGGGGGGGGGGGGTAGCTAGAAGGAGATTGTTAAGTGTGAGTGTGTGTTTTACCCATCCAGGCGGAAGTTATGTGCACAAAAGAGGAGAACGATTCGATGTGGCGTTAGGATTGAGGGTAATTAACTACGTATGGAGACATAGAGACCTTGAACGTGCATGTGTGAGAGGTATACATGTATACGTGGGATGTGTGTGTGTGCGCGCGCGCATGATCGAGATAAAAGAAAGAAGACATAAGTCATAAGATCAACGACATGGGAGAGACGGATCGGTATGACAATATGCATGCATGTGAGAATGCAGGGAAGAAGGCCCGACAATTGAGCATGTGTTTTTGTCTTTAAGAGATAGTGGCGTGGGCTGGAGCATGCATCTATGGCGAGCAGAGGGAGTGAGGCGCAACGATTGTGCAAAAGAGACCAACCTATAAATGCATATGTATGGAGAGACATATATAGTGTGGGTGATAGGAAGCAAGACTCCGTGCGAGAAAGAAATGTTGACGGAGAAACTACAGATAGATACAGAGATGGAGATGCTAGCTAGAGGGACATCCGCTAGTTTGGGTGTTGGAGATGACCGTCGGGTGGTTCAAAGGGTGAAGTTATATATGTGTGTGAGAGGGCACTTGACTGCATGTAGAGAGAAACATATGTAGTGTGCGTGATAGGAATCAAGAGTGAGGGCGAGAAAGAAGGTTGATGGAGAAACAGATAAATAGAAAGATAAAGATGCTAGCTAGTGTGCGTTAGAGATAGGAGTCGAGTGGATCAGAAGGCTGGGTTATGTGTGTGGGTGTGAGAGAGATAGAGAGAGGGTGCATGTGAGTCACATACAAACAGATATCAGAGAGAAATGAGATCCAGAGAGACGGAGTTTTGTGTCTGCGAGAGAGAAAGATATTTCACAACGAGAGTGATAGCTAGAGAGACATACGAGGGAACGCAAGATATCTCTAGGGAGAGAGGGTGTGTGTGAGCGACATACAAGAGAACAATGGAGAAATATGAGACCCTGGGAGACAGAGTTTGTGTTTGTGTGTGAGAAAGAGACATTGAAGAGGAAGAGTCGTAGGTTCTCATATCTAAGGAGCGAAAGACATCTCTGTATGAGGGGTGTGCGAGTGGCACACATGGGAATAGTAGAGAGAAATGAGACCCCGGGAGACAAAGTTTTGTGTTTGTGTGAGAGAAAGAGATTCCACATGGAGAATCATAGTTAGAGACACATAGCAGGGAGCGAGATATACTTAGAGAGAGATAGAGTGATGAAGGTCGAGGGAGAGAGTACCGTCAGTGTGTTACGAAGATAAAAGATCATTGTCGACATACAGGTAGCACGAGAGATACCTGAGAGACGATGAACGCGTATAGGTCCAGAGAGATAGTCCTATATAAGCATGAGTGATAGCTATATGAGACGAATATCTGGATTAAAGGGGATTCAAATATTTAAACTGGAGATCACGACATCGATAATATCATAACGCAAATTGGTGTATCAAACATGCATATTCATTTGAATTTGGGCACACGTGTAATGTTATATAGTTTATCAATATTGGTGATCCATAGATTCTTCAATTACAAACAATGCATGGTTTATATGCAATTAATGTCTAAACGGGATTACACTATATGTTGCGTGTGTGAAACACATTATACATGTTTGAGAAGTAAAAAAATAACCCGCATGAAACACACATTAATTGGAGACAGTTAGCGAGGAATGCATACATTGGATTTCAACATAAGGTGGTTTCAAATATTTGAAAATCCAAATTGATGGATACAACCTTATGAATCTGAGATCATGCCATTTGTAAACCATATTTATGTATAAATGGTGTTGTGCTTTTGAAAGTATATATAAAAAATGATGTATATAGAATGTAATTCCAATTGAAAATGGATCCCGCCCGAAAAAAATTAGAATACAAACGGGATTCGAATTGAGTTGGCACGGTAAACGTGCACTCTGCAAAATTTGAACGAAGCGGGGAAAGTCGCAGTAACCGCCCGAAACCAAAATCTGCGAGATGGAAATCACTACTGCCTATCCCTGCCACGCAAAGCCTATCTGCTGGATTTCTATAGGTTTCGATAGGGGTAGGTTTGTAATTTCACCCAAACGTGACGTAACCGCCTCTCACCCGGATTCATACACGGTGGGCGCCAAAACACAGTGTGTCCTCGGCCGAAATCGACTCCCTCCCCGATTCATATTCATACACGGTGGGCGCCAAAAACAAACTCTCGTCGGCAAATATTCGGTGTATGCGAGATTACCGTCCTATCCCCAACCGACTAATGTTGCTGTGATGTAGTAGAAATTTGAAACGGGGGCTAAGTTTGTAAATTTCCTCACATTTGAGACAAGTGCGCCTTGAATACATGGTTCCCCCTTCCTCTCTACCTCCCTTTTCCCCATTCGTACTCCGTGGGCGCCAAAACACCCTGTCCACCCCACCCTCCTCCGTCCGCCGCCGTCCGCCACCCCATCCACCGCCATCCTCCTCCACCATGCCGGAGCTGATACCCCAACGCCGCCATCCATTACAAGAGACCGACCTCTCTCATCCACGGCTTCAGACCGGGATCCTTGCATCCCGTCCTCTCGCTTCATCCCCGCCGTCGTCCACCTTGCCGGCACCGCTCCTACGATCGTCTCGTCCACCGCGCCCTGCCGCCACCGTCTACCCTCCTAGATCTGCTTCCACACCGCCGACAGCCATCGCTACCGCAGCACCGTCAAATTCTCAGCAGATGCGTACACGGCGCCGCACCAGAGGCGGTACTCTTTCGTATCTGCTCAACTTATTTATCGCAGCAAGAAAATAGATCGCCACTGCTTTACTCTCATTTCTTGTCTTGGTTGCGAAGTTGCCTTTGTCCGGTTTGCACCTTCAGATCCGCCATGGCACGGTCAACACTATACTCCCAATGCTTATGGTTTTCCCCTTTTATATTCCACACTAGTTAAATCACAGTAGACTAAATTTCAAAATTGGGTCAGTCGATTTTTCAGAGCTCGCCGGAGTTCGCCGGTGCGAACGAAGGGGCTCGGGTGGTTGTGGGGCCTCACCGAACGAAGAAAACTCGACGCGGGTGGGGGTTGGGGCGGGGGTGGGGGTGGGGTGGCGGAGGAACACAGGCGGCGGGGGCCGGTGGTCCGGCCGGCAGCCCGTGCGGTGTTCTGTATGGGAAGAATCAGAGACGAGGAAGAAGATGGGTTAGGAGACGTAGGATCTTCATCCAAGCGCCTGAAATGGTCGAGAGACAGCTGGGAGTTGCATTCTTAATGCGCTCTGGTTCATCATGTGTGGGCACTACACAACCAACATTTTATTATCCAAAATCTGCTTGCTCTTCTTTACCATGTTCCTCTTCCGTTCTTCTTTAATATGTACTCTCTCCGTTCCTAAATACAAGTCTTTGTATAGATTCCACCATGGACTACATATGGAGCAAAATGAGTGAATCTACACTCTAATGTATCTGGATACATCTGTATGTGATCCATAGTGGAAATCTCTACCAAGACTTATATTTTGGAACAGAGGGAGTATGATAGTGGTACAGTATGTTCCTTGTATTGAAGATGAGCAGGGACTTTTGCAGTGTAGAGGTCTATACGGTCGGTTGTGATGGACACTTTGAGCCTCTTTGATTCGTAGGATCTTGTAAACATAGGAATAGGATTTGTAGTCACGTGCCCACTTGAATCCTATAAGAATAGCAAGGAAATGTGGGGAGATGTGTCGCCTTTGAGAGTAACACTGATATTAACAGTACCGCACCTTCACTTGAAGAGAGCTGGTATCCGAAGCCTTTCTAGCCGTACCGGCAATACTAGCACATATATTCCAGCAAGTTCCACTTTGCTGATTTTACTCTGATGCTTACGGTTTTCCCCGTTATATCTACACTATGATCTGTGTAGCTGCTTTGTGTCGCACTAGCAGCAGTCCACTCTTGAAGCTAAACACTGCAATGACTTACAAAATTGGCACCAAGGCATTGGGTGCCATTCTAGATGCAAGGAAACCCATACGCTCCCCACCTGTTGATTCTTGTTCAGAATATGATCCTAATGACTCTTGTTCAAAATTGCCACATATAGAGAGACAGCATGGAATTGCATTTCTTTGGGCGCTGTGATTCATCATGAGTGGGCAACCAACATTGTATGCAATGAAGCGGAACCTCAAGAATATGCTTCCTCTTCTGTTCTTTAACATGTTCCTCTTTGTTTATTCTGTATTTAGCACGTACAGTATGTTCCTTGTCAGGAAGGGGCGCAGGGACATCTGCAGTCAACAGCTGATAGACCTGGCCTGTACGTGATCGATAGGCTTTCAATTACTAGCGGCAATACAACACCGTATTTTCAAGCCAGTTCCACTTTCCTGATTTATATATCGTGGTTATGGTGTACCCCTGTTATGTACACTATGATCTGCCTAGTTGTTGTGTGCTCTTGTTATCATGGTTTGGCAATAAACTCTCTATATAGTATATTATGAACCTATCATCTGCCAGCTATCCTTACTTCTGGAGCCTATTTTTTTGTGTACTTGTGACTGATTATATAAATGCACGCACCATATTACAGCACACATGAGCTCTCTCATCAGAATCCAGTGATAGCACACAAGTGTTTACAGGGGCGCCCCTATATTAGAATATCATCTGCATTACAAAGATAATCTCACAACTATTTATGTTTTCATGGTTCTCAGATATTATACGCAATTACAGTGAATATCAGAATCCGCACATCAGAAGAATATTGTGGAACACTGCAATGACTTACAAAATTAGCACCAAGGCATTGAGTGCCATTCTGGAAGCAATGAAACTCATACGCTCCCCACCTGTTGATTCTTGTTCAGAATATCATCCTAATGACTATTCTAACCTCGAGGAGTCATAGGCAGATGGCCTGTCCCATTCACCCATCAAGGTGCCTGTTCTAATTTGGCAAGGTTTTATTAATTGCGCGTATCTTGCATATGTTGTCTTGCATTTCTTCTACTTTGTTGCACCGACATCTGCTTAGTTTAATCATCATATAACTCGAGATGCCATGCCCACCCATTATCAATACATATTCCATCTGTCATCATACCATGTTTTTTCACTCAAATGCTGTTCTTGTGCATCAGACATCAAAAAGGAAGAGGGTGTAACGCCCCGGATCCGATGCGCCAGGTGTCCCCCAGTTATTCATCGTTGTTGCCATGTCATGTGCCTGCGTGTTGCATTTTGCCATGTCATCATCTGCATTGCATCTTCATGTTTTTCAAAACTTGCATCCGTTCGGGTTCCCCCGGTTCTCCCCGTTGTCCGTTCTGAGCCCAACCACACCCGCACGCGCCCGAGGCACCTCCGAGATATTATTTTATAAGTGGCCAGAAAATGTTCTCGGAATGGGATGAAAATTGGCGTGTGGTCTTATTACAGTGTAGGTAGGCCGCCTGCCAAATTTCATCGCGTTCGGAGTCCGTTTGTTAGCCCAACTGTCATCCGTAGCGGCACCGTTGCCGGTTTAATCGTCGGATGTTTCGGTCTCCGAAACTGCCGCCGGGCTGCCTTTATCTTCTCTCCCCATTGCCCGAGGCCTTCTACACAGCCCATGTGCCCACCTACAAACCCCCTCCGATCCGGATCCGTTCGATGGCGATCGGAGGCTCCAAAAAACGCTCCAAAACGCCTAACCTAGCCCCCCTTGCCTATTTAATCAACCCCCTTGCCATTTTTGGGCAACCCTAGCCCGCTAGCCCTCCACCTACCTCTAGCCGCAGCCAACCCCCTCCTCCTCGCATTCCGCGCCGCTCCAACCCTGCTCCGCCACTTGGCGCCGCCGCCGGCGCACCCCGGACCAATCTAGGCGCGCCACGTCGCCCCCTGGCCGTCTCCAGCCACTGCCCCACCGCCATGTGGCATCGCCACCTCACCCTGCCTCCCCGCGCCGCCAGGCCCATGCCAGGCCCGCCCGGGCCCCGATCTGGGCCCGAGGCCCGCAGCCACCCGCCTCCGCTCCCGAGCGCCCTGCTCGCCGGGATCCCGTCGCCCTCGCGCCCTCACCGTCCGGCGAGCCCCGCCGCCTCCGCCTCGTCCCTGACGCCGCGGGTGAGCACCGCCGCAGCGCTCCCTCTCTCCCTCTCTCCTTCCCTTGCCTCACTCTCTCTCTTTCCAGCAGGAGCCGCCGCCGCCGGAGTTTCCTCGCCGCCGCTGCGAGTCGCCGGCGCCGGAGTCCCTCCGACCTCCTCCCGTGGCCGGATCCGGCACCGCGCCGCCCGGATCCACCAGTTCCCAGCGCCCCCCCTCGCGCCTGCCCGCTCGCCGGAGAACAGCCGCCGCCGCCGCCCCATCCTCGTTCGGGAAGGCGAAGGCCAGCGAGCGCGTAACCTCGCACGCCTCCCGGCCCGCCGTGGGCTGCCGTGTGGGCCCCGCCAAGGCCCAGCCAAGGCGCCCCGGCCCAGCTCCAGCCGGCCTGCCAGGCCGCCTCCTCCACCGACCTGGGCCTGCAGCACACTAGGTGAGCACCCTGGCAGCCCTATCCCTCGCCCGGGCGACATTTAGTCATTTTGCGCCCACTCCGTTTTTTCCGAGAAATATGACCAAGTCCCAGATTTTCTATGTTAAGTGTGCATGTTTGACCTAGCGTATCTTCGTGCTTGCTAAACCGTTTGAAGCATATAATATATCAAAATGTTCGTCTCGTGATGCTCTTCATTTTATTCCAGTGCACCATGTTCTTTAGAGGCCATCTTGATGCCCAAATCATCGTTGCAAGAGTGCTAGTTGCTGTTATCTGCTGTCTGTTATCAGAACTTGGTGATTTGTTATTTTTGTTGAATTTAATCTGTGCATCTTATGGGCATGAGATCTACTTGTGTTTTGTTGTATGCCATGCCGTCTTTCCAGTGGTGTATGCCATTTATTTTTGTGATCTCTGTGGTGACTAGCACAAGTATGCAAACTAGGCTCCGTAATGTTTCTGATTTCAGGGACTTGGTGATTTCTCCAAGTTCTTGTCTGCTGTTATTTTGTTGCCATGTAAACTTGATGCTACAGAAAGATCCATGCATATTTTGGAGATGTTAAGTAAGGATGTTTTATAGATATTGTTGTAATTGATCCATTCATGCCCTTGGTTGCAATTATGGAGTGCCATAGCATGTCTCAATCTTGCTCTACTTTTGCTATAAAATGTTCCTGGCAGATTGTCTACGTGTTATTCAATGTTGCCAAGCTTGTTGTAGTTGATCCTTTCATGCTATGTACTTGCTCTTGCCATGGTTAGCTTCATAAACATGCCATCTTGCTGTATGTATGCTTTTCTTGTCATGCATTTCCTTGTGATGAGTGCATCAAGCTCACCAAGATGCCTTCATATTATTGTTTCTGCCATACTCTGTTTTCTGCTGTGTCTGAAACCTGTTAACGAAACTTGCTATGTTTACATGGCTGCCATCATATGTTCTGTGCCTTTTTGGCTTATGGTCAGTAAGGGACATTTGTTATATGCTTTGAGTAGATTCATGCCATGCCTTTGTTTGCCATGGTAGGTTCCTGTAGCTTGTTTCTTCATAGCTCTAAACATTGCAACCTGATATTATTTCTGCCATGTCCAGTATTTCTACCAAGTCTGTGAATCTGTTATTATTTGCAATCTTGCCATGTCCTTTTGAGCTTGATCTAGTGATTTCTAGAGATAGTTCAGTGCTCATGTTTTATTGTGCTTTACCTGTATATCATGTCCATGCCTTGTTTTTTCACCTGTAAAAATATATTGTTTGGAGTGTATGTGTTGCACCGTTGCTCCGTTTTGAGCATACTCTGTATGAAACTTGCTTAATTTTGCATGTAGCTTCATATTATCATGTTGCATCCTTGTTTTGAGGTGTTTGCTTGATGTTTGTATGCATTTTGCATCAATGCCATGTTTAACTTGTTTTGCTCATATCTTCTAGGCCGTAGCTCCGAATCTAATGAACTTTATATGTAACTTGACTAGAATTTCGTGTAGATCATCATGGTGCTCTTTAACTTGCTGTTTAACAACTTCAACTTAATGTTTATTCAGTTCTGGACCAATTTCGAAATTTGCATATGAGGACTTACCGGATTTGTTATATGTTGTTTCCGGCCTCATTTAAACTTGCCTTGATGTGTTCATCTTGTATGCATCATCTCTTGTCATGAGTAGCTTCATTTAGCCTTATCATGCATCATTCTTGTTTGAGCATCATGCCTTGTTCATGTGTGGTGTGTTTACCATGTTGTGTGCTTCTTCTCGATAGTTCCCGTGTCGTTGCGATCGTGAGGATTCGTTCGTCTTCGTGGCTTCATCTTCTTCATGGACTCGTTATTCTTCCTAGCGGGATTTCAGGCAAGATGACCGTCACCTTGGATCTCATTACTATCATTTCTATGCTAGTTGCTTCGTTCTATCGCTATGCTGCGCTACCTATTCACTTGCTCTTCAAGCCTTCCAAATTGCCATGAACCTCTAACCTATGCCACCCTTCCTAGCAAACCGTTGTTTTGGCTATGTTACCGCTTTGCTCAGCCCTTCTTATAGCGTTGCTAGTTGCAGGTGAAGATGAAGATTGCTCCATGTTGGATTATGTTTATGTTGGGATATCACAATATCTCTTATATTATTAATGCATCTATATACTTGGTAAAGGGTGGAAGGCTCGGCCTTATGCCTGGTGTTTTGTTCCACTCTTGCCGCCCTAGTTTCCGTCATACCGGTGTTATGTTCCCGGATTTTGCGTTCCTTACACGGTTGGGTGATTTATGGGACCCTCTTGACAGTTCGCTTTGAATAAAACTCTTCCAGCAAGGCCCAACCTTGGTTTTACCATTTGCCTCACCACCACCTACTTTTCCCTTGGGAGTCGCTCTCTCGAGGGTCATCTTTATTTAGCCCCCCCGGGCCAATGCTTGTCTAAGTGTTGGTCCGAACTAGAGCCCCTTGTAGCGCCACCTCGGGAAAACTTGAGGTCTGGTTTTAGTTGTACGGATTGCTCATCCGGTGTTGCCCTGAGAACGAGATATGTGCAGCTCCTATCGGGATGTCGGCGCATCGGGCGGCTTTGCTGGTTTTGTTTTACCATCGTCGAAATGTCTTGTAACCGGGATTCCGAGACTGATCGGGTCTTCCCGGGAGAAGGAATATCCTTCGTTGACCATGAGAGCTTATTATGGGCTAAGTTGGGACACCCCTGCAGGGTATTATCTTTCGAAAGCCGTGCCCGCGGTTATGTGGCAGATGGGAATTTGTTAATATCCGGTTGTAGAGAACTTGACACTTGACCTTAACTAAAACGCATCAACCGCGTGTGTAGCCGTGATGGTCTCTTCTCGGCGGAGTCCGGGAAGTGAACACGGTTTCTGGGTTATGTTTGACGTAAGTAGGAGTTTGGGATCACTTCTTGATCATTGTTAGTTTCACGACCGTTCCTTTGCTTCTCTTCTCGCTCTCATGTGCGTAAGTTAGCCACCATACATGCTTAGTCGCTGCTGCAACCTCACCACTTATCCTTTCCATACCCATTAAGCTTTGCTAGTCTTGATACCCATGGTAATGGGATTGCTGAGTCCTCGTGGCTCACAGATTACTACACCACCAGTTGCAGGTACAGGTTTTACGATGATCATGACGCGAGAGCGATGTTTATCTGTTTTGGAGTTCTTCTTCTGCTTCTTCTTCGATCAGGGGATAGGTTCCAGATCGGCAGCCTGGGCTAGCAGGGTGGATGTCGTTTGAGTTTCTGTTTATGTTTCATCCGTAGTCGGATGTTGAGCTTATGTATGATGTATTGATGTATTCTTGCGGCATTGGTATGCCTTGTATGTATCCCCAAATATTATGTAATGTTGATGTAATGATATCCACCTCGCAAAAGCGTCTTCAAGATGTGCTTCTATCCTTGGTGGGACCTTCGTGTTCCTTTAGGATAGGGTCGCATCTTGGGCGTGACAGAGGGTGATTGTCGAACCTGAAGGAGTACCAGCAAAGTCCTTGAAATACGTGGTGGTGCCGGAGAAATCAGACAGCGCCCCACTTATATTGGCTGTACAACCAGTGACACTAAACGTAGGACCGACTCCAGCAGACTGTACCCATACTTCACTGGCCACACCACTAGCCCCACCACACAGGACCTGCACTCCAGCAAAAGGTATACCGATTTCATTTTCCATAGCACCAGCTGTACCACAGAAAAATCCCACTCCAGCAAAAAGTACAGCAAGTCCACCGGCCGAAGACCTATCCCAACTGCAGAGATGGCCAATTCCTGCAGATTGGAACCCCATTCCATTTATTCCCAGTTTAAAAGACAATGCTTTCAATGGTGTTAGGGACTACGTGCATATATTCCCATCATGGGAAGATTATAGTGAAGACAAACACCATTTTCACATCTTCCTGTCCAACTTACGTGTAAGTGCTATTATTCATGGTTATTATTTTCCTGTTTTCTGCTGATCGAACACATCAATGATTTGCATTACATTGTTGTAACTAGGCGAGGGTCAATCTGGATAGTCATGACGAGCAAAGATTGCTTGTGCTTTTCAAGGAAGCATTGCAGCAGTATCGGTGTTACCTGAGGAAATCGCACTTTGATGGCAAGTCTACAAACGAATTTCTGGTGAAGTCTCCTATGCTAAATTTAGAAGACATTGAATGGAAAAACCTTGTTATGCACTGGTCTTGTTCCCAGGATGAGCTACTGTCTATGAAATCAAATGACAATTTGAACTTCTACTTTTCCGCATGTGCCTTACGGATCTTTTTTGCAGGAAATCTGCTCGAAGAAGAATTCCGGTTTGAAAAGAACAACAGGATATCGCAAATATGTTGCCCGCTGCTTTGCTCTTGTTAGTACCTGTTGTCCTATATCACTGTACTTGCATACATACCTTGTTCATTATGTGACAGCAGTATGCATGATAGCTTGCTTATCAATTGTTCGCTCCAAATTATCGGATCTGTATGAATGGTTACATCAGTGTAGAATATATCCAATGCCAATGATTTTTTTAGCTCTGCATTGTTCTTGTAAGTACATGATGTCCTTTATCAGTGTACTTATATTGACAGGTAGTTGTTCATGTACTGTCACTCTGTAGCTTATTTTCCTTTGCCCTCCATTTTCTACACATCAGATCTATATTTACTCTTACCATAAGGTTGGTACTGAAGAAGTTTAGCTGTGCATTGCTCTTGGCTGTGCCTTTTGCCTATATCGCTGCACATACATTTATAGCTACTTGGTTATGTAGCATCACTCTTCATCTTATCTTAAATATTCTCCATTTTTTCGTATATTATCACATCTATATTTACTCTTAACAAAATGTAGAATAAAGGCAATGCTTATGAAGAAGATTCTATGGTAAACTTCTTGAATTGCCCCCCCCCCCATCAGCATGGACAAGGGCTTTATAGAGCCTGTCTTCACCAGTAATGTAAGTTTGTCCTTCTCAAGCCTTCAAACTTTGTTGTGTATATTTGGTTAGGCATGACTGCAACAGCTGTTTATTTTTGGTGTTTGCATCAAATTGCATGTTTAAAGTTTATTATGTAGTTCATAAACAAAAGTTTGTCCTTCTCAATTTAAGTTTTCAGTTGTACAACCAAGTTCCTTCTTCATACCATGTAAATTAAACTAGACAGAGCAAGTGATCTTCTTTTGCACTGCATGTATGCTTCTGTTCTTCATCTGTAACACTACTACAAATACTGGCATTAACGACGGTGCCCAAAAACTCTTGGTCGTTGAATACCCGAGTGGAGTCCCCCCGTGGTGGAAACCAATCTACGTAATACATTCAACAACCATGGGTCTGCCCGTCACTAGGTGAGCGGTCGTTACTATTATGGGGTTTGCATGTACGTGGTCAACTCTAACAAACTCCCTCTCCTTGTGTTCAAAAAGAAAAGAAAAAACTCTTCTCTCCTTTATCTCTCCCCCACAAACATCCCAACTAATGTTGGCGGGTTCTCCAAATATTGGCGGTAAATCTCTCCAGCCCCAACTAATCTAATCTGCTCCTAATCCTATTAGTTAGTCCTCGCGTTCCTCATTTTTGCACAACATCCCGATGGAAGCCTGCATGGTCGTTCATGCCCATCCATCTCCGTCCGGCGCCTCTGCTGAACCACACAATTCTCCCGGCCACCGCGACTCCTCGCCAAGCTCGGTAGAGATGCACTTGATGGAGCAAGCGGATTCCATGGTTGAGTTTACTCACCATACTACGGATCAAGAGGTACATAACTTAATCATTAATTCTCCTCCAGATTCAATATAGTTCAATATATCCTGAGGTAAAAGAAGAACTGATTGTTGATTTTGCTCCTGATTCAAAGAACCAGAACGTGCAAGGAGACAGAATGGTTGAGTTTGTTCTAGATACAATTAATCAGTAGGCAGAAGAGTCTCCAGATGAAGAACGTAGCAGCGATGTCTCGATAACCGATGTCGATGAAGACTCTATTGAGTACCTGCGTAGGCAAGTTGTTGAAGACTCCGAGGAAGAAGACAAACAAGATGAAGTATACCAGAAGGTCAGGAAGGAATTTAATGAAAGGCGTGCTAGTGATGCTGCATTGAGGAGGGAAGCAAGAGCCAGGAATGCACCTAGGCATAAGAGTAATCTGAACAAAATACGTAGAGACTTTTTGCGAATTTATATTCCTGACTACGACAAGATCGTTGAAAAATAAATATTGTTTGCTAGAGAACAGTATTATTGTTAGTTTTTCAAGTTTGGCTCATCGGCAGCAGAATTCAACATTAGTGCCTTTTAACATTTGTTCTTGTCATTCATATGTCAGGCTATGAACAAGAGACTGACTTTCAAATATTTTCCTATCCATAAATGGATCTTCATATCCGCTGACATTGTATTATACGGTACAAATATATGCATGTGCTTAGAAATAGGCACTGTATTTTGGCGATGTCATGGACAGGGTTTCACCAATGAATTTGATCTGCACCAGTACCTTCAGATCACCAGGCATTATGGATGCCAAAGCATCACCATGTTAGCTTAAACCTGATTGTAGTCAAACAATTCCTATTGCAATGTGAAGTGATTGTGGCAGATCGGCTGCAACTTGCAAGTTAAGTGCAGGTGTGCCCTGCGTGTACATGTTGGCGAAGCTAATTTCAGGCTTTTGCATGCATTTGTTGCAGCAAAAGCAAGTGGGTTGCTTGCAGTGCTGAGAAACTTATAAATAGGAGTTGTTCCATTCATTGCTTGGCATAGTCGATGTAAGAAAAAAGAAAAGAGAAAAAGGAATCCATTGTGTCAAAATTGTGTGCTTCTGTATCTGAAACTGAACCTATCAGTTTTCCCCTGCTTCGTGTGTGTCAAAGTACACTGAAACCACCACGCCTGCATTCTTTCTTGTCAACCTATGAACAGAGTTTGTGCTTGACTCAATTGGTTTCATAAGGTATACCTAAAAGTACAGGGAGGTAGAGGCCACTGTGCCTTTCAAAAGTTGAAATCCTCATTTTTTAGACCAAATCCTCAGATTTTGTAGCACAAAACTAGGCATAAATATTTTTGGTTCTCGAGTAAAGAGAGCGGGACGGCTGAATTTTTTTGGCGCAAACTGCTGGCAATTTCGACTAGATAACCCTTCGTAACAGGGAATAACTATTTAATCTGTTAGGATCTCATCTCCCGGCGCCTCTTTCTCTTCGCCTCCCCTGCCCTGCTCAATTCAACACCTCCATAGTCCATAGATCGCATCTCCTTCCTTGTGTTCTACGCCTCTCCACGCTGCAGGTCGCACCTCGCCAGTCACCTCGACTCCGGCGCATACGCGATGCTACCTGCACGTCGCCGGTAGCCTCGACCCGGTACGCCCGCGCTGCCGCCAGCACATCGCCGGTCGCCTGGACCCCCGGCGCGCCCGGGCTGCCGCCTCCACGTCGCTGGTTAGCCTCGACCCCGGTGCGCCCACGCTGCCGCCTGCACATCACCGGTCGCCAACGCAACTCCGCAGCAGCTTGGTTCGTATTCCTCCTTGCTCTGTTTTTTCGTATTCCTCCTTGCTCTGTTTTTTCCCATGGAACCTTGATGCATTGTTGTTGATCTTGATTACAAAATATGTAGGTAGAATTCGTTTGCTTATTACGATTTAGAATTTTGTTATGCCATGTTCAGTACAATCCATTCATCTATAGATCATACACACTATGATTTATTTTATAGTCTGATATGTCTTACATCGAATAACATAAATGCAGGATAACTACGTACTAAAACAGTAATATATATTTGGAGATGGCTCCAAGTAAGATATGGATGAGACTAGTGGATGAGCGATTAGATGATGAATACTTAGAAGGGGTAGAGAATTTCCTTGACTATGCGTTCAGCCACGCAGGCAGGGAGAATGAAATTCGATGTCCATGCATCAAATGCTGCAACACATACTCTCATCCTCGTGCATTGGTTTCTTCTCACCTGAAAGTGTATGGAATTCTGAGAAATTATACCTTTTGGTACCATCATGGTGAAGTTGCGACGGAACCTCAAACAGTTTCTGAAGGTCAAGGCGATGAAGAAACGCAAGCAGAGAGTGCAGATGGATATGACCCAATGCAAGATTTGTTGCATGATCTGTTTCCTCAAAATAATAATCCAACTGAGCAAACAACGACACCACCATCTAACGAAGAGGACCAAATACTGAAGCAGCAAAGTTTTATAAATTGCTTGACAACTACAACCAGCCACTTTATGAAGGTTCTAGTACCACTAAATTATCTGCACTAGTTAACTTGCTTCACATTAAGAATTTGGGAAAGTGGAGCAACAAGTCCTTCACCATGCTGTTGGAATATCTGCGGAAGGCTTTCCTACCACAAAACTCTACTTTGCCAAATTCTTATTATGAAGCTAAAAAAACTATTCAGGAACTAGGACTGAGTTACAGGAAAATTGATGCTTGCACGAATCATTGCATGCTCTACTGGAAAGAAGATATAAATGCGGAGTCGTGCAAGGTGTGTGGAGCATCTAGATGGAAAGAGGACAAGCGCACAGGCACCACTCTGCACTCGGCAAAAGGGAAGAAGATTCCACAAAAAACAATGCAGTATTTTCCCTTAAAGCCAAGGCTGCAAAGGATGTTCATGTGCCACAAAACTGCTGAATCCTTTAGGTGGCATGCGGAGGGCAGGGTAGATGATGGTGTCATTAGATGCCCTGCTGACTCGAAAGCTTGGAAATATTTTGATGCAAAAAACATCCCATTTGCAAAAGAAATTCGCAATCTTAGGTTTTGTCTATCTTCTGATGGTTTCCAACCATATAAAACAATGCGAACATCTCATAGCATCTGGCCCGTATTCCTTGTTCCCCTAAATTTGCCCCCATGGATGTGCATGAAACAAGAAAATGTGATGTTGTCCATGTTGATTCCAGGGCCTGATGGTCCTGGTGATGCAATTGATATTTATCTGCAACCACTTGTAGAGGAACTTATTGAACTATGGAACGAGGGTGTTGACACTTATGATGCATCAACGAAAACAAGTTTCACACTGCGTGCAGCACTTCTGTGGATGGTCCATGACTTCCCTGGTTATGCCAACCTCTCTGGATATAGCACAAAAGGAAAATTGGCTTGTCCGGTATGCCACAGTGGGACTTGTTCATTAAGGCTTAAAAAGGTGGGAAGTTCTGTTACATGGGTCATCGACGCTTTCTTCATAAAAACCATAGGTGGAGGAAAGATAAAAAATCTTTTGATGGTACCATAGAAACCAGAGAACCACCAACACCCTTAACAGGACAAAATGTGATGGACCAAGTGGCTGATCTAGAGGGGATTATCTTGTCTAAAGATGCAAGTAAGAAGACAAAGGTGTCCCACGATGAGAGAGGAGATAGCTGGAACAAAAGAAGTATATTTTGTAATTTGCCATATTTCAAAACTCTCTTGTTGCGCCATAACCTTGATGTCATGCATATAGAAAAGAATATATGTGATAGCATCATGGCAACAATTATGGATGTCAAAGGAAAACGAAGGATAACATAAATTCTCGGCGCGATTTGCAACTAATGAAAATAAGGCCAGGTATGCATCCGGACAAGGAAGGGGACAAGCCTACTTTTCCATCTGCGCCTTTCACTTTGCTTCCACCCAATAAGATTTTGTTCCTTCGGTTTTTTAAGGACCTCGAAGTTCCAGATGGATTTTGTTCAAACCTTGGCCGCTGCACTAATATGAAAGAGAAAAAAAATTCAGGACTGAAGAGCCACGACTGCCATGTTATACTAAATCATTTACTTCCTCTTGCACTGCGTGGACTTGTTCCCCAGAATATTTATGACCCTCTGGTTGAGCTTTGACAGTTCTTTTGCAAATTAAACTCCAAATCACTTTTAGTAGAAGAACTTAATGAAATGCAGGCCCAAATACCTGTGACACTATGTAAGCTTGAAAAGGAATTCCCACCGTCCTTTTTTGATGTCATGATGCATCTGCCTGTTCATTTGGCTAATGAGGCTCTTGTTGGTGGACCTACAATATATCGGTGGATGTATCTCTTTGAGAGACAAATAAAGTGTCTGAAATCGCTAGTGCGAAATTTGGCACGACCTGAAGCTTCCATTGCAGAGGGATACATTGCAGAAGAGTTCATTTCATTGTGCTCTAGTTATTTGGATGATGTCGAGACAAAGCATAATCGACCAGGCAGAATCAATGATGCACCAGGGGATGACAACTATTATTTGTCAATATTCAATCCGGATGGAAGGCCATCCGGTGGTCGTAAACCTAGAGATCTTAATCTTCTTGAAGCAGAGCAAGCTCATATTTATGTTTTGAGAAATTGTGATGTAGTTCAACCATATATCAGGTATTGATTATTCGGTTCACTTATTAAGTACTTAGTCAACTAATTTTTGCATGCCCATATCAATTAAGCTTTGTATTATTGTAGTGAGTACTCCAGTAGTCAAGATGGATGTTCACTGCAACCATTTACCACCATGTGGAACCAGAAGTTCAATCAGTGGTTCAAAGAGAAGGTAAAGATTCCAGAATAAAGTCTGTATGTACATACATATGCACGTACATTTCAGTATTTCTGTGTGAAGATGTTAACATAGCTATTTTTCACTGCATAGGTAGCCAGCTTGCACGAACATGATAAGAGTGAGCTCACCGAAGACCTTTTGGCACTATCACGTGGTCCATTGGAAAATGTAACATGTTTTACTGGCTATGACATGAATGGATTCAGATATCGTGTTCAAAGTCGAGATAGACACCTCTGCACACAGAACAGTGGGGTGGCTGTACTTTCAGAACAAGGGGATAATGGTAATACAGTAGAATATTATGGCATATTGACAGAGATAGTCGAACTGCAATACTTAGGTGGAAGGCGTGTGACATTATTCCGTTGCAACTGGATTGACGTATTTGACAAAGAGCATGGGATGAAGAAAGACAACAAGCATGGAATCGTTAGTCTTAACCTGCAGCGTTTGCTTCTGACAGATGAGCCTTTCGTTCTGGCTAGCCAAGTCTCTCAAGTATTTTTTGTCAAGGATAATCTTATAAAAGGATGGCATGCAGTCGTGAAAAATCCATCACGTCATGCTTATAGTGTACCACATGGACAGTCTGATGATGAAGCCTCTGAAGCTGAACCTGACAATGGCGATGAAGACGACTTGCTTCAAAATTCGACATCAACATCACGTAGAAATAGAACAACATGATGGCACTAGTTTATGCAACTCTTAATCTGTAGTAATCGATTTGCTTCATATTTTTTGCTTTTACCTTATTAATAAACAGTGACACAAGTAGTTCTGTACTTACTTTATTTGATTTAGCATTCAATAATTCATTTTCAGTATATCAATATTCACTTATTTAATTCAATTTTACTTTGTATAGCCTTTGTGCACACTTCAAACTAACGCTATATGCGTAGGGTATCACAATGAGTCAGCACAAGTATGGAAACTTAACAGCATTAGCTCGGGAAAGATGCTCCTCATAGTTGAATAAGTCTGGACTTGTACACCAGGGTATTGCTAGGCGGACCTTGCCAGAGAAATCAAGTCAAATAGCAGATTTCAGCAGAAAAAGGGTTACTCACAAGCCTCATTTGCAAGAAGAGAAACTGTGGAAAAAGTATGAGTTAGCTGCAAAAGGTACTACAGAAACATAAAAATATTATTCAAGCTATCTACTAAAGGATGATATAATGTGGTTGCTTGTTTTCATAGATGGAAATGACGCGGCAACAAATACACCAATCTTGTTTACTACAAATTGGGATGCTGATGATTCTGGAAGTGAGTTTCTAAGTACCATATATTGTACCAAGAATTGTTTCTAAGCTTTATTGTCTTCAAGTAACTCATAATATATTGCAGCTATGAGTGATGAAGCTGATACCAGCAATGATGGTGACATGGGAAATGATATGCATGATTTTCATGGTATGAAAAACTTCAATTTTTTTCATTTTTCCTTCATCCACCATGCTGACCGATTGGTTGTATATTTTCAGATGGTGCAAATGGTGCAGATGAATTAATGGGTAATGAAAATCTGGAAAGTGAAGAATCCCAGGATAGCCATGGCTTTGCAGGTACCTCAAAGACCAGTAAGCACAACAATGCAACTGAATTAGTTGATGAAAATCTGGAAAATGAAGAAGTGCGGGGTAACCATGACCTTACAGCTACGTCCAAGACTAGTAAGCTCAGCAATGCAACTTGATTAGTTGATACTTCAGTCGGACCGCTACAATATAAATTGTAGCTTGAATGTTTTTCTTTTTTGTACTTGATTAACATATTTCTTTCGAATGGTGCAGGACCTCAAACAGGTGAAAAGCGCAGGGTCCGTGGGAAAAATAAATGCAAGGAAGTAGCTGATCTCATGGAGTCCCAAAAAATTAAAGTCCGGTTTTACAATAACCGTGCACTTTCCAAAAGTTTTGCACGACACTTGGGTAGAATTGTCCGTAATCCTAGAATTACCCCGATGAGGGTAAAGGAATGGTCCAATATTACTGATGCAGCTCGGAAACATATATTTGATGCAATTAAGGTATGTTTGGTTAAAAGTTCTAGCATTATAATCTGATTTTCTATACTGATGTATTTATGAGACTCTGTTTTATGAACAACTATTTAGGACAAGTTCGAAAATATTGACGACAACATTGCAATAGATGTGTACAAAGATGAGATATTAGACCATGTCAAGAAACTTTGGATCAACTGGCGTGGAGACTTGCACCGGCATTTTGTGAAACCCAACAAGACTATGCAAGAGGCTATGAAAAAGGTACCTAAAGATATTCCAAAGGATGACTGGGAATGGCTTGTCAAGGAGCATTTTTCAGCAGGGAGTTTCTGGTATGTTTTAATGTTGCCTCTTAATTTTCAACCATTTGTGCAGTTGACAATATAATCCTCTTTAACTACAGAAAAAGAGCAAGAGAAACACCCAAAACAGAGCTAACCTCAAAATGCTTCACCGATCTGGCAGTAAACCCTTTAGACTGATAATTTGGGACATGGTACATGCTTTGACTTCTCTTGTTTTTCATTTCCAATAATATAAGATCAGTGTGAGTTGTCTTGCCATTTTGTTTCAACTAATAATAGTCAATTGCCTATGTTGGAACAGGGAGGAAAGGAAAACAAGCCACCGAGTATGGATAAACTATTTTCAGAGACACACAAGAAGGGTACAGACTTCCCTGATTCTACAACCTCCGCCAAACATGTAAGACTTAATTTAACATTCATAACTTCCATAATGAACATCACGTGTACAATTCCTACTTAGAGATAGAAGTTTATGCAAATAACTTACTGTTGGCACTTCAGGCACAAATTAAGACCATAGTTCAGTTGAATCCTGGTCTTTCAAATGATGAAGTCATGCAGAAATGTGACACATCTAAGCGGCATGATTGCGTAGTTGGATTTCGTGGTGGAATTAGAGCAAGAGATTTGCGAGGACCAGCATTAAGTAAGGCTGAATTAGTTTCTCAACTTCAAGCTTCTGAGCAAGCGAAACAAGTACTCGAAGAAAAGGTCAACGGGATGGCGCAAGAAGTATCAGAAATTAAGCGTCTTCTATCTGGTAGATCTCTGACTGATAGTTCTCATGAACGCCAACATGATCAAGTAAGTTGTTCTCACACATTGGTTTTATTTGTCATTATACTTGATGCCATTTATTTACATGGACTGACTTTCATAAACTAATCAACATTTTGTAGGACTGATGGTCCACCAGAATATATATAAGCATAAGGAGGCATTGTAATCGCTGGTGAAGAATGATATCCATTCAAACAACGATGGCGTCCCTCTATTGAAGACTAATAAATATTATCTTTTCTACTTGTCTCGTTTTCCATATAGATATGTTCAAATACATTGGTGATATAAGGAGTGCTTTTGACTCAATTTTCTTACAAGATATTTTAGTTTCAGAATTGTATGTCAGAATATTGGTACTTATATTAATAAAAGAGGTTATGATCCTTTCAATTAAGATTCTTTTGTTTCTATATTAATGTGGATGTTAATATTGAAATGTTGGATGCTGCATAAAGTGATTGTTGAAGGAATGTTATAATATAAGTGGTTCTAAAGGATATGAAAGTGTGAAGAGAGTGGTCGGTAATGATACTTTGGCCAGCATGCTAACATTATTAGCGACGACAAAAGTGGTTGTTATTGCCTTGGGATCGACACACCATCCCACTATTATTAGCGACGACAAAAGTGGTCGTTATTGCCTAGGGATCGACGACGACACACCATCCCGTCGTTATAAGAATAACGACCACGAAAGGTACGTGGTCGTTATACTTTTAACGACGGAGCCTACTACGACTAGCAGATGGTGGTCGTTACTGACTTTTAACGACCACAATCCAACCATTAACGATCACATATACCGTCGTTAAAAACTGTATTCCTAGTAGTGTAATCCAGTGGTGTGGTGAACCTACCCACTACAACACAATGTCATATTCTGCAATGTCTTAACTATGAACAATGTCATATCATTCTACTATTATTTAAACCGTCTCTTTATTTGCCAATCTGAAATGGGATAAATTGATAGCACACTAACCATTGATACTTATGAGTTCTTGATCTGTAATCCAGTGGTGTCGTGAAGCTGCCAACTCCTTCACAATGTCATATCCTGCCATGTCTTGACCTGAACAATACCATATTGTGTTAATGCAATTTTAAACTGTGTCACTTTATTCGTCAGTAAGAAATGTGATGAATTGTCAGCACTGATACTTTTATGTGCAAAACCTGTCATATGTCTGCTTGTTTATCTTTCAAAGTGAGGAAGATATAAGTGTTGAACAAGCGCAGTCTCATCATCTTGCTCAGGTGGTTGCGCTGCAGCTCGCTAGCAGGGCTAACCTTTCTTGAACTCTATTGAAGTTTTGTCGGTTTTGTATATTATTTTGTCGGCGTGTTTATTTGCACTGGTGGCGGTCTTTGATGCCCAGTGTATGTAATCTACTGTCTGCTTGTGCTTTATTATCATAGTGCCGAACTTTGATGCCCAGTGGATGTAATATGCCGTAATTTCTTTATTGTATAGTCTAGGTTTTTTTTATTCACGATGCTGCAGTTATTTTACTGTATATATATCCTGTCTTCGCAGTAAACCGGCCAAACCGTAAAATTAGGGTACATAATCGGGCCGTCATGCAATCACGATGTATGATCCGCATCATGGGCCTCGTCAAACTGGCCCACTAGTAGATTCGGGCCTTTAATAGGCCGAGTAACCCCGGCCCTCTTTTCGCAAGAAAACTCAATGGGCTTTTAGGAGGCTGAGAAGTAGGTTGGGCCTGAAACATGCCGAACAGCTCACGGGCCGGCAGCAGCCCGAAATGGACCCCGGCCCATGATTGTGCGAATCAAATCACGGGCTTTTAACAGGCCAAAATTGTCTCGGTCCTTGTTTGGCCCAATCAGATATCGGCTGCGAGCAGGCCGGATGCAAACCGGGCCGTAGTTAGGCCCAACTATATGACGGGCTTTTAACAGGCCAAAATTAATATAGGGCCGAAATGTTAAACGGGCCCTTAACAGGCCGAAACTAATATCAAGCCGAATTACTAAATGGGCCTTTAGCAAGTGGGCCCAAAAGCATAGCGTCCAGTTAACGGGCCCAATCTGATATGGGCCATAATTGAGGCCAAAGCCTCTTAAAGGGCCGGACCTGATCTGGGCCGTGATTTGGCCCAGAACGTGGGAGGCTTTTAACGGGCTGGGTCTCATATGGGCCATTATTAGGCCCGGAACGTGGCAGGCCATTAATGGACCGGATCAAATATGGGCCGGCATTTGGCCCAAGACATGGCAGCCAGTTAATGGGCCGGCCTACTAGGGTCCTCAAAATCTTGTGGGCCTACAGCTAGGCCGGCCCATTAGTGTCGGCGAAATCTCGTGGGCCTTTAGCTGGGCCGGCCCATTATGATCCGCAAGAATTTTGTGGGCCTTTACCTGGGCCGGCCCATTATGGCCTGCAAAATCTTGTGGGCCTTTAGCTGGGCCAGCCCATTATGGTCTGCAAAATCTCGTGGGCCTTTAGTTGGGCCGACCCATTATGGTCCGCAAAATCTTGTGGGCCTTTAGTTGGGCCGGCCCATTTAAACTTGATGGGCCGTGCCACGTGTCGACGTATCATAGGCGCCTTCTGTCCAATGAGTGGATGACATCTGTCCCAACGATGAGCCGACACGTGTTTCCTCCAGCCAATGATGATTTTACACGTGGAAAATCCCCATTGGTCATGGCTATTAACGGGTTATCGGATCCAAAACCCGACCCGATAGCTTAACGGCGTTCCATTACGGTGGATGCCATGTGTCGGTCACCCTTGACGAAAGCACTTCTGTGACGCGCGACTTATCGTCATGGAAGTGGACACTTCCGTGATGATAATTTTGGTAATGTCATGGAACACTTCTACGACATCACAGGTATGACTATCTTGATTCTGTCATAAATTTGTCATGGATGTACATGCATGACAAAAAACGCGACCTACTGTGACAAACACGTATCATCACGGAAGTGTATTTTTTTTGTAGTGTGGTGTAGGTGTCACAGGAACCGGTTTCTGTGATGAACAACTATCCAATAAGGGAGCAGGTACAGTTACCTCATCAAGTTCTACTTTCCTCCCACTCACTTCTTTCGAGAGAAACTCCTTCTCTAGAAAGGATCCATTCTTAGCAACAAATGTCTTGCCTTAGGATCTGTGATAGAAGGTGTACCCAATAGTTTCCTTTGGGTATCCTATGAAGACACATTTCTCCGATTTGGGTTCGAGCTTATCAGGTTGAAGCTTTTTCACATAAGCATCACAGCCCCAAACTTTAAGAAACGACAACTTTGGTTTCTTGCCAAACCACAGTTCATAAGGCGTCGTCTCAACGGATTTCGATGGTGCCCTATTTAACGTGAATGCAGCCGTCTCTAAAGCATAACCCCAAAATGATAGCGGTAAATCAGTAAGAGACATCATAGATCGCACCATATCTAGTAAAGTACGATTATGACGTTCGGACACACCATTACGTTGTGGTGTTCCGGGTGGCGTGAGTTGCGAAACTATTCCGCATTGTTTCAAATGTAGACCAAACTCGTAACTCAAATATTCTCCTCCATGATCAGATCGTAGAAACTTTATTTTCTTGTTACGATGATTTTCCACTTCACTCTGAAATTCTTTGAACTTTTCAAATGTTTCAGACTTATGTTTCATTAAGTAGATATACCCATATCTGCTCAAATCATCTGTGAAGGTGAGAAAATAACGATACCCGTCGCGAGCCTCAGTATTCATCGGACCACATACATCAATATGTATGATTTCCAACAAATCTGTTGCTCGCTCCATTGTTCCGGAGAACGGCGTTTTAGTCATCTTGCCCATGAGGCATGGTTCGCAAGTACCAAGTGATTCATAATCAAGTGATTCCAGAAGTCCATCAGTATGGAGTTTCTTCATGCGCTTTACACCAATATGACCCAAACGGCAGTGCCACAAATATGTTCCACTGTCATTATCAACTCTGCATCTTTTGGCTTCAACATTATGAATATGTGTATTACTACTATCGAGATTCAACACAAATAGACCACTCTTCAAGGGTGCATGACCATAAAAGATATTACTCATATAAATAGAACAACCATTATTCTCATATTTAAATGAATAACCGTCTCGCATCAAACAAGATCCAGATATAATGTTCATGCTTAACGCTGGCACCAAATAACAATTATTTAGATCTAAAATTAATCCTGAAGGTAGATGTAGAGGTAGCGTGCCGACGGCGATCACATCGACTTTGGAACCATTTCCCACGCGCATCGTCACCTCATCCTTAGCCAATCTTCGCTCAATCCGTAGTCCCTGTTTCGAGTTGCAAATGTTAGCAACAGAACCAGTATCAAATACCCAGGTGCTACTGCGAGCTCTAGTAAGGTACACATCAATAACATGTATATCACATATACCTTTGTTCACCTTGCCATCCTTCTTATCCGCCAAATACTTGGGGCAGTTCCGCTTCCAGTGTCCAGTCTGTTTGCAGTAGAAGCACTCAGTCTCAGGCTTAGGTCCAGACTTGGGTTTCTTCTCCTGAGCAGCAACTTGTGTGCCATTCTTTTGAAGTTCCCCTTCTTCTTCCCTTTACCCTTTTTCTTGAAACGGGTGGTCTTGTTGACCATCAACACTTGATGCTCTTTCTTGATTTCTACTTCCGCAGCCTTTAGCATTGCGAAGAGCTCGGGAATTGTCTTATCCATCCCTTGCATATTATAGTTCATCACGAAGCTCTTGTAGCTTGGTGGCAGTGATTGAAGAATTCTGTCAATGACACTATCATCCGGAAGATTAACTCCTAGTTGAATCAAGTGATTGCTATACCTAGACATTTTGAGTATATGTTCACTGACAGAACTATTCTCCTCCATCTTGCAGCTGTAGAACTTATTGGAGACTTCATATCTCTCAATCCGGGCATTTGCTTGAAATATTAACTTCAACTCCTGGAACATCTCATATGCTCCATGATGTTCAAAACGTCGTTGAAGTCCCGGTTCTAAGCCGTAAAGCATGGCACACTGAACTATCGAGTAGTCATCAACTTTGCTCTGCCAGATGTTATTAACGTCACCAGTAGCATCAGTAGCAGGCCTGGCACCTAGCGGTGCTTCCAGGACGTAATTCTTCTGTGCAGCAATGAGGATAATCCTCAAGTTACGGACCCAGTCCGTGTAATTGCTACCATCATCTTTCAACTTTGCTTTCTCAAGGAACGCATTAAAATTCAACGGAACAACAGCACGGGCCATCTATCTACAACAACATAGACAAGCAAAATACTATCAGGTACTAAGTTCATGATAAATTTAAGTTCAATTAATCATATTACTTAAGAAGCCTCACTTAGATAGACATCCCTCTAATCATCTAAGTGATTACGTGACCCAAATCAACTAAACCATAACCGATCATCGCGTGAAATGGAGTAGTTTTCAATGGTGAACATCACTATGTTGATGATATCTACTATATGATTCACGCTCGACCTTTCGGTCTCAGTGTTCCGAGGCCATATCTACATATGCTAGGCTCGTCAAGTTTAACCCGAGTATTCTGCGTGTGCAAAACTGGCTTCCACCCGTTGTATAAGAACGTTGAGCTTATCACACCCGATCATCACGTGGTGTCTCGGCACGACAAACTTTTGCAACGGTGCATACTCAGGGAGAACACTTGTACCTTGAAATTTTTAGTGAGAGATCATCTTATAATGCTACCGTCAATCAAAGCAGAATAAGATGCATAAAGGATAAACATCACATGCAATCAATATAAGTGATATGATATGGCCATCATCATCTCGTGCCTTTGATCTCCATCTCCAAAGCACCGTCATGATCACCATCGTCACCGGCGCGACACCTTGATCTCCATCGTAGCATCGTTGTCGTCTCGCCAACTATTGCTTCTACGACTATCGCTACCGCTTAGTGATAAAGTAAAGCAATTATAGAGCGATTGCATTGCATACAATAAAGCGACAACCATATGGCTCCTGCCAGTTGCCGATAACTCTGTTGCAAAACATGATCATCTCATACAATAAAATATACCATCATGTCTTGACCATATCACATCACAACATGCCCTGCAAAAAAAAGTTAGACGTCCTCTACTTTGTTGTTGCAAGTTTTACGTGGCTGCTACGGGCTCAGCAAGAACCGTTCTTACCTACGCATCAAAATCACAACGGTAGTTCGTCAAGTTAGTGTTGTTTTACCCTTCACAAGGACCGGGCGTAGCCACACTCGGTTCAACTAAAGTTGGAGAAACTGACACCCGCCAGCCACCTGTGTGCAAAGCATGTCAGTAGAACCAGTCTCGCGTAAGCGTATGTGTAATGTCGGTCCGGGTCGCTTCATCCAACAATACCGCTGAACCAAAGTATGACATGCTGGTAAGCAGTATGACTTGTATCGCCGACAACTCACTTGTGTTCTACTCGTGCATATAACATCTATGCATAAACCTGGCTCGGATGCCACTGTCGGGTAACGTAGTAATTTAAAAAAATTCCTACGCACACGCAAGATCATGGTGATGCATAGCTACGAGAGGGGAGAGTGTTGTCCACGTACCCTCGTAGACCAAAAGCGGAAGCGTTAGAACAACGCGGATGATGTAGTCGTACGTCTTCACGATCCGACCGATCCAAGTACCGAACGCACGGCACCTCCGAGTTCAGCACACGTTCAGCTCGATGACGTCCCACGAACTCCGATCTACCAGATCTACGAGGGAGAGTTCCGTCAGCACGACGGCGTGATGACATTGATGATGTTGCTACCGATGCAGGGCTTCTCCTAAGCACCGCTATGATATTACCGAGGTGGATTATGGTGGAGGGGGGCACCGCACACGGCTAAGAGATCAATGGTCAATTGTTGTGTCTCCAAGGGGTGCCTCCCTCCCCGTATATAAAGGAGCGGAGGAGGGGGAGGGGCCCGGCCCCCTATGGCGCGCCCCATGAGGAGTCCTACTCCCACCGGGAGTATGACTCCCCTCTTCCAAGTAGGAGTAGGAGAGGAGAGGGAAGGGAGAGAGGAACAGAAGGAAAGGGGGGCGCCGCCCCCCTCCTTGTCCAATTCGGACTAGAGGGGGAGGGGCGCGCGTCTGCCCTGGCTGCCCCTCCTCTTCTCTCACTAGGGCCCAATAGGCCCAATGTGACGCCCCCGATTCAATCGTACACTAATCATGCACGCAAACGTGTACGATCAAGATCAGGGACTCACGGGAAGATATCACAACACAACACTAAAACATAAATAAGTCATACAAGCATCATAATACAAGCCAGGGGGCCTCGAGGGCTCGAATACAAGTGCTCGATCATAGACGAGTCAGCGGAAGCAACAATATCTGAGTACAGACATAAGTTAAACAAGTTTTCCTTAAGAAGGCTAGCACAAACTGGGATACAGATCAAAAGAGGCACAGGCCTCCTGCCTGGGATCCTCCTAACTACTACTGGTCGTCGTCAGCGGGCTGCACGTAGTAGTAGGCACCTCCGGGGTAGTAGGAGTCATCATCGACGGTGGCGTCTGGCTCCTGGGCTCCAGCATCTGGTTGCGACAACCAGGTAGAAGGAAAGGGGGAAAAGAGGGAGAAAAGCAACCGTGAGTACTCATCCAAAGTACTCGCAAGCAAGGAGCTAGGCTACATATGCATGGGTATATGTGTAAAGGGACATATCGGTGGACTGAACTGCAGAATGCCAGAATAAGAGCGGGATAGCTAATCCTGTCGAAGGCTACGCTTCTGGCAGCCTCCATCTTACAGCATGTAGAAGAGAGTAGATTGAAGTCCTCCAAGTAGCATCGCATAGCATAATCCTACCCGGCGATCCCCTCCTCGTCGCCCTGTTAGAGAGCGATCACCGGGTTATATCTGGCACTTGGAAGGGTGTGTTTTATTAAGTATCCGGTTCTAGTTGTCATAAGGTCAAGGTACAACTCCGGGTCGTCCTTTTACCGAGGGACACGGCTATTCGAATAGATAAACTTCCCTGCAGGGGTGCACCACATAACCCAACACGCTCGATCCCATTTGGCCGGATACACTTTTCTGGATCATGCCCGGCCACGGAAGATCAACACGTCGTAGCCCCACCTAGGCACAACAGAGAGGTCAGCACGCCGGTCTAACTCCTATGGCGCAGGGGTCTAGGCCCGTCGCCCATTGCACACCTGCACGTTGCGAACGCGGCCGAAAGCAGACCTAGCCTAGCAGGCGTTCCAGTCCAATCCGGCGCGCGCCGCTCAGTCGTTGACGTCACGAATGCTTCGGCTGATACCACGACGTCGAGTGCCCATAACTATTCCCGCGTAGTTGGTTAGTGTGTATAGACCAAATGGCCAGACTCAGATCAAATACCATGAACTCGTTAAGCGTGTTATTTTGAAGTAACCGCGGACACCGACCAGGGCCAGGCCCACCTCTCTCCTAGGTGGTCTCAACCTGCCCTGTCGCTCCGCCACAAGATCCACTCTCGGGTACTCCTACGAGCCAACCTGACTTTAGTCACCACAGGTATCATGTAAAGTATATAAGTATATACCCGTGATCACCTCCCGAGTGATCACGGCCCGATAGTATAGCAAGGCAGACGGACAAGAATGTAGGGCCACAGATGGAATACTAGCATCCTATACTAAGCATGTAGCACTACTAGGAAAAGGGCTATAGATGATATGGACACTAATGGCCCACCAGACATGTGGTGTGCCACTACTATATACTAATGGCGCACCATGTGTTGATGCGCCATTAGTGTCCAAATACTAATGGCGCACCACATCCACGGTGCGCCACTAGTAACAATTTTTTTTATTTTTTTTTCAAAACTAGTAATGGCGCACCAGGGGATAGTGCGCCATTACTAGTTAAACTAGTAATGGCGCACCACATCCACGGTGCGCCACTAGTAATTTTTTTTCAATTTTTTTTATTTTTTTCCAAAACTAGTAATGGCGCACTAGGGGATTGTGCCATTACTAGTTAAACTAGTAATGGCGCACCACATCCACGGTGCGCCACTAGTAAAAAAATTTCAATTTTTTTTCAAGTTTTTTTTAATTTTTTTCAAAACTAGTAATGGCGCACCGTGGGAGTGGTGCGCCATTACTAGTTGACGTGGGAGTGGTGCGCCATTACTAGTTGAACTAGTAATGGCGCACCACTCCCACAGTGCGCCATTACTAACTTGACCCAAAAATTTCACCGAATGCACCCCCCCCCCCCCGTGGACCGCCTTTTCAGTTTAAAAAGAAAGAAAATGATGGAAATGTCAAAAAAATAAAATAAAATAAGTTTCCCATGTGATATGTGGTCTAGTTGTTGGGAAAATTTACAAATATGAATTTCGACTTTATTTGCAAAATCTCTCTGGAATTTTTAAAATGGGCATAACTTTTGCATACGAACTCGGATTAAAAAGTTTTTTATATGAAAAATCATCTACTCGAAAAGTTACATCCGAATTTAACTGGGGAAACCCCGTTAAACATTTTCAAAATCCTCAAAAACCAAACAGAAAAAAAGTTACGGGGCTTTCAAGATCTAGAGGCAAAAAAATCAAAAAAATTCAAACTTACTAGTGGCGCACCGTTTGCTAGGTGCGCCACTAGTAACAGAAAAAAATTGGTGTTGAATTTTTCTTTTGGAATTTTTTTTCAAAAAATGATACGTAATATGACCGGGAAGTTTGAAATATTTTTCAAAATTTCATCATACTCATGAACATGAACAAAGTCCTAGACATCAACAAGGTTTAATAGGATTGATATGGTAGATATATCAACAAGTGCATGTTAAGTGAGGTGGTGCTGGGGTTGGATAGAACTGTGAAGTTAAGCGTGCTCGGGCTGCAGTAGTGTGAGGATGGGTGACCTTCCGGGAAGTTTGACCACTTAGTGCGATTTGACTTGAGATTAAGCATATTGACCCGAGATTAAGAAAAAAATGAAAAAAAAATTAAAAAAAAATTATGAAAAAATATTTGAAATTTTTTTGTTACTAATGACGCACTTCTATGTGGTGCGCCATTAGTAAGTCAGATAGTAATGGCGCACGGCGTGATGCGCCATTAGTAGGCAAAACTGGTGCGCCACTAGTAGGCCTTTTCCTAGTAGTGTAGGATTGTAGGTAAAGGTAACAACAGTAGTAGAAAGGACAGGCTATGCATCAGGATAGGATTAACAGAAAGCAGTAACATGTTACACTACTCTAATGCATGCAGTAGAGAGTAGAATAGGCGATATCTGGTGATCAAAGGGGGGGCTTGCCTGGAAGCTCAGCCGAGAAGGAGGGGTTGTCAACACCGTAATCGTACTGGGTAGCGGCGGCGTCGGTCTCGGTGTCTAGCGAGAGAAGAGGGGGAAGAAACAATAAATACAATGCAAACAAATGCATGGCGATGCATGACATGACAAAGCGTGATGCTAGGTGTGCCCAAACGCGGTACTAGGTGATACCGGCAAAGGGGGAAAACATCCGGGAAAGTATTCCCGGTGTTTCGCGTTTTCGGACAGATGAACCAGAGGGGGAAAGTTGCGAGTTCGATATGTTAGGGATGTGTGGCGGACGAACTGGCTGCGTATCCGGATTCGTCTCGTCGTTCTGAGCAACTTTCATGTAGAAAGTATTTTCATCCGAATTACGGATTATTTTATATGATTTTCTAAAGATTTAATCATTTTCTGATTTTAACTATTTATTTAAATCCAACATTATCCAGAACAGTATGGGATGACATCAGCATGACGTATGTGTGATGTTAGCAGTCAACAGTGCGGTTGACTGGAGTCAAAACTGACTTGTGGGTCCAGTGGGACCCACATGTCATTGACAGGTGCACTAACAGGGGGCTTAGACTAACTAAATGGGTTAATTAGCGGGCGGGGCCCAGTAGTCAGTGACTAATTAGCCCAGATTAATTAGATTAACTAATTTAATTAGTTATAGTGTGGGGGCCACTGGTCAGCTGCTGGGACCAGCCCAGTCAGCATCTTGACCCTGGTCAACTGGGCCAGCCGGGCCCACGGGGCCACCAGGCAGTGACCCAGGGGTGGCCCCAGGTGTGCCAGCTCAGCGGAGCCGCCGGAGTAGCTCCGGCGAGCTCGCGCGTAGCGGCCGAGCGCCGGCGGGCGTCGGGTTTCGCCTACAGGGCACCAAAACGACCGCCACCTCTTGCGTTCGAACGAGGAGAGTTCCCCGCGTCTAGTGGTGGCGGTGGTGTGGCCGGAGGTAGCCGGAAGCGACGGCGGCGAGCACATCGGCGGACGGCCGGAGTCGGGCGTGAGTGGATCCAGTGCTAGGGGGCACGGGAAGGCATGTGCGCGCGCGCGTTGGGTTCCTGGAAGCTCCAGGAACACGGTGACGGGCTCAGGCGAGCAAGACGACGGCTGTGGCGACGGCCACGAGCTCGTCGGCGGCGGACAGAAACGGGCGCGGTGGCAAACTAGCTACGGTGTGCTAGGAAGCTAACGGAGAGGGCGGGAGGCGGAGGAGCTTATCGAGCGGCACACACGGAGGCCGGTGAAAGGTTTAGTAGCAGCAGAGGGGCGTCGCCGGAGTTGGTGAAGAGCGGCGGCGACAGGAGATGCGGAAGAAGGGGACTGTTGCAGCAGCGCCTCCGAGCTCTAGCTGCGGCCACCGGTCGACGAGGAAGACGATGGCGGAGACGACGGACACGCTGGCGAAGCGATGGCTATGGCCGCGCGTTTCACGGCGGCGGGTCCATGGCGGCATTCGGACGCGGTGGGGAACGAAGGGGAGAGGGAGGTGGATCTGAGGGGGGAGGCGCAAAGGCCGAGAGGGAGAGCGGGGGTGAGTGGGAGGCGGGATCGAGGAGGTGGGGGGCGTGGCGGCCTTATCCTCGACGCCGGCAAGGGGGTCCGGCGGGGATGCGCCCCTGTTCTGACCCTGGTCGGGGAAACAGGGAAGGGGAGGGAGCGACCGAGGGAGGCGGCTGGGCCGGCCGGATGGGCCAGGTGGGCCGGCCTGGCTGCGAGCTGGGCCGTCTGGTCCAGGGGGTCCTTTTCTCTCTTTTTTTGTCTTCTGCTTTTGTATTTTCTTTTCTTTATTTTTCTTTTCTGTTTTATTTCACTTTAAAATACTTAGGCACTTTCTAAAAAAATGTTTTCTCCACAATAATTACCAGTGCAATATTTGGCACCCACCGAACATTTTTGTTTTGACTTTTGAAAACTTTGGGTGTTTGTCACTAATTCATTTTTTTGAATTTGAAATGTTTTGAACTAACACTTGATTAGCAATAGTAATAGAGATGACACGGCATCATCAGGAGAGTTTTACTGTAGCCTAATTATCCGGGCATTACAAATCTCCTCCACTACAAGAAATCTCGTCCTGAGATTTAGGAGGTAGAAGGAAACAGTGCGGGGTATTCATCACGCAGGCGATCCTCGCGTTCCCAAGTGGCTTCATCTTCAGAATGGTGCTACCACTGGACTTTGAGGAACTTGATCGCCTTCTGACGTGTGCGGCGTTCAGCTTGGTCGAGAATGCGGACCGGATGCTCTTTATAGGAGAGGTCCTGCTGCAATTCGAGCACTTCATGATCCACTGCTCGGATTGGGTCCTTGAAGCAACGGTGGAGTTGTGACACGTGGAACACATCGTGAACCTGAGAAAGGTTCGGCGGAAGCTCCAGTTGGTATGCCACTTTTCCACGCCTTTCCAGAATAGTGAATGGGCCAATATAGCGAGGAGCTAGTTTGCCCTTGATCCCGAAGCGGTGAGCACCCTTCATTGGTGTGACTCGAAGATAAGCCTTTTCGCCAGGTTGATAGACCATGTCTTTATGATGACGGTCATACTGACTCTTCTGACGCGACTGAGCAGTCTTGAGATTCTCACGAATAATGCGGACTTGTTCTTCGGCATGTTGGATAATATCCGGACCAAAGAGTGGACGTTCCCCAGTTTCTGACCAGTTCAGAGGGGTTCGGCACTTTCGTCCATATAACACTTCGAAGGGGGCCATCTTCAGACTAGCTTGATAGCTATTATTATAAGAGAACTCAGCATACGGGAGAGATTCCTCCCATTTCTTGCCGAAGGAAATAACACAAGCTCGAAGCATGTCTTCGAGAACTTGGTTGACACGTTCAACTTGCCCTTGCGACTGAGGATGAAACGCAGTACTGAATGACAGATGAGTTCCCATAGCTTCTTGGAAACTTGCCCAGAATCTTGAAGTGAATAAGCTGCCACGGTCTGAGCTGATAACCAATGGAATACCGTGGAGTGAAACAATCCTGGACATATAGAGCGTTGCCAGCTGACTAGCAGTGATCGTTTCTTTGACCGCCAGAAAATGTGCAACTTTGGAAAGCCGGTCAATGACGACAAGAATAGCATCATTACCTTTCTGTGATTTGGGAAATCCAGTGACGAAGTCCATCTCAACATGGTCCCATTTCCATTCAGGAATAGAGATAGGTTGCAGAGTTCCAGCAGGCCTTTGATGTTCTGCTTTGATACGACGGCAAACGTCACACTCAGCAACATAACGAGCAATGTCTTGCTTCATATTAGACCACCAGAATCTCTGACGGATGTCTTGGTACATCTTTGTACTACCAGGATGGATACATAGAGGCGTATCATGAGCTTCTTTCATAACTTCCTGAGTCATATCCAGGTTTTTCTCTGCACATGGCACCACTAGGCGGCCCTTGAAGTACAAAGTGCCATCATCAGCAATAGTGAAGAATGAGGGCTTTCCTTCTGCGAGGTAGCGCTTAATCTTGTGGGCTTCAGAGTCATATCCCTGTATTCTCTTGATGGAGTCCAAGAGATCTGGTTCGACAGCCAGGGTATTGAGGGAACCCTGGGAAACAACACGGAGGTTCATCTTGCGAAACTCCTTAGGAGGGGGAGCGAGTGCACCCGGAGGAACAATATGGAGGTTCAGCTTTCTGAATTCTTCAACAAGCGAGGGCTGAACTTTGTGAACCTGGAGGTGGTTGCAGTAAGACTTGCGGCTCAAGGCATCAGCCATTACATTAGCCTTGCCTGGCGTATAGGAAATACCCAAGTCAAAGTCTGCAACAATCTCCATCCATCTCTGCTGACGGAGGTTCAGGTCTGGCTGAGTAAACAGATACTTCAGACTTTGGTGGTCAGTGAAGATCTCGCAACGATTACCGAGAAGGTAATGTCGCCACTGCTTCAGCGCATGAATGACAGCAGCAAGTTCGAGGTCGTGAACTGGGTAGTTCTCTTCGTGAGGGCGCAATTGCCGAGAGGCATAAGCAATCACTTTGCGGTCTTGCATTAGGACACAGCCTAATCCTTGACGGGAAGCGTCGCAGTAAATGACGAAGTCCTTCTTAGTATCAGGTGGAGCTAGAACTGGGGCAGAAGTCAACTTGTCTTTGAGTGCCTGGAAACTTTCCTGACATTTGTCTGTCCATTGGAACTTGACGCCCTTATGCAACAGGTTAGTCAGAGGCCTGGCGATCTTGGAGAAGTTCTCGACGAATCGACGGCAATAGCTGGCGAGACCGAGAAAACTTCTGACTTGCTTAACGTTCTTGGGAGGAGTCCAATCAAGGATAGCCTGGACTCGTTCAGGGTTGACGGCAATACCATCCTTAGAGATGACATGCCCAAGATAGGTTACTTCGGGTAGCCAGAATTCACATTTGGAGAACTTGGCATATAGTTGATGCTCTCGTAGCTTTTCCAGCACAAGACGAAGATGTTCAGCATGTTCCTCTTCGTTCTTGGAAAATACCAGGATATCATCCAGATAAACCACGACGAACTTGTCGAGGTAATCCATGAATATATAGTTCATCAGACGAGAGAAGGTGGCTGGAGCATTGGTTAAACCGAAAGACATGACGGTGTACTCGTATGAACCATATCGAGTCACGAAGGCGGTCTTTGGGATATCCTCTTCACGAACACGGATCTGGTGGTAACCCAACCTCAAGTCGAGCTTAGAGAACACTGATGAACCCGCCAGTTGATCATACAGATCATTGATCCGAGGAAGAGGATATTTATTCTGAATGGTAGCTTGGTTTATAGGACGGTAGTCTTGAACTAATCGGTTTGTCCCATCCTTCTTCTTGACAAAGAGAGAAGGTGCTCCCCAAGGAGAGAAACTTGGGCGGATGAATCCTTTGCGAAGGGATTTGTCGATTTCCTCCTTAAGCTCAAGGAGTTCATGCGGCGGCATCTTGTAGGGTCGCTTGGCTATAGGAGTGGTGCCTGGTTTCAAGTCGATGATGAATTCAACAGCTCTAGCAGGGGGAATCCCTGGAAGTTCTTCAGGAAAGACGTCGAGGAATTCACGCACGATGGGAATGTTTTCAATGCCCTCGAGTGGTGCAGCGTTCAATGCATTCAATGCATAGAGCCTTGCATCGGCATTTTCCACCAGATGAGCTTGGTAAGTAACTATTTCATCTGAAGGGTGTAGTAGATGGACGGTCTTGGTGGCGCAAACGATAGAAGCAGTATGCGCTTTTAACCAATTCATTCCCAGAATGAGATCAATGCTACAGGACTTCAGTACGATGGGAGAGACAAGAAATTCCAGTCCTTCAATTTCAACAGGAACGTCGTGACTAACCATAGAGGTTTGACATTGGCCCGCAGGGGTGTGTACCACTAGCGGAGTGTTCATCTCTTCGTATTTAATGCCATGCATGAATGCAAATTCTGCTGATATGAATGAATGGGATGCTCCTGTATCAAATAAAACGGATGCTGGTACTGAATTTACGAGGAGTGTACCCATCACAGTAGCAGGCTGGTCTTGAGCTTCGTTGAGATCAACGTGGTTGGCATGAACACGACCATAAGACTTGGCACTGTTGTTGCGGGGCTGGTTGCTTCCATGGCCAGTTGCTGGAAGGGCCAGTTGATTCTGGTTCTGGTTGCATTCCCTAGCACGGTGTCCTGGTTGACCACACCTGAAGCACAAACCATTATTGGGAGTGGGAGCAGGAGCTCGGGGTGGTGGTGCTGGAAGCCTTGGCTGCCTAGTTGGAGGAGTAGGCAGACGAGGTGCAGCATAGGTCTGCCTTGGGGCAGGTGCAGTTGGCTGGTACATGCTGTTCGGGATCCATATCTTACGCTTCTGCGAGGGCGGGCCCGAAGATGAGCCATTCTCATGGTTGCGCCTGAGAGAGCCCTGGTGTTCCTGCAGACCAGTTTTGACATTTATGGCCTTGTTCACCAAGGTGGCGAAATCAGCAAAGTCATGCACTAGAAGTGCGAGCTTGATGTCAGCTTGAAGGCCATCACGGAACTTCTCCTGTCTGCGTGCATCAGTTGCAATGTCCTCTTCAGCATAGCGGGACAAGTCCAGAAACTCCCGCTGATAAGCTTCAACAGTTTTGTTGCCTTGGGTGAGGTTGCGGAACTCACGCTTCTTCCGGTCCATGACTCCCTGAGGAATGAAGCGGGCACGGAAAGCAGCTTGGAAGTCTGGCCAGGTGATGATTGTTCCAGCTGGCAGAGTACGCCTGTGGCTGTCCCACCATTGAGCTGCGGGTCCCTTCAGGAAGAAGGAAGCAAAGGTGACATAGCTGGCAGGGGCTACATCGGCAGACTCCATCTCATAGGTGATGTCACGGAGCCAGTCATCAGCATCCAGAGGCTGAGTTGAGCTGCGGTACACAGTTGGGTTGAGGCGCATGAAATCCTGCAGAGTTACTGGGGTTGGCTGCTGGTTCCATATTGGGGCGAGGAAACTGAGCCATCATATTTTCCATGAATTGGCGGTTCAGTTCGAACTGTTGGATCATACCAGCCATGTACTCAGGTGGTGGTGGGGCATTGCCACCACTACCACGACCACCTGGTCTAACCATCCTGCTAATATATAACAGGGGTAGTTCAGCATTGAGAAATTTGCAAAGACAAGAATCATTCATGATGAAACATGCATAATGAAAGGAGCACGATAGCTACTACATAGTAGTCGGCATAACTTACAAAAGGGGTCATGCATAGAGTTCAGTACACAGAGTTCAGTACATAGACTAAAACACCATAGGCGGCACACAGGCTCGCGGCGAATGCATCTAACACTAACAAGCAAGCCTACATCAGTCCCAAGAGGTACTGTGGAGGTAGGTGTAGCCTGAAAGCTGGTAGTGTCGCATCGGGAACTCCACGTCAGCAACCTGGGGTCCGCGAATACTCTGGTGCAGAACCTGACGCTCAGGTGGCAGAAGAGGACCAAGTGCGGGAGAGTAGCCTCCCACATCTGGCCAGCCGACACCCTGGGGCATCACAGTCCTGGCTGGGTAGATCGCAGAACGGGGCAGCTCTCTAGATCGGACAAAGGGGTGCAACAGCGTCAGAGCACGGTAAAGGTGCTGACGGGTGGTGTACAACTCGTGGCGAAGAGCTCGGTTAGCTCGATCCAGCCCATCAGCATGCAGAACCAGGTTCTGATGGTAGAAGGGCTCTCGGGTGACAGTGGAGTAGGCAGCAGTATAGTATCCCTCCGCACCAACATCAGATGCGATAGCAATGTGCCTGAAAGGGGAGGTGTCCAACTCCCGATACTCTCCACGAAGACGTGTCAGAGCAGCATAAGCAGCATCGTGGACAGCCATATCGATGGTCACTCCAACACCATGAGCGGTGTGCAGCACAGTAGTGGAGTCATACTCCCGAGAGTAGAGGTGGACGATGGCACGGTACTGCTCCTGGTTAAAGTCCTGGTACTCCTCGTAGACGGTGTACTCAGGGTGCCAGCGATAACCCAGATAGGTCATCATCTCAGCTAGCACAGCAGGTGATCCCGAGGCACCAATGGCCGTCGTGTGGCGCACGACCTGCCTCGTGGGTTCCATCTGAAAGCAAAGATGTTTCAAAGGAGTCAAATGACAGTGTGGGAATTGTTCAAAATACTATTCTAAGAAATAACTATGGCTTATCCAACTTTGGGGTGAATGTGGTCACGGGATCCTAGTGTTAGAGTTAGTAAATTCGTTTAACCCGAGTAGAAGAGAGTTCAGAGTCCCAGAGTAAAGGTCGAGGAGTAAAAGATCCTAGTACCACCCAATGGCGACGTGGGCCCGTAAGACACACAGCCATGTTAGTAAAAGTTTTGTAATGTCTAGACTCGACTTCGGCCAAGGAGTGTGGAAGGGGGATTCCTACAGGCAGTCGGCTCTGATACCAACTTGTGACGCCCCCGATTCAATCGTACACTAATCATGCACGCAAACGTGTACGATCAAGATCAGGGACTCACGGGAAGATATCACAACACAACTCTAAAACATAAATAAGTCATACAAGCATCATAATACAAGCCAGGGGCCTCGAGGGCTCGAATACAAGTGCTCGATCATAGACGAGTCAGCGGAAGCAACAATATCTGAGTACAGACATAAGTTAAACAAGTTTGCCTTAAGAAGGCTAGCACAAACTGGGATACAGATCGAAAGAGGCGCAGGCCTCCTGCCTGGGATCCTCCTAACTACTCCTGGTCGTCGTCAGCGGGCTGCACGTAGTAGTAGGCACCTCCGGTGTAGTAGGAGTCGTCGTCGACGGTGGCGTCTGGCTCCTGGGCTCCAGCATCTGGTTGCGACAACCAGGTAGAAAGGAAAGGGGGAAAAGAGGGAGAAAAGCAACCGTGAGTACTCATCCAAAGTACTCGCAAGCAAGGAGCTACACTACATATGCATGGGTATATGTGTAAAGGGCCATATCGGTGGACTGAACTGCAGAATGCCAGAATAAGAGGGGGATAGCTAATCCTGTCGAAGACTACGCTTCTGGCAGCCTCCATCTTGCAGCATGTAGAAGAGAGTAGATTGAAGTCCTCCAAGTAGCATCGCATAGCATAATCCTACCCGGCGATCCCCTCCTCGTCGCCCTGTTAGAGAGCGATCACCGGGTTATATCTGGCACTTGGAAGGGTGTGTTTTATTAAGTATCCGGTTCTAGTTGTCATAAGGTCAAGGTACAACTCCGGGTCGTCCTTTTACCGAGGGACACGGCTATTCGAATAGATAAACTTCCCTGCAGGGGTGCACCACATAACCCAACACGCTCGATCCCATTTGGCCGGACACACTTTTCTGGGTCATGCCCGGCCGCGGAAGATCAACACGTCGCAGCCCCACCTAGGCACAACAGAGAGGTCAGCACGCCGGTCTAAATCCTATGGCGCAGGGGTCTGGGCCCATCGACCATTGCACACCTGCACGTTGCGAACGCGGCCGAAAGCAGACCTAGCCTAGCAGGCGTTCTATTCCAATCCGGTGCGCGCCGCTCAGTCGCTGACGTCACGAAGGCTTCGGCTGATACCACGACGTCGAGTGCCGATAACTGTTCCCGCATAGTTGGTTAGTGCGTATAGACCAAATGGCCAGACTCGGATAAAATACCAAGAACTCGTTAAGCGTGTTATTTTGAAGTAACCACAGACACCGACCAGGGCCAGGCCCACCTCTCTCCTAGGTGGTCTCAACCTGCCCTGTCACTCTGCCACAAGATCCACTCGCGGGTACTCCTACGAGCCGACCCGACTTTAGTCACCACAGGTATCATGTAAAGTATATAAGTATATACCCGTGATCACCTCCCGAGTGATCACGGCCCGATAGTATAGCAAGGCAGACGGACAAGAATGTAGGGCCACAGATGGAATACTAGCATCCTATACTAAGCATGTAGGATTGTAGGTAGAGGTAACAACAGTAGTAGCAAGGACAGGCTATGCATCAGGATAGGATTAACAGAAAGCAGTAACATGCTACACTACTCTAATGCAAGAAATAGAGTAGAATAGGCGATATCTGGTGATCAAAGGGGGGGCTTCCCTGGAAGCTCAGCCGAGAAGGAGGGGTCGTCAACACCGTAGTCGTACTGGGTAGCAGCAGCGTCGGTCTCGGTGTCTAGCGAGAGAAGAGGGGGAAGAAACAATAAATACAATGCAAACAAATGCATGGCGATGCATGACATGACAAAGCGTGATGCTAGGTGTGCCCAAACGCGGTACTAGGTGATACCGGCAAATGGGGAAAACATCCGGGAAAGTATTCCCGGTGTTTCGCGTTTTCGGACAGATGAACCGGAGGGGGAAAGTTGCGAGTTCGATATGTTAGGGATGTGTGGCGGACGAAAGGGCTGCGTATCCGGATTCTTCTCGTCGTTCTGAGAAACTTTCATGTAGAAAGTATTTTCATCCGAGTTACGGATTATTTTATATGATTTTCTAAAGATTTAATCATTTTTTGATTTTAGTTATTTATTTAAATCCAACATTATCCAGAACAGTATGGGATGACATCAGCATGACGTATGTGTGATGTCAGCAGTCAACAGTGCGGTTGACTGGAGTCAAAACTGACTTGTGGGTCCAGTGGGACCCACATGTCATTGACAGGTGCACTAACAGGGGGCTTAGACTAACTAAATGGGTTAATTAGCGGGCGGGGCCCAGTAGTCAGTGACTAATTAGCCCAGATTAATTAGATTAACTAATTTAATTAGTTATAGTGTGGGGGCCACTGGTCAGCTGCTGGGACCAGCCCAGTCAGCATCTTGACCCTGGTCAAGTGGGCCAGCCGGGCCCACGGGGCCACCAAGCAGTGACCCAGGGGTGGCCCCAGGTGTGCCAGCTCAGCGGAGCCGCCGGAGTAGCTCCGGCGAGCTCGCGCGCAGCGGCCGAACGCCGGCGGGCGTCAGGTTTCGCCTACGGGGCACCAAGACGAGCGTCGCCTCTTGCGTTCGAACGAGGAGAGTGCCCCACGTCTAGTGGTGGCGGTGGCGTGGCCGGAGGTGGCCGGAAGCGACGGCAGCGAGCACATCGGCTGACGGCCGGAGTCGGGCGTGAGTGGATCCAGCGCTAGGGGGCACGGGAAGGCATGTGCGCACGCGCGTTGGGTTCCTGGAAGCTCCAGGAACACGGTGACGGGCTCAGGCGAGCAAGACAACGGTTGTGGCGACGGCCACGAGCTCGTCGGCGGCGGATAGAAACGGGCGCGGTGGCAAACTAGCTACGGTGCGCTAGGAAGCTAACGGAGAGGGCGGGAGGCGGAGGAGCTCACCGAGCGACACACACGGAGGCCGGTGAAAGGTTTAGTAGCAGTAGAGGGTCGTCGCCGGAGTTGGTGAAGAGCGGCGGCGACAGGAGATGCGGAAGAAGGGGACCGTTGCAGCAGCGCCTCCGAGCTCCAGCTGCGGCCACCGGTCGACGAGGAAGACGATGGCGGAGACGACGGACACGCTCGCGAGGCGAGGCGATGGCTGTGGCCGCGTGTTTCACGGCGGCGGGTCCATGGCGGCGTTCGGACGCGGTGGGGAACAAAGGGGAGAGGGAGGTGGATCTGAGGGGGGAGGCGCAGAGGCCGAGAGGGAGAGCGGGGGCGAGTGGGAGGCGGGATCGAGGAGGCGGGGGGTGTGGCGGCCTTATCCTCGACGCCGGCGAGGGGGTCCGGCGGGGACGCGCCCCTGTTCCGACCCTGGTCGGGGGAACAGGGAAGGGGAGGGAGCGACCGAGGGAGGCGGCTGGGCCGGCCGGATGGGCCAGGTGGGCCGGCCTGGCTGCGAGCTGGGCCGTCTGGTCCAGGGGGTCCTTTTCTCCTTTTTTTGTCTTCTGCTTTTGTATTTTCTTTTCTTTATTTTTCTTATCTGTTTTATTTCACTTTAAAATACTTAGGCACTTTCTAAAAAAATGTTTTCTCCACAATAATTACCAGTGCAATATTTGGCACCCACCGAACATTTTTGTTTTGACTTTTGAAAACTTTGGGTGTTTGTCACTAATTCATTTTTTTGAATTTGAAATGTTTTGAACTAACACTTGATTAGCAACAGTAACAGAGATGACACGGCATCATCAGGAGAGTTTTACCGTAGCCTAATTATCCGGGCGTTACACCCAATAAACTCCCCGGGGGGTTCCGCTAACCCCCCGGTACTCCGGTATATGTCCGAAACATCCCGAAACACTTCCTGTGTCCGAACATAGTCATCCAATATATCGATCTTTACGTCTCGACCATTTCGAGACTCCTCGTCATGTTTGTGATCATATCCGGGACTCCGAACTACCTTCGGTACATCAAAACACAAAAACTCATAATACCGATTGTCACCGAACTTTAAGCGTGCGGACCCTACGGGTTCGAGAACTATGTAGACATGACCGAGACACGTCTCCGGTCAATAACCAATAGCGGAACCTGGATGCTCATATTGGTTCCTACATATTCTACGAAGATCTTTATCGGTCAAACCGCATAACAGCGTACGTGGTTCCCTTTGTCATCGGTATGTTACATGCCCGAGATTTGATCGTCGGTATCTCAATACCTAGCTCAATCTCGTTACCGGCAAGTCTCTTTACTCGTTCTGTAGTGCATCATCCTGTAACTAACTCATTAGTCACATTGCTTGCAAGGCTTATAGTGATGTGCATTACCGAGAGGGCCCAGAGATACCTCTCCGACTATCGGAGTGACAAATCCTAATCTCGATCTATGCCAACTCAACGAACACCATCAGAGACACCTGTAGAGCACCTTTATAATCACCCAATTACGTTGTGATGTTTGGTAGCACACAAAGTGTTCTTCCGGTATTCGGGAGTTGCATAATCTCATAGTCATAGGAACATGTATAAGTCATGGAGAAAGCAATAGCAGTAAACTAAACGATAAAGTGCTAAGCTAATGAAATGGGTCAAGTCAATCACATCATTCTCCTAATGATGTGATCCCGTTAATCAAATGACAACTCATGTCTATGGCTAGGAAACTCAGCCATCTTTGATCAACGAGCTAGTCAAGTAGAGGCATAGTAGTGACACTATGTTTGTCTATGTATTCACACATGTATTATGTTTCCGGTTAATACAATTCTAGCATGAATAATAAACATTTATCATGATATGAGGAAATAAATAATAACTTTATTATTGCCTCTAGGGCATATTTCTTTCACCATCCCCGTTAAGGTTCTTCTGTATCTTGATTTTATAAAAAGACTGCAGCGCCTTTTCATCACGGAGGAGTCTGCCAAAATGATGAAGTGGCACAAGGAAGGTATAAGGTACAATCCAAATAAAATCGTACATCCATCGGAAGGCGACGCATGAAAGTCGTTTGATGAAGAATACCCCGAGGAAGCAGCCGAGGCTGGAATGTCAGAATAGCCATATCAGGTGATGGGTTCAATCCATATGGTATGTCGTCCAATCCATACAGTTGTTGGCCCGTGTTTGTAATTCCGCTCAATCTCCCTCCCGGTGCCCAAATGCAACGCAAGACCATGTTCTTGTCGCTTATCATTCCGGGGCCTGAATACCCGGGGAAGCAATTGGGTGTGTTTATGCAGCCGTTGGTGGATGTTTTGCACCATTCTTGGTACTTTCCGAGGTTGACATATGACCGGGATCTGCAGAGAAATTTCTTGATGAAAGTTTGGTTGCACTATTGCATGCATGACTTTCCTGGCTATGCTCTATTCTGCATATGGTGTACAAGTGGGAAGATGCCATGCCCAGTGTGTATGCAGGCTCTGCGAATGATTTGTCTGAGTAAGGGTGGCAAGTATATAGCCTTTGACCTGCATCGGCAGTTCCTCCCTCCAGACCATCCAGACAGGAAAGACAAGACGAACTTCACGAAAGGCCGGGTTGTTCATGAAGTAACCGAGATTCCAACATTTTCCGGGGCAGATGTTCTTGCTCAGCTAAAAGCTCTCAAGCCTAAAGTCAAAGCCAAAGCCAAAGGCTTCGAGGGATATGGTGAGACGCACAACTGGACTCACATTACCCCCTTCTCGCAGCTTCCCTATTTCAAGGACCTCAAACTTCCTTACAACATCGATGTGATGCACAACGAAAAGAATGTGGCAGAGTCCCTTTTCGACACGATCCTCAACATTCCTGATAAGACGAAGGATAACGTTAAAGCTAGAGCCGGTCAACAGAGAATTTGTGATAGACCACGTCTAAATATGAAGCCTCCCACAGGTGGTCGAAAAAATTGGTTCAAGCCGGATGCTGACTTTGTCCTTAAATCGCCAGAAAAAAGGAAGTACTTATCTGGCTAAAACACATTTTGAAGTTCACCGATGGTTATGCATCGAATATAAGTAAGGGGGTCAATCTTTCAACGGGCAAAGTGACCGGCCTGAAGAGTCATGACTACCATGTATGGATTGAGCGGATAATGTCGGTGATGGTTCGAGGCTATGTCCCCAAGCATGTCTGGCGAGTGCTTGCCGAGCTAAGCCATTTCTTCCGCACACTCTATGCTAAAGAAGTAAGTAAAGACGTGATTGAAAAATTGCATAAGAAGGCACCGGAGTTGATAGTCAAGCTAGAGAAGATCTTTCTGCCAGGCTTCTTTACTCTGATGACACATCTCATTCTGCACCTCGCGAACGAGGTATTGTTGGCGGGGCCTGTGCAGAATCGCTGGCAGTACGGCCCTAAGAGACAGAACAAGCATCTCCGACATAAATGTGGAAACAAAGCTAAGATTGAAGCTTCCATAGCTGAGGCAGTTATCCTAGAGGAGGTATCAGACCTCAGGACATCATACTATCCAGACCATGTTCCACATCTGCATAACAAGGTGCCTCGATACAATATAGAAGAGCCCAAGTATCAACCCAGGCTCCATCTATTCAACGTGCAAGGTGGGAGGGCTGGGGCCTCGAAATCTTATAACATGCCACGACAAGAGTGGGAGGACCTCATGTTCTATATCTTGCACAACATCAAGGAAGTTGAGGAAGTGTGGATGAGGTAATACCACTACACCATTCCTTTATGTCTTCCACATCATCATGTTCTATGTTCACTTAGTCCCGGTCTAACACTGCTTTTCTTCTTTTAGTGATTTTGTTCAAGAGGAATGGACGGGAATGAATCCTCCTACTGAGGCGGAGGCACTTACTCTTCTCCATCATGGAAATCCTGGACGTAAAAATTTTGTTGCTTGGTTCATGGAGAAAGTAATTGTCCACATTCCCCTATTAAATACCTAGTTCAACATTTATTAGTTAATCGAACTAATGCACGCAGCAATTTCAATTATACTTGTAGGGAAAAGATCCGAACATATGTATGGATGATGAATTTAGATGGGTTTCCATGGGTTTTGACCCTGCCGTCATGACATGTAAAAAGTATGATGTGAATGGGTATCGCTTCCATACAGAGGAGCACCAGAACAGCCGGCCTGATCCCAAAACTATAAATACCGGAGTGTACACCCCCGGTCAAAATTCAGTAGACTACTACGGAAGGGTACAAAATATATACGAGATTAAATTCCGCAAGGGGCGCGAGACCCTATGTCTGCCTGTGTTCAAATGCCGATGGTTCGATCCGCGGGAGAGGGTAAAACATACGCCTTCCATTGGTTTGGTCGAAGTTAAACCATCAACCATCTATGTTGGAGCCGATCTCTTCATTGCGGCTACCCAAGCTACACAAGTATATTATCTGCCTTACCCATGCCAGAAAGAGTACCTAAAGGGTTGGGAAGTTGTGTTCAAGGTGTCACCACATGGTAAGCTACCATACCCGAATGAAGACGATTACTACAACATTAACCCCATGACATACGAGGGAGTGTTCTATCAAAGCAACCTGATGATAATGATGATGTGGTTAGAAACGATGATGCTAGACCATTGCGTGATGATGATGTGGATCCAAACGACGATGATGCACGGAATGATGGTGAGACCATTGTCAATGAAAAAGACATACTTATGCTAGAAAAGTTAAACGAAGACGCTGACGACGAGGAAGAGCCTCCACCTCCGTCAGACAACGAAGATGATATGATTGATAGTGATGATGAGATCGACCGAGAAAGAGGTTACAACAATGACGATTCGTATGGGTTCTAGCAGATGTATGTTTCAAGTCTTTTTTTTCTATAGTTTAGGACTATGCCTTTTTATGCATTTTTATTAATGTGTTTATTATTCCTTATTATTATGCCTTTTCCTTCATTTAATTAATTTACTAAGTGCTTATTCTCTTTTCAATGCAGGTTTGTGGAACATGGGCAAGGGGAAGGACGACGACGTGGGTTTCCTACGCAAGGTCGTCGGCCTGCCTAGTCGGAGTGGTCGAGCACGTAATCCTTCCCCCCTGGCTACTTGACGGTGACTCCTCACAGGGAGGTCACGGGAGAGGTGCCCTAGAGGAGGAGGGGGCGGGGGGAGAGCCCCTAGAGGGTGAGGTGGGGGGAGAGCCACTACAGGGGGTCGCGGCCAGAAAGAGCGCACCCTCACCGACTTAGGGGTGTTGTCTTCGAGGCCCTCCTCTAGTGAGGTACCCTCTGACGAGGAGGAGGAGGAGGAGGACGGGGAGGAGGAGGAGGAGGTTCGGGATGGGGCCGAGGAGGAGGTGGAGGAGGAGGTTGGGGAGGGGGACGAGGAGGAGGAGGCAGGCGAGGAGGAGGAGGAAGGCGAGGAGGAGGGTGGTGGCGGGGATGATGGTGGTGGCGGTGAGGAGGTTGGCAACAAGGGGTGGCTGCATGGTAACACAAAGCTACCAAACCAGATTCCTGCTACTGAGGAGCAGAAGTGGCTCATTGAGCCCACGGGGAAAGAGTAAGTGCCACTTTATAATAATTTCATTACTTTGCTTGCCACATGCTCATTCCGGTAGTTATTTATTTTTCTTGTCACGTGCTAATATTTCATTCTTTTGCAGCAACTGGATATATTCTAAAGGGGTCCGTATTCCCAACGGCCTCATCACCGTTTTGCTGAAGTTACACTGGCCGAGGCTGTACTGTCTGGATCCAGTCAGGCACCCAGACCATCGGGTTTTGGCCACGAGCTGGGACCACTGGGAAGCGGCCCTCCACGCGGACCATGAGACCCATGCCAAGGCCGTGATCACTACTTTCTGGGTGAGTTCTCTTCAGAAGCACAAGTCCATTCTAGTTTCATGAATGATTTAACTCATGGCTTCTTCCATTCTTGTTTCATGCATGATTGTAGAAATTCTATCGAGTTCTTCCAGAGCACAAGGCCAGAGCCAACCAGATCGTGCTGCGCCAATGCAAGAAGAAGGCCCGCCAGATGCAGTACGAGGTGCGCTATGTGGCCATCTCGACATACTATCACGATGCTTTTGGTGTGAAGATGACCAAGGAAGAAGCGCGGAGGATGGGCATTACCTTGGAGAGGCACGAGTACTTGGCGGTAAGTATAAAAGATTTTTCCTTCCGATGTTTGGGTACATTTCACCGTTTCGTGTTGACATGCCATTATGCTTTCATTATGTAGGTGTGTCCAAATTGGTGTTATGGAAAAGACGACTCCTGGGCGGCATTGGTGGATCTTTGGTGTGATAAGGATGGAGCCTGGGCGGCTACGAGCATCAAAAACAAGGCTAACCGAGGGAAGGAGGGAGTACATGCTCAGGGAAATCGAAACTACTTTCTCCACAAGACACTTAATGTATGACTAACCCCATTAAACATTCTTCTTCTATTTACCGTCACGTTCTTATGTATGACTAACCTCTGTTTGGTGGTGCAGGAGGAGAAACTGAAGCAGCCGCTCTCACACATGCAGGCATGGGAGATCGCCCATACGCGGAAGGACCCCAAGCCTGGCGAGCCCAAGTACTACGGCAAGAAGACCGCGCAAAGGAAGAAGGCCTACTCCGATGGGTATCTGAGGTTACATCCTGACACACCTGACCCCATTGCGGCGGATCTGGACGATAGGGTGGTGGTGGGCATGGGGCCCACGGAGCACGGTCGGGAGGCGGTTCTCGTTGCTGTGATCACTCCTACTATCTCCTACACACAGCTCCATCAGATCAACCCGAGCCTGAGCCAGTGCATGAGCACGCCCATGACCAGTGCACAATCACAGTCCCTCTTTCAGGAGCTGCAATCTGTAAGTATTTTCCCTCTTATCTTCATTGCTCACTTTATTTTCCGCATTTAGTAGTTTTATGAGTTCCATCATGTCATACCGTAGGCCTACATGGAGTACACACGCCAGGAGACCATGGCGTGGCACGAGAGCCTTTATGCATACCATGAGCAGAGGGATTGCCAGATGCAGCACGCTTTTCAGGAAATGGCAGCCGGCAGGTTTCCTCAACTGCAACCAGCACAATGTCCTCCAGCACAACCAAGGCTGCTTACCTTTGAGGAGTTTGTGGCACAGAACGCTGGCCCCTCGCCGGTTCGTTCATCCCCAATCTATTCACCCAAAGCATATCATGCCTTTCAACACATTCATATATATCTTTAACATTTCAACATCCAGGGAACCGGCGGATCAACCGTTGGTGGTGGTCTTCGCAGCACTCCCGATTCACGGAGCCCGATCACTCCGATCCACGGAGGCGGAGGCGGAGGTGGAGGCGGTCTTAGCGGTAGCGCTGCCGCTAGCACTAACGACTTGGGCTTCGGCGGGCTTAGCGGTGACGACCTCTGCGGTGACGACCTCTGCGGTGCTCGACGTCCTGGCGCTTAAGCCTTTGGGTTACTTGTGGTGATGATACACTTGATGCTTCTTATGTTGTGAGATGTTTCTTATGTTGTGAGGTGATTCTTATGTTGTGAGATGCTTATGCTTTGTGAGTTTGTCTATGCATATGTGATCAGTTTGTCTATTTGCATATGTGTTGTATATATGCTATATTGAATTGAATTGACCTGAAAAGAAACAGAAAAAAGAAAAAAAACAGAGACAAACTATGCCGACGGCTAGGCCGTCGGCATAGTGCTCGCGTGAGCACCCAGTGGCTGACACGTGGCAGCTATGCCGATGGCCTAGCCGTCGGCATAGTTTTAAACTAAGCCGACAGCTAAGCCGTCGGCATAGCCGCCACGTGTCAGCCACTGGTCACTCCTGGGGCAGGGCTATGCCGACGGCTTAGCTTGAAGCTACGCCGACGGCTAGGCCGTCAGCATAGGCCTGCCCCAGGAGTGACCAGTTCGCGCCACGTGGCACCTCTATGTCGACGGCCTAGCCGTCGGCTTAGTTTAACACTATGCCGACGGCTAGGCCGTCGGCATAGATGTGCCACGTGGCGCGCAGTCATTGGCCAGCACTTAATGACGGTCGCCGTTAGGCGGGGACGTTGCCGACGGACGAGGCCGTCGGCATAGTTGTATGGACACCGTCGGGATAGGGTCTATGCCGACGGCCTTTCTATGTCGACGGCCCCCCAGGCTACGCCGTTGGATATGTTGCCGACGACCCTATGCCGACGGGGGCCGTCGGCATAGGCCTGTCCCGACGGGAATCAAGGCTATGCCATGACCCGGGCCGGTGGCATAGGGGTTTATTCCGGTAGTGACGCCTACTCGGAAGGACAACGACTATACATTTATCAACGTTAGCTCAGACATAACGTGTTAGCGTGTGATCATGTCAGCTTGAGCGCCTGAATAAAGTTGTAAAAATGTCTATTCGAGATGCTAACATGTTGATTTATTTAGATTAGGATGTTAATCATAGAGCACCTCATAGCCTAGCAAACTCGGTGGCCATTTCCACGTTGCACGTCCAAACGCGTCATTGACTCGACTCCCTCCATTAAATCACCTCGCTGGTACCAATTGCCCTTCCCTCCGCCATGACCAGTAGTGGCAACCGTCCCTCTTCCCACCGCACCACACCGTAGACAACCTCTGGCCACTGATCGATCCGGCGCACCCATCCGCCTTTCCGGTCTCGATCTCGGCGATGGATCTGTTGACACTACGAGCAACAGTCTTCCACCTCTCGAGCTCCGCCGAACCTGTTAGACTTCGCCGCTGTGCCACTGTCTTTTCTAACAACAGGAATCGCCGCTTGCTTCACCGACAAGAGCCGTTTGTCGCACTCACCTGCAGCACACGAGCGTAGCAGTTGACTTGAGCCAACACCAAAAGGAGCCTCGATATCGAGATGTCTGCACCAATCATCAGCGCCACCATGGGGGCGATGAACCCCCTCATCGGCAAGCTTGCTGCACTGATGGGCGACGAGTACAAGAAGCTCACGTCAGTCAGGAAGCAGGCCTCGTTCCTCAAGGATGAGCTTAGTGCCATGAAAGCTCTACTTGAGAAGCTTGAGCTCATGGATGAACTGGATCCCTTGGCCAAGAACTGGAGGGATCATGTGAGGGAGATGTCCTACAACATGGAGAATTGCATCGATGACTTCATGCGAGACCTTGGAGGTGTCGATGTCAAAACAAGCTTTATCAAGAAGACAGTCGAACGTCTCAAGACGTTGCGGAAGCGTCATCGTACTGCTGAACGGATGGAGGAACTCAAGGTTCTTGCGTTGTAGGCAAATGAACGATGCATGAGGTAAAATATTATTATTATTTTCAAAATATAAGATCCTCGCATACAATATCTTTCATATGAAACCGGTAAATATCTTTTGTTGTTGTGATGAAAAGGTACAAGATTGATGATTGCATCAATTCTACTTCTCGCGTCATTCATGTTGATCCTCGCATGTCGGGAATCTACAAGGATGCAAGAGGCCTTGTGGGTATTGATGGCCCAAAGAAAGAGCTTGTAAGTTGGTTGACAGATACCCAGGAGAAACTCAAGGTGGTGGCCATTGTTGGATTCGGGGGTCTTGGTAAAACTACACTCGCCAAACAAGTGTATGATGAGATCGGAGGACAGTTCACTTCTAAAGCATTTGTATCGGTTTCTCAAAGACCTGATATAATAAGCCTTCTCAGTGGCCTACAATTGAAGCTTGGGATGAAGGGGGAGTCATCTCAGGCTCGTGAGGTGCAAGATACCATTGACCTTCTTAGACAACATCTCGCGCATGAGAGGTACACATATTCTTCTTAATAGTCACTTGTGCACTTCAATGGTTAATTAATTAATTATGCAAAAAATATGTTATTTTACTAACATTCTCTAAGTTTTGGGTACCTTCCAGTGATTTTTAAGTAACTTTACTAATTTTAGAGATGTTCTTTAGGATAAAGCCAAATCTTATTGGCCATTGAAAGGTTGAGCTCGTACACCCCCTTTCGAAAGGGAGAATTTTGTCTTTGTCACTCTAGCTTTTGCCAATTTTTCTTATGCCACACTAGCTTTTGACATTTCGCTTTTGTCACTTTTAGCATTTGACAATACATCACAATTGCATTCTATGGTAAAAGCAAAAATTTCAGAATGACAATTGTGTTACATTGTCAGAAGCTAAGAGTGGCAAAAGCTAAATGAAATTATTTTGCTTTGCCACGGAATGGCAATTGTGATATATTATCAAGAGCTAGGAGTGGTAAAAGTGAAATGTCGAATTTTAGAGTGGCATAAGGAAAACAGGCAAAAGGTAGAGTGGCAAAAACAAAACTTTCCCTTTTCCAAAATACATATGATTAAGAAAGCATGCATGTAAATTTACGGGATTTCATAAAAATATTCTTTAGAATGCGAGGTCATCGTGTTTAATGTCGAGCGAGCGAGAAAATATGGAAGGGAAACGTGAGCATAGTAGCTCCCATGCAGCCACGCAGCTTGCCAGAATGTCGTGCGCGCCACGTCCCCGACAACGGCCGAAGAGGTATCACCAAGCGAGCAGACCATCGACGACAACCTGGTCCAGACTTGTGATTGGCTGGTGGCTGGATGGAGGGAGTCGCCCAGGCCCAAGTGGGCCACGGGGCAACTGGCTCCAAGTGCAGGCACTGCAGTAGCTTCACTTAAAGGCGGGTATTTGGAGTGGTGACATAGCACACCCTAAGGGCATGGCCAATGGTATGCTTCAAACCTGATGCCCCATTGTCCAACTAGGTTCGGATGCCAGGTGGAGCTGGTATGGTAGCCTCGCAATGTGTCAGAGTGGCTTGCAGAGGAGGCGGCCACTTCATGGGAGAAGGAAGAAAAGGAGAGGAAAGAGGGGGAAAGGAGGTGGGAGATGGAATTGGGTGCTCACATGGTAAGTAGAAGATGACGCCGGTGTGGGGGCATGGTAATGGTTGGCTCAGTTTAGCATGTTGGTGATAAGTACCAAGTCGATGCCTCACTTTCTTTTCTGCCTAGCTGGATGGGCTGGGGCATCACTAGGTGATGCTTCCTTTGTTCATGCCCTAAGACCACCTCCCGCTTAGGGTGGCACAATTGTTTCCGGGCGCTAAAGCACTTGGCCCCGGACGTCACATAGGAATGCCCTCCTCAACTTGTCGGGAGCTAAAAGCATCGAAGGGGTTGACTAGGATGGGGTAAATAGGAGACTACAAAATTTTAGTGTTTCTTTCAACTTTAGGGATAACTGCGGATAAAGTAAGTTCTCTAGATATGTAATCTACAATGATAAAAACCTATATGACAAGCAAACTAACATGACCAGTCCGGAGATTTTGGGGTCCGGGGCAAAACTAAAACCCATGCTCTTAACATAAACATTGAAATAATGGCCTATGAAGAAAGTAGAGAAAGGTGTGTGTGACTGTCACAAGTTATCCATAGAACTACAAAGTTGTGTTTAATGTCAGGCTTTACTATAACTACAGTAATAAATTATAGGTTAAGGTACCAAAAAAGATTTAGATAGATAGGTGAAGAAGTCCATAAATAGTCCTAACGTAAATTTGCATAAGAAATGCAGAGTTGGGATGCATGTTTTTGTTCTTGCACTTACTATTGTTAATGGTAAGTTGTTACTGTGAATAGGACTATCTGAAAAATTAAGATAGACAAACAAATCCATATGAGTGAAGTGAAAACTATTCCTTGATATCTTCAAAAATTAAATCCCTTAATTTCTTCAAATTTTAAATCAACGACACCGCGCTAAAAAGCCGCTCTTACCTAATTGTGCAAATGAGTAAATATGAGTTAGTTTTCTCAATTCATTTGAAAACATCAGCGATGATTAACAACCAGAACCACGCTCTTTGTACTGATCTCTTTGAGATCTACGCACATGAACATCAATATTAAACCACACAAACAGAAGGTTAACAATACAAATAACAAAGTCATTAAAGACTAAAGTTAGTGCCATGAAAACCCTGAAGCAATCAAATCCGCGATCGGAAAATTACAATAATTATCCTATCCGCACCAACCATCTAAGAGCATCTACAACCGGAGTGGGCAAATCCAGTTCCTATATGTTTGCGGACGTGCCCGGACGCGTCCGGGATTGACCGGTCAGACATAAAAAAATCCTCCTCGACAATCGGCTCCCTCTAATCAAATCTTCAAAACCATAGTAGTTCCATGCAACGTTAAATTACACACTTAGTTGAACACACATGTCATCGGACTACCAAAAATTGACATATTCTACTAACTACGAATGAAACAACAATGGAAGAAGTTCATCCATGGGCACCCTTGCCCTAGCCCCTGCCCTTGTTGTCTTAGTTGCGTAAGTAGCGGTGGAAGACGCAAAGCGGATCAAGGCAGATCTACTAACTGCCGGAGTTGTCCGATCCGTCGCCGTCCTCCTTCTTCTCCTCTTCTAGGGGCAATCCATCCATGGCACGGACCGCCACGCTTTGCTCCCTTGCGAAGGCGTGTGTCGCCCTCCTTTGTCGCTTCTTGGAGATGCGGGCATGGTGGACTTCCTCATTGTTGTCTAACCCTCCTTGCGACTCCAACTCCACCTCGAGGGTTGTCGCGACATCCCGCGCCCTCTGCCTTGCATGGCGGGCACGCCGCACCTCCTAGCCAATTTGGTCGTGAACCATGGCGCTGTTGACCTTTGTCTTGGGGCACGACGTCGTGGGGATGAGGCGCCACCTAAGGGGTTGCGCCGCCAACCTGGGGTTGCCCTACCAATTGGTGCTCGCTGCTCCCGGCGAGGCCGCGGTCATGCGCCTCAAGCCACCAGCCCGGAGCACCATTTGAGCAGACGCAATGGATTCCCTCCGGATCGAGTCTAGTCGTAGTCGAGCACACTCCTCCTGGGAGCGGCGAAGAGTCATGTAGTCGTCCATCCCCTCCTCTTCCCCGCATGGGACAAGGTCCCAGTTGATGGTGTGATGCCCCCGATTTGACCGTACACTAATCATGCACGCAAACATGTACGATCAAGATCAGGGACTCACGGGAAGATATCACAACACAACTCTAAAACATAAATAAGTCATACAAGCATCATAATACAAGACAGGGGGCCTCGAGGGCTTGAATACAAGTGCTCGATCATAGACGAGTCAGCGGAAGCAACAATATCTGAGTACAGACATAAGCTACACAAGTTTGCCTTAAGAAGGCTAGCACAAACGGGGATACAGATCGAAAGAGGCACAGGCCTCCTGCCTGGGATCCTCCTAACTGCTCCTCGAAGCCGAACTCCATGTAGAATCATCCTCGGTATCTCTAGCTCCTGGACTCCAGCATCTGGTTGCGACAATCCGGTATAGAAAGGGGAAAAGAGGGAGAAAAGCAACCGTGAGTACTCATCCAAAGTACTCGCAAGCAAGGAGCTACACTACATATGCATGGGTATATGTGTAAAGGGCCATATCAGTGGACTGAACTGCAGAATGCCAGAATAAGAGGGGGATAGCTAATCCTGTCGAAGACTACGCTTCTGGCAGCCTCCATCTTGCAGCATGTAGAAGAGAGTAGATTGAAGTCCTCCAAGTAGCATCGCATAGCATAACCCTACCCGGCGATCCCCTCCTCGTCGCCCTGTTAGAGAGCGATCACCGAGTTATATCTAGCACTTGGAAGGGTGTGTTTTATTAAGTATCCAGTTCTAGTTGTCATAAGGTCAAGGTACAACTCCGGGTCGTCCTTTTACCGAGGGACACGGCTATTCGAATAGATAAACTTCCCTGCAGGGGTGCACCACATAACCCAACACGCTTGATCCTATTTGGCCGGACACACTTTTCTGGGTCATGCCCGGCCGCGGAAGATCAACACGTCGCAGCCCCACCTAGGCCCAACAGAGAGGTCAGCACGCCGGTCTAAATCCTATGGCGCAGGGGTCTAGGCCCATCGCCCATTGCACACCTGCACGTTGCGTACGCGGCCGGAAGCAGACCTAGCCTAGCAGGCGTTCCAGTCCAATCCGGCGCACGCCGCTCCGTCGCTGACGTGAAGAAGAGCTTCGGCTGATACCACGACATCGAGTGCCCATAACTGTTCCCGCGTAGTTGGTTAGTGCGTATAGACCAAATGGCCAGACTCAGATCAAATACCAAGAACTCGTTAAGCGTGTTATTTTAAGTATCCGCGGACGCCGACCAGGGCCAGGCGAACCTCTCTCCTAGGTGGTCTCAACCTGCCCTGTCGCTCCGCCATAAAGTAACAGTTGGGGGCCGTCAGGAACCCAGGCCCATCTCTACCGGGTTGGAGCCACCTGTCCTTTCAGCCCCCTAATCAGAATCACTTGCGGGTACTCAACGAGCCGACCCGACTTTAGTCACCACATGTGTCATGTATATAAAGTATATAGTATATACCCGTGATCACCTCCCGAAGTGATCACGGCCCAGTAGTATAGCATGGTAGAAGGACAAGAGTGTAGGGCCACTGATGGAACACTAGCATCCTATACTAAGCAGTAGGATAGCAGGTAAGGGTAACAACTGTAGCAACAATGACAGGCTATGCATCAGTATAGGATTAACCGAAAGCAGTAACATGCTACACTACTCTAATGCAAGTAGTATAGAGAAGGGATAGGCGATATCTGGTGATCAAGGGGGGGGGCTTGCCTGGTTGCTCGGGCAAGGAGGGGTCGTCGTCGACGTAGTCGATCACAGGGGCAACATCGGTCTCGGGGTCTACCGGAGAGAAGAGGGGGAAGAAACAATAAATATAGAGCAAACAAGGCATCACAAAGTTTAACATGGCAATATGATGTGCCGGGTGTGACCTAACGTATGGCTACACGATAAAGGTGAAGGGGGAATTCAACCGGGAATGTATTCCCGGTTCCGGACCTGTGTCAGACAGGTGACCGGAGGGGAAATATTCCAAGTTCAGCATGCTAGAGGCATGTGACAGATGAACGGACCGCATATTCGGATTCGTTGGATTTTTCTGAGTAATTTTCATATAGAAAACATTTTCATCCGAGCTACGGTTTATTTTATAGGATTTTTCTAAGTTTTAAACATTTTCTGAAATTATCTAAATTAATAGAAATGGAATTATGACGTCAGTATGACTAGAGGATGACGTCAGCAGCCAGCTGGTCAGCTGACCAGGTCAAACCTGGCCTGTGGGTCTAGCGGGACCCACTGGTCAGTGAGAGTGGCTATAACAGTGAATTAACTAATCTAACTGAACTAATTAGGGGTGTGGGCCCCATATGTCAGTGAGACATTAGACTAATATAATTAATAATTAAACTTTTAATTTCAAATTAGATTAATTACGCGCGGGACCCACACGTCAGTGGCCCACGGGTGCCCAGTCAGCAGTTGACTGGGTCAACCCAGTCATCTGGGGGCCGTGGGGCCCACTGGCAGTGGCTCGGGATGGCCCCAGGCTAGCCACGTCGGCGGCCGGCGCCGGAGTGACTCCGGCGACCCGAAACACGACGGCGCGACCACGGGGTTCATTGGGAAAGGACTACAGGGCATGGGGAAGAGCGCGGCTAGGCCCGTTCGAACGGCCACTCAACGCCGCGTCGTTTGGTGGTGGTGGCACGACCGGGCTTGGCCGGATTCGGCACCGGCGATGAGCGAAAGCGGCGGCGCGTACGGGAGCTCGAGGAAAACGGGGCTACGGCGAGCTAGCGAGCAAATGGAGGTGCTGGGGAGGATCTATGGGGCGCGGTGAGTGTAACCGGCACTGGCCCGGGACCATTTGGTCGCCGGAAGCTCGTCGGCGATGAGCTCCCGCGGTGATGGGCTCGGGCACGTACGAGACGGCAACTACGGGCACGTTGGGGCGAGGAGAAGAGAGCGGGGAGGAAGGAGAGCTCACCGCGGAGCACAAGGAGGCTCGTTGGCGGTTTAGGAGCTGCAGGGGCGGCGCCGGAGACGAAGAAGATCGATGGCAGTGGGACGAAGGGGATCCAATGCTGCAGCGCCTCCGAGCTCCAGCTGAGGCCATCAGTCGAAGGAGTCGACCCCGACGGAGCTCACCGACAGGGTCAGCGGGCGCGGGGCCGCCGGTGGCCGCGACAACAACGAGGACGGCGGCGACCACACTCGGGCGTGGATGGGGAACCGGGGGAGAGGAAGGCGAGCGCGTGGGCGAGAGAGAGAGAGGAAGGGAGCCCGAGGCGTCGCCCTTATCCTCTCCCGGCGAGGCCGGCGAGGTAAACGGGGTCGACCTCGCCCCTGTAGCGACACGGAGCAGAGGAACAGGAAGGGGAGGGAGCGACCGGTGAGGGGGGGAGTGGGCCGGCCTGCTGGGCCAGCTGGCTCGGGTGGGCCGAGGCCCAAGTGGGGCAGGGGCTTTCTCTCTCTCTTCTTTTCCCTTTTCCTTTTCTTTGTTTTTCTTTTTATTTTCAGCAGCTTTTGCATTTTCTTTTTAGCCAATAATGACTTTGCAAAATTATGCCACTGGCCAAAACAATTTCAAAGAATTATTGGGCACTGCCACAAAAAGATTGTGAGGCTTTTGAAATAGTTTGCAACCTTCATAATTTAAAAAGGCATTTAAACTATAGTTTTAGCCACTGTTTTAAAGTGGTTTAGGGCACTTAGACATTTGCAAAAGTGTTGGTTCACTACCAATATTAGGTATGGATTATTTGGCACATGAAGAACATTTTAGTTTTAATATTTGAAAAAATTTATTGTTTGCTTGATTTTGACTTTGAATTTAAATCGGTTTCGAACTAACGTGAGATTAGCAACAGTAATCGAAGTGACGTGGCATCATTAGCAGATGTTCACTGTAGCTTAATTATCCGGGCGTCACAGATGGATCGGGAGATCTCGGAGTCAGATCCACTGCCTGCTATGTCGGAGAAGGTCGAAGTTCGCCGAACATGAGCTTGGGGACGGGAGTGGAGTTGATTGGAGTGAAGCGGCTAGGGTTTGGGCCAAAATGCGAATGGGGATGAATATATGTGGGGTCGGGGTGGGCCATTATGAGATGGATCCGATGTGGCAAACGCGTATGGGTGTCCCCATATTCGCCCACATCTAGGATCGGTATGGGGTTGTCGATCAACCAGTACGTTTGGGCTGCGTTTCGGGTGGCTGGTTGGGTCTCAATTTTTGTCCAGGTAGACCGCTTGGGCGTTTGGAACGGATATGGGGCATCCGGATATAGATGCTCCCGTTACACCACAAGAACGAAAAGGTTCTTCAATAGCACCACCTTCAGGAAGGAAGCGGCGCTCAAGCTCCACTATCACCGGATCCAACTACCAAAGGCTAGATTCTTGGTTTTCACCCTAAAGAACTAGTCCGAGCATATCCGAGCAATGCATTCAACAAGGTAACGAAGCAAAAAACATCGTCACCGCCAGGTATAACCAACTCCGATCACACCTAAGTTTTCACCCTAGAGCTCGAGACTGGTACACAAGTAGCCCCACCCTCAAAGTTGATCGTATGTTGTCGCCATCACTTTTCCACGATCCCAGCAGCTACATGTGATGGCCTACCGCAAATGCACGACCATACTCTCTGCGTCAAGCCGTCATCCATAGATTGCATCTCACCGCCAAAGGCAAACATCGGATCTGAAGGGAGGAACCCTCACAAAGACTTTTGGTGGTCATCCTAATCCACAGGGAGGCCTTCACCATAGGCCGGAGTGGTCATCACACGGACCAACAACGACGCGTAGCACACCATGCGATTTCCATCTCGCTAGGAGCACGAAAGGTGGATATGTCTGGTGGCCAAGAATCAAGCCGCTACATCCCTCCTGGTCATCGCACCCACGACCGCAGGCACACCATCTCGTCGCCACCAGCAAGGGCCGCTGCAGCCGCCAGCCACGGCTCCCGAGCAGAACCACCTCATCAGATTGAGCTGGGTGGCACCGCCTCACCAATGGAGGGCATGCGACCCACAGGCCGCGTATCTACATCTAGTGTTCACCACCACACCCCGGAGGACAATCTCCTATGAGCGCGCATTTAAGCAGCATGGGACAACACGGGGGAGGGGAGCGTGGACCTCGCTACCCATGCAGCCAAGGCCAACGGCCAGAACTAGCGGATACCACTCGCTAGCGACGCGCCACCACCTGAGGTCGCCCCCTCGATTCTGGAGCCTCTGCGAGAGTATGGAATGAATAGATCCTCGCCACCACCTTCACCAATGGCCCCATTGCGAGCCGGCAGCCACCTTTCGGTGGCGACAAAGGAGAGGGGAAGCGGGAGGGAGGGCCGGCGGTGGGCAACGGTTTCGCCTTCTGAGTCGTTTCTACAGGAGCGACGCGAGGGCCCTTCGTCTGTTGGCATGTATGGTCTCCCCTTAGGGCATCTCTAATAGGTTGTATGTAATCTTGTTGGTAAAAATGTCCATCTCATCAACGAACAAGCTATTATACAACTACTCATATTGGTTGTGTCTAGATTGTCCAATAGGAGATGAAAGAATAAATGTGATTGCTCTCTATTTCGCCTTGGTTAATCTACATACAACTTTGCACATCAGAGACACCCTTAAACGAGAAATCGACTATGGCCAAATCTCGGAACGAAAATCGGGCAACTAAAGTAGCAAGCCCATAAATTAAGAAATAAAAACACCACCTGATAATGGTGTGATTGTTGTATGAGGTAAGAAATACCTGGATGAGAAGAGATGCAAACTTCAGATTGGCATACGAATGGGAGAAATTGACTCATGAAATGTCTCTTCATTCTCAAATGAGTATGTAACTAAAGTTGAATTAGCACATGTATAAATAAAATTGTGAGCCATCGTATTGAAGATAGATCGATGGCTAATGTTAGTTGGATCCAACAAACATGTACTTCTAATATGGGTGTAGAGTTGTACGGTCTCAAGCCATTATCCTTTATTATATAATAGAAAATTGTAGTCTCTTTTTGTTCAAGAATGCATGTATAAGATAAATATAAATGTGTTTGTACTATGTTATATCGGTGCATGTAAATTAACTTGCCTTAGGCTCGAATGTTATGTGAACATGCAAAATTAACCTAGGAAATAGCATTTTTCTTGCTTGAATCCTAGTTTACATTGTTCTTAGTTTATGTTCATTTCTAAGTTATGGTACTTCCATCTGCAAATCATATCACAATTCAAGCTATCTGATATGTACAACAAAATTCAATAGGTACCTTATTGTAGTAGATGACTTGTGGGATCAATCAACATGGAATATTATGAGTTGTTTCTTTCCATAAGTTGATAATGGAAGTAGAGTAATAGTAACTACACGAGTGGATAATGTAGCTATTGGGACGTGTAGCAACGACCGTGAGTGTGTTTACAGAATGAAGACCCTAAAAGAACTAGACTCAAGACTGTTGTTCTTTAATAGAGTGTTTGGGTCTGAAGATGACTGTCCACCCCAGCTTAAAGAAATGTCAGCTGAAATTTTGAGGAGGTGTGGAGGGTTGCCACTTGCAATTATCACTATAGCCAGTTTGTTAGCTAGTCATCAAGCAAGACCAAAGGACGAGTGGGAGAGCATAAGAAACTCTCTTGGTGCTAAGTTCGCCACAAATCCCACCTTGGAAGAGATGAGGAGTATATTAAACCTTAGTTACATGCATCTTCCTCTTCATCTCTGTCCATGTCTCCTGTACCTTGGCATGTATCCAGAAGATGGAAGTATCAGCAGGGATGATTTGGTTGTACAATGGGTAGCTGAAGGCTTCGTCAATAATTCTCATGGATCAGATTTGGAGGACGTTGCAAAGAGTTATTTTAATGAGCTTATCATAGAAGCCTTACCCAGCCAACTGAATTATCAAATTTTGTAGATGTGGGGTATTGCAAAGTACACGACATGATGCTTGATTTGATCATCAGCAAGTGCGCAGAAGACAACTTCATCAGTGTGGCATATAATTGGGAAGATGTGGCAAGAATGTATAGCTACGAATTTAATAAGGTCCGTAGATTGTCCTCAAAATCAAGCGCTAGTGGTACAACATCAGGGATCATTGATACTAGCATGTCACAAGTTCGATCATTTGCACAGTTTGGAGAGTCCAATTACACGCCCCCTCTTTCGCTATTTAAGTACCTTCGAGTGCTCATGTGTAACTTCCCTTACAAGGGTACGACGGTCGACCTCACTCCTATTAATCAATTGTTTCAGCTAAGGTATGTTAGAATTAAGGCATTCAAATGCATCATTGATCTCCCTATTGAAATTCGAGGCCTTGTTCATTTGGAGACGGTGGTAATAAATGGTCGATCAGCACAAAACTTCCCATCAGATATAGTTTTATTGCCACGACTGTCTCATCTGAGCCTTCCAGATGGTACAGGGCTGCCTCAAGGAATCGCGAGCATTAAATCATTGCATGCTTTGTCATGCCCTGATATGGAGAAGAGCTCGTTAGAGGATATTAAGGGCATTGGCGCAGAGCTGACTGGTCTGAGAATGCTGAGCTTCTCTGGCAAAGTGGTGGCTGAGGAGGTAGTTGATGCTTTGGTCTCCTCAATTGCAAGGCTCCGTGACCTCAAATACCTCTTTGTCAGTGCTAATGGTGTGTTTTCTAAACATTCTTGTTGCCAGATGTACTCGCTATCCAACCCTCCTCTCCATATCGAGGTACTTTATCTGCTAGGATGGATATTGAAGAGAGTTCCCAATTGGATTGGCGACCTCCATTGCCTCCGCAGCCTGACTTTGTCGGTTGAGTACCTATCGACTGATGAGGTTCACGTTGTCGGAAAACTGCCCTCCCTCGTCGACATGTTTCTCTCGGTGTCGAGTATCACTGAACATAGTGGTGCCACCATAGTCCGCACAGGATTATTTCTGGTTCTGGAAGACCTTAGGTATGCATGGAGTTCGAGGCAGGGGCGATTCCCAAGCTGCGACAGCTCCATCTACAAATACCTGATGGGTGGGGTGGTGCTACGCCATTAGGCATGGAGCACCTGTTAGCCCTCGAGCACATCCGTGTAGGTGTCACATCCTCCGTCCACAAGAACAGTGATGTCGAGTCTGCCTTCAGGAGCGCAGCCGATGTGCACCCAACCAGGCCCGTCGACAAGGCTGTGCGAGCGGTGCGATCGCACAGGGCCCCCGAAATCGTAGGGGCCCCGATCGAAGGTAAAAACATATTGGCCGTGGTTCATGCGCTGGTTTGCGAGAGCGCCTCCTTGGCGCCTTCAGCGCCCACTAGCGAACCCAGCGCCCACTGCGTCGTTTGCATGGGCCTGGCCCAGCAACGCGCGCTGGCTCCCGCTCGCTCGCTAGCCGCCCACTCTCGATCGCTGGCTCACGCACGCTCGCTTGTTTTTTTTTTCTTTCCCCAAAAAATGCTACATTATGTCATGATTTTCTTAGAAAAAACCAAACCGGGTTGCTACAGTACATACTATTGTTCTTAGGAAAATGTTCATCGAATTTGAAAAAAGTTCATCGAAATATGAAAAAAGTTCATCGAATATGAAAAAAGTTCTTTGAATTCAAAAAAAAGTTTATCGAATTTGAAAAAAAGTTCATCGAATTTGAAAAAAGTTCATTGAATATGAAAAAAAAAGTTCATCGGATTTGAAAAAAGTTCATTGGATTCAAAAAAAAATATCAAATTTGAAAAAAAAATCATCGATTTTAAAAAAAGTTCATTGAATATGAAAAAAAGTTCATCGAATTTGAAAAAAAGTTCATCGATTTGAAAAAAGTTCATTGAATATGAAAAAAAAGTTCATCGAATTTGAAAAAAGTTCATCGAATATAAAAAGAGTTAATCGAATTTGAAAAAAAGTTCATCCATTTGCAGAAAAAAAAACATGAAGAAAGAAATTTTCTCGAATTTTAAAAAAGGGAAAAAGGAAATGGAGAAATGAAAGGGGACACAAGAAAGGAAAGAAACGATGTTTGTTGTAGCAGTGGGTTCGGTGGCGCGTTGGTTGTCGCGGCCCCCCTCGATGCAGGAGGTCGCTGGTTCGATCCACCCTCAAGCGCACTTTTTTGCGACTATGAAAACGTATAGTACGAAAGGTAAGGTGGGCCGGCCCTTTAGTAGCGAAGGAAGGAAGCGGGGGTGTGCGCCCGATTGCAGGAACAACTAAATCGGAAATAGGATTTGGCCTGGTTTGCTTCCTTTTTCGGCTGGCTCGCTCGATCCGATTTAATCGGAAGAAACCTTGCTCAAGAAGCGGAACGCACGTTATGGTGCGCTAATACCCAGCGAACAGGCCGTCAGTTTTTTTTTTTTTTTGAGACAAAACAGGCCCTCAGTTGGCCTAGTACTGATTTATCCACTCCCTTTTCGGCCTGTTTGTAAAAGAATAAGTAAAAAAACAAGGCAGGCTAGTTACGCTAATGGGCCAAATCGCTACGGCCGAGAGTGCTTGTTTCTCGTGTTTCTTTACTGCAGCGGCCTCTAACCACAAGAATATTTTCCAAGGTAAGTCATAGCCATACGCCTGGGATCAAAATAGAGGAACGAAAATCTAGTTCGGGTTATTACTTTTTTGTTACAATCATTCTCTTTCTGGTTCTTTTGATGTATTCCTGTCTTATCGATGCAATGCCTACTACTACAAAAGTGCTACTCGATTAGGCATGCGCTTAGTTTTAATCAAAATAAATAAGATTATCACACTAGCCGTAAGCTAGTTTTTTATTGTAGTACTAATTCTTCGTTGTGTGCTCGTCTTGCTACACTATTTCATTCTAAGAAAGACTTAATGGAATTTTATTTTCCGAGAATAGAGTCATGGATTTAAAGATTCCGTTTTAAGAAATACTCCTTCCGCCTGGAATCACTTGTCACCGAAATAAATATATCTAGACGCATTTTAATTCTAGACATATTCATTTTTATCCATTTCTACGACAAGTAATTCGGGACGGAGGGCCTACTAGATAGATGATGCTTTTCGGTAGAACATGTGGTCAGTTTACTATTTTATTACAATTTGCGAAAGAGAAGTTTATTGTTTCAATACTACGTTTATTCTTAGCATTACTATATAATATATTTTTCAACTATTGTGTGAAATACCACATATTCGAAGCTATATATTAAGTGAATAAATGTCTAATTATATTAGTAATAGAATTTTTTGCTAAATTTTGGGCCCCAATTCATATTTCGCACCGGGCCCCCGAATTCCTGGAGACGGCCCTGCACCCAACATGCCCGTCTGTTCAAATATATCGATATGATGATCGGCCTTCTCTGTAATATAAATCTCCCCTTGTTGTTCTACTTATTCATTTACTCTTCTTGTATTTACCTGGTACACATTCTGTTTATCGCATAACTGCACTACATACCTTGTGATTTATGATGTCAGAGTTTGTAATGATTTGGGCGTATCTGAACCTTGGCTAGCCGAATGCGGTTATTCCTGCATGATATGAATGGTCATATGTAATACATCATGTTGTACTATATGCAGATGATCTTGGATGCGTAGTCTGCACACTGTGTACGCAATTGCTGGATAATACGGTGCGAGCTGTCTATGTTTGCAACTAAACGAAGGCATGTACATCCTTAATGTAAGCAGCTGAACATCCATATTTGAAGACTCGTCTTCATCATCCTTAATTGATTAATATACTGCACTAAAATAATCCAGGCGCATCAATCTTTTTTGCTTTGAAATCCATAATTATTCGGTTCGAGTTCATCGGCATGCATCAAGTTGGAGAATATTCATGATATAACCTGTGAAATATGTCCTAACTATCTTGTGATTCTGAATCCATAAGTGGCTCCAAATGCGGCCATATCGACATTCTTAAGAGGGATAAAAGAGTTTGATTTGGCGCTGCGACCTGAGATCTCACTTTTCTCTGCCCCGTGGATCGACGGTGATTAGGCCATACCTTCCCAACCCCGGCCTCAACCAAACACGAAAAGGCCCTCATCCAGTAATGGTGCCCGCGCGAGCTATCCATGTGAATCTAACTGTAATCCTTGTGGATCCCTCTAACCAAACAAGGCTTGAGGCACAAACCTGATGAACCACTGTAATAACGACGAAAGTCTATGAAACCAATTTATTTCCTGAGACTAGTGTACCACAAGTTCATGATCAATGCGTGCTTGGGAAAGCCAAAACACCCCTATGGACAGGCCCCTTTTTTTCACATCCTATGAACAGGCCTGTTCCAAGACTACCAAATTTTATTCACTTCTTCACAATCCAAGCAAGAAATTCAGCAACCATAGCAACTAGCAAGAAGACTCAGTAGATCGACCCCAATAAACACGGAGAAAAAAGTTTTAAGATTAACCTGTGCTAGAGAGCACAGAGCTGGCCCTCTTGGTCTGCCCTCGATTAATCCATGTACTGCGCCGCCACCTCAAATCCCATGCTATCCATCACATAGCGATGAGGAGATAGAATAGGAGGTAGACCTTCCTTTTTTTCTCGTGGGATTTTTCATTTTGGAAAGATCGGAGGCGGACCTGGCGGCGGCTGGGGTATGGACGAGCAGAGCAACCGCTGCATCGTCGCGCGTCTTCCAAGGGCCGATCTCCCTCGCGTACGCTTTGGGCCAAGCCCAGTCTAGCTAGCTACCAATAGCACACACAGGCCATGCTCGCATCGCCAGCCAAACGATTTGGGCGTATATGGACCTTATCTACCAGAATACAATTATTTGGAAAAAAATCTCACAAAAAAAAAACATGAATACATTATTGATGCATGATCTAAATGGATCGCCTGCATATAAAACAGCACGTAGCGATTAAATGTTCCATTTAGAAAAAAAAAACTCTAAATGGAAAATTTACTTCATGTAAGTACTTCTTTGAAAGTAAAACCACTGAATGTGCTAGATTGTGAGAACTGTTAATGTTTGCAACTGAACAAAGGCATGCACATCTTTAAAATTGCTGCTTAAGATTGTAAAATTGCAAAACCACTGTAAAGGCATGTGCAACTTCTACAATTGTAAAACCACCATACGCAATTGCTGGATGGTACTACCGTGCGAGCTGCTTATCTTTAATGTAAGCAGCTGAACATCCATGTTTGAGGACTCGTCTTCATCATCCATAATTGATAAATATATATTGCACTAAAACAATCCAGGCGCATATTTTTCTTTCAAATCCACAATTATTCAGTTCTACTGTTTATGTGAAGCTTACAGAGTTCATCGGCATGCATCAAGTTTGAGAATATTCAGGACATAACCTGTGAAATATGTATTGTAGTTCTGAATCCATAACTGGCTCCAAATGTGGCTATATCGGCATTTCAAAGAGGGGTAAAAGAGTTTATTTTGGCTCTGCAAGGAAATCTTAAATAAAATTGATGCACGGTTCTGAAATCTAAAGTATGACACCATGAGCACAACTTTGTTCAAATCATTCAAATAGTCAGGTTACATGCATTTACTGCTAAAAATCACTAGCATGAAACACCAGCATAGAAGCTACACAGTACAAGGTTCAGCATGAAGAAAGAAAAGGTACCCCTTGGATCATATGGTAACAACACTGCCCCACCATCCCCCTGTGTTCCGACATTACCTACCATCTAGGATAGCCGGGAGCATGGAACAACGACGAAACTCAGGCCAAGTCAGTTTCGGTTTCGCAGCACGGGAGGGCGCCGCCACATGACATCTACTTTGAGCATCAGATACAACAGCGGATACAACGCCGTGGAGGAACAAGAACTATGAAGATTGGTCCTTGGCGACCTCCTCACTTTGGTCCTTGGCAACCTCCTCGCTCGGTCCATCTCCAGCAGACGTCGTCGTTCCGTCCAAGAAGCGAACAATGACGACAGTGATGTTGTCAGCACTGCCCCTTTGAGAAGCTTCTTGAAGTAGTCCCTTCGCCGCTTGCTCAGGATCTTCTACTGGCTTGACCATGGCAACAGCTTCCTGGAAATGTAATATTTGGGTTAACCCATTGAAACTACAGGGAACTAGCACCATGTCAAGGAGAATCTTCAGTAAATATGCACTTACATCGTTAGTTACAACATCCCATAGCCCATCACTAGCAAGGATAAGGAATTCAAGTGAGCTGTCAACTACCTCCTCCTGTAAATAAATAAAAGGGTCAATCACCAAGTGTAATAGCCTTGATCATCCCTTTCTTAATAATAAGGAGTGCCCACTATTTCTTCCTTGCACAAAAACAACAAAGAACTTGCATGAAAAGTTACATTGCACTAATCAATATTTAATCTCTATAAAGAGATTATCTAATCGAAAACCTGCAAGTCTAGGTTGTGGTTGAGAACTAGGCAAGGAAGCAAAAGCCAAACCTTGATCTCTGGATCAGCGACAACATACTGCTTTAGAAGTTTATCACCAAATGCGCGAGAAACAGCAAGAACACCACCAACACGCCATGTCCCTGCAAAACGAAGAACAGTAAATAAACAGGAATAATGCTAGTAACAAGCACATGGTGAAGTAGGGAGTTTTTTAGGCCTGATAACAATACCAGCCCACATCACAAAGCCTCCAGCTTCCTCAATTCTCTGTCTCTCATCTGTCTGGTCAGGTTTGTGATCCCTGGAAACCGCAATAGCTGAAAGGGTGGGATGCAGAAAACATCATGATCATCTAACGCAAGTGAAAAGAAATTACATGAGATCATGTTATGCAGTTAATTTCAACTGCCATGGACCCACGGAGAAAAACCACAACCATATGAACTTTCCGATGAAACCAAGAGTGCACGAATGACAGTATTACAGACACTGGACTTACCCTTCCCTCCTTTAGAAACAACAGCTCTAGAATCACCAACATTTGCAACCACCAAGCGACCACCGACAAGAATAGCTGTTGAGGCAGTTGAGCCAGCATCTCTGGTGTGGCTACTATCAGCTTTCAGAAACTCTGAATCGGTATGATTGAATGTTTCAGCTGCAGAAAAGAAACACAAGGAAGTCATGATCACACTCTGCCTGGGTAGAAATATTTTGGTCCACAATAGTTTATTGATGATGATAGGCATACCAATAGCAGCCTTTGTATCTGTCATGAATTTCGGATGCTTGATTAAATTGCTGAAAAGGTGCTTCTTCACATATTCAGCTGCTCGAGCTCCGCCGTGACCTGTAGGAAAAGCCAACTATACTAGTAAACACAATTGATCAAGGAGCTGCTGACATATGAAAACCCTGAACAATTAATATAAAAATACTGGCACAAGGCAACACATACCATCAAATACGCCAAACAACCCAACAGTCTCTCCATCAACATCATCCACTCTTGTCTCGTAGAAATCCTCCATAGATGCCCTTTTCCCAGCACAGCTTGCAAACCCATAACTGAACCTGCCTTTTTCACTGCAATGGCAATTGGGGAAAAACAGTTAACAGAAGATCCAAATTCACGGGCTCACGGCACCCATTATACAGCATTTCGTGTGAAACCAGATGTGTCATACTTCTGAAACACGACTACTTTCTGTACTTCCAATATATGAAACAGAGTATTTTGAGGTAACAAATTCCCATATTTTGTCCTCACTTTCATCAAATTTTCTTCCGAGGTAGAAAAGCACATATGAGTAAATTGGTGGAGTCTAATAAATTACATGATTAAGTATCTCAGTATCTCACATAGATATGGTTAGACATGCCATGGATTTATATCTGCTCCATGATTATTTAATGAATCTCTTAATATAATCTCACTGTAACGCCTTTAATTACACTTATTCAAGACCGTGTGGACACGAAGATGTTAATACAGCAGCCAAATCAGATCGATATATCATTTACCCAGATCCTCACGGCAGGACTTCTCGCCCATGTGGCATGTGATCTCTCGGAGAATTTAGTACCCGAAAACACGAGCATGAAACTAAAATCACCCCCGAATTTATTTTCGCTAATTGGACAGATCCAATCGAAACGGCTGCCTGCACTCGTAACCCATGCCCCAGACGAATTCGCCTATACCCACTCGACGCCCAGACCATCAGCCACGGCAGAGGCAAGAGGCAACCTACCGCGGCGCGCGCTCCTCTCAACAGCTACGGATCTCTCCTCATCTCCCTCGGAAAGAGGCTACGGAGCCACGCGAGCACCCATAACGAATCAGCGAGCCCCGCCGCGAGAAAACCAGCCACAGAAAGCAACCAGGACGCGCGGGTAGGAGAAAGGGCGGGCGGCTCACCTGATACCGCCTCCGGTGACCGGCGAGTCGTCGCCCCTGAACCCCATCAGGGAGCACCCCTCGTCGTCCTCGCGGCACCACCAGCCGTGCGAGCGCCCGGCGAGCAGGGACAGCGACAGGAGCAGGAGCAGGGAGGCGGAGGAGGGGAGGCGCGTGGCGGCTAGCGATGGCCCCGGCGACCTCTCATGCATGAGAGGGGCGAGAGGGGGGGGGGGGGGAGAGATCGGGATTGGGGGCGGGGTAGGGTGGGGTGGGGGTGGGATGGGGAAGGAGAGAGGAAAGGTCGAGAGAGAGAGAGAGAGAGAGAGAGAGGAGAGGTGAGGTGAGGGGAGTGGATGAGAACGATCGGCGGGGTGGGTGACGTGGCGGGAATCGGGGAGGGGAGACCCCGCCCGTGCCCGGTCAACGCCCTGCTTCCGTCCCCTTCTATTATTGCGAAATTGCGTGTACACCTCACCTCGCTCTGCTATGTTTTCGGTTTTCTTTCGTGCCATTATTTTGTCGCCTTCGTTTCTGGAAATTATTGATTCTGTCACATTCCTGGCCTGGAATTTTTTTTTTGTTGAAGGAACTTCCTGGCCTGGATTTCGGTGTATTATTTGTGGTACTAGATTTAACAAAGTAGAGTCGCCGTTGATAGAAACTACTCCCTCCGAATGGGTGCATAGACCGTGCGAGTACTCCTTTGCAATCGAGCATCTGAATGTTCATTTAATCTTTGCGGATAATTAATGTGTCTTTGGTTGGAGTTTAATTGAGTGGATGTTTAGAGCTTAAATGTCTTGAGCAAGTTTGACTGGATTGCACACATCTTTAGAGCTTATTTGGTCTTTATCATGAACCACATATACTCCCTCCGTCTCAAAATAAGTGATTCAACATTGCACTAACTTTAGTACTTCCTCCGTCCCAAAATTCTTGTCTTGGATTTGTCTAGATACGGATGTATCTAATATTAAAACATGACTTTATACATCCGTATTTAGACAAATCTACTAGATACATCCGTATTTAGACAAATCCAAGGCAAGAGTTTTGAGATGGAGGAAGTACAAAGTTAATACAAAATTAAGTCACTTTTTCGGGACGAAGTGAGTATATAGCAACAGTGGCAGCGCCGGGATTGCACCAGCCCTTGAGGCCACCTTCGAGGACCGTAGCTACAGTGTAGCACTGTAGTTACAATGATGCTAAACGAAGAGCTCAACCTTCGAACCCCAGGCAGCGGCCCGGGCTACCCGGGCAGTCTCCGCCATTGCATAGCAATGATAAGCAACGCAACACTCAATGTTAAACCCTTGGATGAAAAAAAATCTAACCAAAATACTTTAGGAAAATTAGAGTTGTTGATTTAAGCAACGTCCTAATTATCTTTGCCACATTCTTGTGCCACGTATCTGACATGTGTTGCCCAACTGATGTTGACAGAGGCATTTTCACACCAAGTCATTATCTTGCGTGCACACGTAAACCAAACCCCAAGTATAGAGGACCTGAATGGATATGCACTACGTCGAGCTCATCTGCAACCAGTACTTAGCCCTAGCACAAACATACATATAGGAGGCATCCGGTGGATCTCTGCGATTGGCTACCCACCGGCTTACCTTTAAGCTTCCTGTGTTCTTCCTTCTCTTTCGCTTGCGCATGTAATGATTTGAACCATATTGTGTGTGTGTGTGAGAGAGAGAGAGAGAGAGAGAGATACTATACCAGGTACCATAACTCCTGGATCATAAGCCACCCCACTGCCATTCCCTAGCACTAGATCACTTTTGTTGAAAATTAGTGTGTTTGTTTGATCTGCAGGTCAATCCAAGACATGGAGCCATCGTTTAAGGAATCCATCGACAAGTTGAACCACTCCATCAATGAAATGCGCCAGAAGATGCGTCCTAACACCTCCGTGGTATACGGAGATCGATAAACTAATGGTGTTGCAGCCCGAGGAGTGAGACACCAAGTTGAACGTTGACGTGGCTGCACTCTAAGAAACTCCCTAGCAACAACGTTAGAAATCTTGCTTACTCTCTCGTAAGAGTGGCTGGGTAACCCCCAAGTGTAAGGGTGAAGTGACCTAGCAATAAGTATTTTTCTAAGTAGAGAACCAAGGTATATCAAACCAGAAGGGGTTCTTCTGGCAAACAAAGTCACTGGTACCTGCACACAAAACAAACTTCACCCCAAGGCGCCAAGAAGATTGTCAAGCTTCTTATCTTGGTAGTCACATCATTAAATTGCACGGTATGATAGGAATTGATAGGTAGATAAATGAAAGAAACGGTACAACAAAGAATTAATATTTTGTTAAAGTGTTCATTATAAGAAGATAGACCCCAGGGCCATATGTTCACTTGTGGCATCTCTCCAAACATAACAGTGTAGTGTGGTGAACAAGTTACAGTTGGGCAGCGATTAAATTGCAATATTTATATTTATGACTATGACCATTCATTGTATAATCTCATATAGGCATTACGTCCGTCATATGTAGACCGTTATCCAACTTCATCTACAACTAATACTCTACCCCAAGTCTGCTATCCAGCATGCATCTCGAAGTATTATGTTCATAACAAATAGAACATTGCAATTAAGCAAGATGACATAATGTAGACAGTAAACTATCATCCAAGTGTGATAAAGAAACCATCATTTTATCCTTAGTGGCAACAATTCAATATGTGTCTTGTACCTCTCTGTCACTGCGATATAGATCACCGCAAGATTAGAACTCACTACAGTGCACAACTCCCTCTGAAGAACTACCCATCAAACTTGGCCAAAGAAGACAACTAGATTGGACAACATATGAAGCTATTCAATTATACAGCAAAGAAAATTCAAAAGATTCAATTGATTTCAATGAACAATCTGATCATAAAGTGGAAATTCCTCAATCCCAACAAACACACCACTGATTACATCATATGGATAATGATCATGTGAGGTGGCTCACGGGGACTTTGTATTAAATCACAAGGGAGAGAAGATGCCATCTAGCTACTGGTGTGGACCCAAAGGTCCTTAAAGAACTACTCACACATGGTCATGGAGGTAACAAGGTTGAAGAAGAAGCCTCGTGTGATGGATTCCTCCTCCGGCAGGGTGCCAAAACATGCTTCCAGATTGGATCTCCTCGGAAAAGGAACTTGCGGCGGTTAAAAAAATGGAGAAAATTGGCACTAAGGGTTCCGCGAAATATGGGATTTATAGGCAAAAGAATGGAGCTAAGGCGGTGCACAGGGGGCCCGACGCGGCCTTGGGTTGCATGCCCGCCCCCGATCGCGCCACTTGGCTACTGGGAAACGTAGTAGAAAACAAAACAATTCAACGTACGACCAAACCAGGAACACTATGAAGATGCATTAAAGGTTTAGATCGGAGTTACCAACTCTGAGTTCCAGTGGAATAAGAATCGGTGTAGATCGTACTTGAAGTCCCTTGAACCATTCATGATTGATCCCTCGAACGGAAGACCGAAAGCACGGCCTCTCCACAGTTTGCAAGCGCACGGTCTTCACAATCCGGTGGCGCTTCGCGATCCAGAGCTAACCGATTGCGGAGAATTAGAGGGAGAAGATTAGAACCGCACTGGACTTCTAATTATAAGGACTAGAGAGGATTAGAACTAGCTCTAATTGGATTGACTAGAACTAGAATTAGAGAACTAGAGGAGGCTCCAAGATTTATGTCTGGAAAGGGCCAAAACCTCTAGTATATATAGGTGTAGGGGAGACGGGAGGGGTTTCCCTCCCCTTGCACCGACATAGCAGCTGGTGGAGTCCAGCTCCACCTCCCCAATTCGGCCTCCACTTGTGGCGCCTCCACTAATGGGCAATAGGGCCCATTAACTCTCCCCTAATATGCCTTTTAGTATTTTCTTTATCCCCTTGATATTAAATAAATTCTAAAAGCCTCCTAAACAATATTAGAGCCTTTTATCATTTATTTAAAGTCACTGGAAACATTTTCCGCCTATATATCATTTCCTGGTAAACCGAAACCCTTCTGGTAACCCCGAAATGCTTCGGGTTCCTCTCAAGATTATTTTGAATATTAATGAAACTATTACATAAATAGTTTTTCATAAATCTTACTCAACCAACACTCAATACATTATGATTACCTTAAGCTTGTGACCCTGTAGGTTCGGTAAAACATAGACATGAACAAAACCCCTTTCGTTCAATGATCGATAGCGGAACCGTGGACATCCATATCAATCCCTATGAGTACACGAATGACATTCGAGTGAAGCATTGGTTATCATGTGATATTCCCTTTGCTCCGTGATACTTCACAAAACCTGTCGTGGTTTTGTCACGGCAGATGCCCTTGTGAAAGGACTTAGATGTGGAGCCATCATGACGTAGGTTAGCTCGAAGGGGTTACATGGGACAAAGGACACAAGGTTTACCTAGGTTCGACCCCTCACAACGAGGTAAAATCCTACGTCCTGCTTTGAGTTGTATTGATTGGATATCAATTACAAGGGAACGGAATCGCTTGACCTAGCTATCGATCAATTGTTTCTTGAGTTAACCCGCCACCGGTCCTCGCCTTTATATACACAGGTCGAGGCCCGGGGCTTACAAGAGTCCAAGCCGGATCACACAACGTGACCAACTCGGTTTCTAAGTCACCTTGCCTTACTAGGCAAGTCATCATCTGGCGGCTCGCACCTCCGGGTCTTGGGCCTTCAACAGGCCCGCCTCTTAAGCCGCCTCTAGTCTTCACGTCTCCTCAGGCCCATCAAAGCCTTTCATTCTCGAGTCGCCAAAAGTGTAACCCGGCCCCTCCTGCGCGGGTCACACCGTGGGGTTATATCCCCAACATTAGGCCCCAGATTGATTTGAACTTGTTCATGCCAATCTTCATTTCTTCTGGTTGGCGAGTCTTCCTTCCAATGCTTAACCTTGAATGAATCATTGTAACCCGCCATGAAGTCATGCAAAATAAATCCAGAAAAAACCTATGACATCACAACGGATCTTTTTTTATTAAATGGTCGTCCGAGAATCGAGGTGCCTCCAGTGTTGAGATAATCATGACACCTCCTTGATTTCCGCACCTGCCATTTTACTGTTTCACTTTTTCCTTTATAAACAGGCACGAGGGGGTTCCTTTTTCACTTTTACCCCCATCTCCCTCTCTTCTTCGTCTTCCCTGCGCCGCCACCGCGACCGGAGCTCTGCCACCACCGTTCTTCACCAATGACTTCAATTGGGCCGCTACATCAACCTGACTAGACCAGAGAATTGTGACACCCACCCGCTACTCATTAGCATCGCGAGGTATTCATCTTTTCTCACTTCCAATCTGCATTAGGTCACCCTAGTTTGTTAGTGTTCGTCCAAGTTCATCGTAGTTCATCCACCTATTGCTTAGTTCAATCCAAAAACAATACTGAAGCCGTGCGGTAGTAGTTCTGGCATTTGTTTCAAATCATAGATACATCCTTTCTTCCCGAGATTCAATCCCCAGCTTACTAGTTCTTCCACGGCCATGCTTTTAGTTTGAATTTTTTTCCCTTTTCTGAACTGCGGTAGATCTGTAATTGTAACTGTAATCTGCAAAACTTGTTTGTCCAACACTTAGTAGAAATTCCCCAATCTCAAATCCATGGATATTTGGCCCGCCATTCCATGTTCGGGGCGGTTTAAAAAATGACCTTGTAACCCATCGTGACCTGACAGGCTTAACCATGAACTCATGATTCGCCAGCAAGCAGCCGTCTTAAATATGAATTTTTTACAATCATTAGGTGGTTCGTCACCATGATATTAGCCCGCCATACTTTTATTCCCAGGTCATAGTTCTTAACCCGCCAGCAATGACTAAGACTCCCACGTCTTGTGACTGGTTTGCTTCTGAAGTATCTGAATTTTCTCTCACTGAATATGTTGACATGGGAGTCTTGCCAGCAAACGATGTCATCCATTGGCGAGTCCCAGTGGTTGAAACTAAACCTCAACCTAAACAAGGTGAAGTTATCATCTTTGCAGGCCACCTCCTCCGTGGCTTCTCGCCACCCGGGTCAAAATTCTTCCGGGATGTTGTTCATTTTTATAAACTTCATCCTCAAGACATTGGTCCCAATTATGTTTCCAATATATGCAACTTTCAATTCTTCTACGAAGTGTTCCTTCAACAAGAGCCTGAGGTTGATCTGTTCAGAGAGTTTTTCTATCTCAACCACCAAACTGAGATGACCGATGGACCTAGTCTCGAGCTTGGTGGAATTTCCATTCAGAGGCGACGAGATGTCGTTTTTCCTGCAGTTGTATTGCCTAGTCACCCCAAAGATTGGAACAACACGTGGTTCTATTGTCAAGACACATCTCTGGATGGTGAGAATCCCTTGCCGGGTTTTCGCCCCTTCCTGCTTAGCCCTACCCACGCGCTTCCAAATCGTATCTCTGTTGCAGAACGGGCTAAGTGTTCAACCAGCTTTTCAAAAATAAGAGCCCTGGTAGCCAATGGCTTATCTGGAGTAGACTTGGTCCGCTGTTGGGTCTCGTGGAGAATATTGCCATTGAGCCGGCGCAACGGCTTAATGTGTGAGTACACAGGAGACACAAAGGATCCTCAACGCTATAACCAGACACCCTTGAACGATGAGGAAGCTACTGCTATGGTTGAATCATTACTTGGGGAAAATCTGGAGAATTGCCGCAGAGTAGGAGTAAACCCTTTCTGCGCGCTTAATGCAGCTCCACCTGTAAGTATCTCAGATGAACTTTTTCAACTTATATGCCTATTTCCTTGTATTGCCTAATGCGTAACTCATTGCTTATGTATCCACAGGCCGACTCTCCTTTCTAGAATAAGAAGCTGCAAGCCGCCATGCCTGTTAAGAAGGCTAAAACAAAGGCTAAGGGTGCAGGTCACCGCAAGAAACCATCAGCAGAAGAACTGCTCAAACTTGACGATGAGTCAGAGGTAGAACTTGACTCCCTTGGTCTTTTCTTTGTACAACTTATTGACGTTGACTCCTCTCATGTGATAGCCTGGTTTTTGCCCCTCTTCTTTTTCTGATTTTGATTGCCTTTTTATTTGAATTTTGGGTTTTTGAATCATTTCCGTTGGACTTAAACCCTTGGGCATACCCTTGATTTTCACCCAAGTGGCTCACCTCTCCCCCAAGCCATCATTTCTTCTCTGATTAATCCCAAAATAATCCTAAAACCCTAATCAGGCAACATATGCTCCAAAGCAACCCCCATTTTTATTGCTCCTAAAATCCTGAGAAAATTTCCAAATATTCTTTGAACCCTAGGGCACCTTCTTGAGCAAAAATATTTCATCACTTTTTGGAATATTTTTGCTACAGAAAACATTCTCTGTTCTGGTCAGAACATGCAGTTTCTACAACAAGTATATTTTTCCTTGATCCAACGAGGCTGATTTTTCTTGAGCTTCATTACCTTCCTAAGAGATTGCTAAACCCCAAAGCCCAACCCTCAACTCTTACTAGATCACTCTCAGTTAACTCCACAAGTTACTGTCTAGAAACTTACCATGAAGTAAACTATGCACACACAGCCCCTGGACTCAACTCAAAGTGTTGGAACCACCCAAACCACTAAGGACTACCTGCCAGAGTTTGAGCTTAGCGCGGCGTGATGTCATAGTTCACGCGGTGACCACGTCGTTCCAGGCGTGCTGGCATGCGGTCGACATGCTCTGTGATGCGCCCGAGTCTCTGTTGAGCTCGTGCTCGCTTCCCCGACCGCCGCACCTTGCCAAACCGCGCCGCGATCATCGTCTCGACCCTCTTAACTCCTCGCTAGCACTCGCCGACGCCGGAGCTCACCGCAGCGAGCACAGACACGACCAGGCCAACCAAACAGTGTGCCGCACCACCGTGTTCATCGCCATCCCCGCTCCTGTGTTCGTCTTCACCCTCCCACAGTACCCGCGTGAGCTGCGTCGCCTTCTCCCCCTCTCGCTGACGCCGTTTGTCGCCAGGCGCCGTGTCTAGAAGCTCTCTGGCGGAGCCCGATCCCCTCACCTCGCTCGCCTATAAATACGGCCACCGCCAGACTCCTCGAGCATCACCCACCACTCCTACACACTCAACAATGCAGTAGAAAGCCACAGCCCGTCCGGGCAGGCCTCGGGCCTCCGTCCCCGAGCTCGAGCTCACCGGCGATCCCCGCGGTTCGCCTCCACCTGTCCAGCCCCTCCCGAGCTCAAGCCACTCTTCCAGAGCCTCCGTGGTGCTTCATTGGTGTCGTCCGACCCCGTTGGAGCCCCTGGTGCAGCCCCACATCACCGTCGTCTCCAACTCCGGCAACCTCTGCTTCCTACCGCCGCTGGAGAGGCTCGTTCTGACCCCGTCTGACCACCCCTAGCTATTCTACGGGTACGGGCAGGTGCGTCTCGACCCCCTCTTGCTTCCTATCCTTCTGGATCTGGCCGCCGACCTCTCCTCGCCGGAGAAACGCCGGGGCATCACCGCCCCGCCTCTGTTTCTCTCCCTCTCTCTAAAACTGACAGTGGTGGCCCACTGTCAGCCACCCAGCCCCGCGGCTGAAGCGGTACGCGCTGGCGTGGCGCTGACGTCACCCCCTGGTCATTTTATTTATATTTCAAGTTTTTTAGAGAACTTCAAATAGCCACAACTTTTTAGCCTTAAGTCCAAATGAAGTGATTCTTTTTGCATTCTGTTCTTAATGAAAAGATCTAGCAGCTCTCCAAAAATGAGATTTTCTCTGTTGTCTAGATTTTCCGGTGATTTTCAGAGTGTTTCTTGATATTTTCTTTCTCTATTTTTAATTATTTTCAGAAGGTGAAGCTTGTCTTGACGATCACTAGGAGGAGTGTGACCCTCATCTGCACTAAGGCAAGCCACATCAACATTTTCATGGTTCCATCTCAATATTTGTGATTTTCCAACTTGAATAATGATTTAGTTCATGCATATAAATCACTTAAATAAATATTTATTTCTGTTGAATGCTTGTTTAGTTTACAGTAGTTTGAGACTAACTAAGTCAGTAGACGTAATATTTGGTTATGTGATAATAAAATGACTATGAAAAGGACTAGTTTGGTTAATATTTTCTTAAGTAAGAAAATGGATTATTTTATCATGGTTAAGTTTTATGAATTATAATAACCAGAGAAGTGGTATGAGTTTGCTGATGATTATGGTTAGTGGAATACTTGATGAGGTTGATCCATTTATTTCCGATAATATGTGATGCATAATGTAAGGTTGCATTTTCATGGCATATCCTGACACTGTATATTTTTACTTTGAGTTAAACCTGATAATAACTCAACTTGAACATATCGTTGATCGGGTCATGGTGCCACTGAATCGAGTTTTTCCCAGTGCAACCACATTACCTTTATGGGAAGGCCTTTATTCGGTTCGTTGTCATGCCTCTGGTCGGTACCTCCAACGAGGGAAGGTTATGGGCGTGCGTTACCCTGGCCCGGTAAGTAGACATAACCTTGTGTGCCCATTTGTTGTTATGGTACCTTGTCGTTGTTCGACCCGAATGGGAGTGCGAGGCCATGGATTCCGTGGTGTGGGTAAAGTGTGCTACCTCTGCAGAGTGTATTTAATCTATCGATAGCCGCGTCCTCGGTTACGGACACAACTCGGAAGTAGGTCACACCATGGATCAACATTTATAAATAATCATGCACACTAATGTTAATCACTTGGCACTGTTTGAAAGATGATGGTTGAGAAATGATGTTGATGATGGAGACCAAAGTGTTGGTTTCCACTACAAAAAAAGACACATCCGTGACATTTTGGGCCGAACGATTTTTTTCAGTCATACTTATGACACTTCTACGACAATAATTGTGACAAAACCCGGTATCATCATAGATGTGGTGGGCTCCTACTTCTATGACAAAAAATCATGACAGAAAATGGGCTTTTCGTCCTGGGCGGGCCGAAGACGCAACTGCATGACATTCTTTGGGCCGTCCATGACGGAAAAAACCATGGTAGAAGCGAGGGCAAGGAAAATATCAGGGAGTTCCGAGTTACGGTCGCTGGTCGGGGGCCGAGCGATGCGCGTTTCTCTCGTACGTACGCGCGTGTGTGTGAGGCGTTGCGCTCTAACTGAACCCGAGCGAGGCGTTGGGCTCTAACTGAACCCGAGCGATTGCACTGCAGGCTACACGTTACTGAACCCGAGCGATCGATCGATGGCTGTTAAATGAACCCGATCGAGCGATTCCTTCGCTACTGCTGCTAACTAAAGCCATTCGATGCTGCCTCTAGATGAACAGTGAGCGTTGTTGGGGGGTTTGGATGAACAGTTCCCGGTGGGGGTTGGATGAACAGGACCCCGTGGTAGTAGAGGCCATTGCCGCTGGATGAACAGTACCCCCGATCAAGCCGGTGGATGAACAGGACCCCGTGGAGGGCTGGATGAACAGGACCCTGTGGAGGGCTGGTTGAACAGTAGCCGGTGGAGGGCTGGTTGAGCAGTAGCCCGTGGAGGGGTGGTTGAACAGGACTCCCGTGGAGAGGGCTGGTTGAGCAATAGCCGGTGGAGGCTGGATGAACAGGAGCCCGTGGATGAACAGTCACAGCTGGAGGCTGGAGGAGGTCGATGGTGGATGAACAGTAGCCCGTGGAGGCTGGAGGAGGTCGATGGTGGAGATGAATAGTATCTCGTGGAGTCCCGTTTTGCGGTACGCCACACCCTCCCGATGAACAGGACCCCCGTATCGACCGTGGCGCTCCAACACAAGTCCGTTTCCTCTGTTTTGCGGTACGCCACACCCCTCCCGATCAACAGGACCCCGTTTCGACTATAGGAGGTCCGTTTCCTCCGTTTTGCAGTACGCCAGACCCCTCCCGATGAACAGGATCCCGTTTCCACCGTGGCCGGTCGAACACAAGGCCGTTTCCTCCGTTCTGCGGTATGCCAAGCCTCGTTTCCATCGCGTGTTCCGTCTAAGCCGGTTGGCTCCCGACGAACAGCATGCGTTCCGTTGCCTCCCGATGAACACGACGCATTTCGTTGCCTCCCCATGAATACGACGACGACGCAGTTTCTCCGTTCCGACCCAGCCACATCCATGTACACGAGCCCTAGCATACGTATGCGCGAGTAGGCGTTCGAGACCCCGCCCGTATGTACGTACATGGCCGTATTTACTTTCTTGCACCCTGGCCGCTGTACGTACGTGTACATGCTACGTGCGCGCCTCTACTACCACACGTGCGCGCCTCTACTACCACACGTGCGTGCCTCTACATCGACCAGTATGTACGTACACGTTCGCGACCAGAATGAAAACGCTACGTATGCTTCGACCAGGTGGGTCCCGACTGTCAGGTACTTCCTTGCGTGCGAAGATGTAGCTGGTGGGTCCCAGCAGTCAGGGGGGCGAATCATTTTTGTTTTGCCCGTAATATGGACGCACTTCCTTGCGTGCGAAGATGTAGCTGGTGGGTCCCAGCAGTCAGGGGGGAAACTTTTTTTCACGAAATACGGTGGCCCGTCCGGTGGGTCCTTGCTGTCAAGTGGAGGAATAATTATTTTGCGCGTAATAAGGTGGCACTTCCTTGCTGCGGCCGTGGTCCCAGCTATCAGCCTCTCAACCTATAGTACTCTTCCGATGGAAGTCGTTCGTTGATGTGACACCCCAAAATTTTGGCCTTGTTTTATTTATTAAAATGTTGCCAGGAAATAAAACCTTTGTCCAATTGTCAAGTTTTACCTTTTGTGATTCTGGATTTTTGATTCAAGTGGAATAACCTTCAAAGAGTATTATTGGACTTGTGTGCCCTCTTTATAAAATCAATCCTTTATCAGTGGATTTATTTGCATAATTATTTTTCATGAACTTTATTCTTTTAAAATGACCTTTCATAAATTTGGAGCCCTTTTTGCACTGCAACCATTTGATAAATGCTTTTAAAATTTTCACCAAAATTTGGGGATGTCATGTGAGGTTTCCCCATCACTTTTGTGCAAAAACATCTTTTGGTCATTGGAGATTTTGAGCTCCACATCAATTTTTCAAATCTGGTCCAGTAGGTATTTTGCACTACAACCTATTTAAATATTCTTCTAAAAATTCTTCCAAGTGTTTGGATGTGACACCCGGATAATTAGGCTATAGTAATCCCATGTTAATGATGCCATGTCACCTTGATTACTGTTGCTAATCTCGCGTTAGTTCGAAACCGGTTCAAATTCAAAATCAAGCAAACAATAAAATATTTTCAAATATTAAATCTGTAATGTTGGGGTGTTGCCGAATAATTCATGAGTAATAATGGTGGAGAAACCAACATTTCTTATAATATTTAAATTCACTAAAATAACCAAAGCTTCGGGCAAAACAATTAATTTAATTCCTTTTATAAAGTTATAATAATATAACTAAATTACTAGTGTGCCAAAATAATTATGGCAGTGGCCTAATTAGTAATACTAATTAGGTGCTAACTATATGATTTACAAAACTAAAACGATTTGAAAGATTAAATAAACAGAATATATATATATATATATATATAAAGGAAAACGAACCCCCGGGCCAACCGGCCCAGCTAGCCAACTGGCCGGCCTAGTCGGCCAGCCCATCCCGGCCGGCCCACCTCTCCCCGCTTAACCCCCCACGCCTCCTCGAACCCTAGCCCGATCCACCACCACACCCCCACTTCCACCACTCGCTCCCCCCACTCCCCTCGATCTCACCCACCTCTCTCTCCCTTCCCCGCGCGGATCCCGTCGGTGGCAAGCGCCGCCCCCGATGCCTTGCACCCGCGCCGCCGCCGGTCCTCACCGGACGTCATCGCCCCTCTCCTTCGCCCCCTCGTTCTAGATCGGGACCCCGCCTCCCCGACGGCGTGACGTCGCCGGATCACCGAGGCCACCTCGCCCCGATGTTGTCCCGCCGCCTCGTCCTCATCACCCGCGCCGTCCTCGACCTCCTCCTTAACCGCGGCTCCACCGAGCCTCGCCGGTGTTCCCCTGCAACGGGGGTGAGCCGCCGTCCGTCCTCCTCTTCCCTCTCCTCGATTCACCGGCTTAGGCTGTTGTCCACGCCGCCCGTTCTTCTCACCGACGCTGCAGTCGTCGTGCGCCCTCGTCGCGGTCGTCGCGACCGTTGACGCGCCCCCATGCGCCCGTGGCCCCGCTTGTCCGTGCACCGGCTACGCCTGGGCTGTGCCCTGTGCGTGCGCCCGCCCCTACCGGCGATGCTGCCCGCTGCCGCCCTGCTGCTCCTCGCCACCTACTGCTGCCCGCGGGCCTCCTCCACGCCGCGCCTCCCGCGCTTGCCCTTGCCGGCGCCTCGGCGGCCTTCGCCCGCGCGCCTGGGTTCGTCCCTTCGGGCGCCCGCAACCAGCGCCCGCCCCGCTAAGGCCTTTGTGACACTGTCGAACGGGCCCCACGCCAAAAAAAGAGAACAGAAAATGTATAAATAATAATTACTTAATTAATTAACTTAATTTAATTTAGGCTTAACTAGGTAACCTAATGTGTCTATTACATACGGGCCCTGCTGCTAACTACAAGATGTTAAAACTGATATAACACATGTGACATTGACATGTAGGACCCGCATGCACTATTCGCTCTGTTGACCAGTCTTTGTTGACTGGGTCAACTGGGCCACCTGACCCACCTGTCAGCCCCTGGTGCACTGCTGGGTGCACTGCACCGGGTGCACCCAGCTCTTTTATGTTTATTTTTCGAATTAGTTATTTAATAATTTCAGAACATGGCTAAATCTTTGGAAATTAATATAAAATAAACCGTAGGTCAGACGAAAATACTTTGTACATGAAAGTTGCTCAGAACGACGAGACGAATCTGAATACGCGGTCCGTTCATCCACCACACGTCCCTAGCATAGCGAACCTGCAACCGTCCCCCCTCCGGTTCGTCCGTCCGAAAATGCCAAACTTTCGGAAAGCATTCCCGGATGTTATCCCCCTTCGTCGGTATCATGTAGCACCGCGTTAGAACACGTCTAGCTCTGCCTGTTGTCCTGTTATGCTCTTGCTTATGTATTTACTTATTCTTCCCCCTCTTCTCTCCGGTAGACCCCGAGACCACTGTTGATCTCCCTGTGATCGACTACGTCACCGACGACCCTTCTTCCCTTTCAGCGGAGCTTCCAGGCAAGCCCCCCCCTTGATCACCAGATATCGCCTATTCTTCTCTATACTGCTTGCATTAGAGTAGTGTAGCATGTTACTGCTTTCCGTTAATCCTATCCTGATGCATAGCCTGTCATTGTTGCTACAGTTGTTACCCTTACCTGCTATCCTACTGCTTAGTATAGGATGCTAGTGTTCCATCAGTGGCCCTACACTCTTGTCCGTCTGCCATGCTATACTACTGGGCCGTGATCACTTCGGGAGGTGATCACGGGTATAAATTATATACTTTATATACATGACACATGTGGTGACTAAAGTCGGGTCGGCTCCTTGAGTACCCGCAAGTGATTCTGATGAGGGGGCTGAAAGGACAGGTGGCTCCACCCCGGTAGAGGTGGGCCTGGGTTCCTGAGGGTCCCTGACTGTTGCTTTGTGGCAGAGCGACAGGGCAGGTTGAGACCACCCGGGAGAGAGGTGGGCCTGGCCCTGGTCGGCGTTCGCGGATACTTAACACGCTTAACGAGTTCTGGGTATTTGATCTGAGTCTGGCCATTTGGTCTATACGCACTAACCATCTACGCGGGAGTAGTTATGGGTATCCCGGCGTCATGGTATCAGCCGAAGCCTTCTTGACGTAAGCGACTGAGTGGCGCGCGCCGGATTGGACTGGAACGCCACTAGGCTAGGTCTGCTTCCGGCCGCGTACGCAACGTGCAGGTGTGCATAGGGCGATGGGCCCAGACCCCTGTGCGCATAGGGTTAGACCGGCGTGCTGACCTCTCTGTTGTGCTTAGGTGGGGCTGCGACGTGTTGATCTTACGAGGCCGGGCATGACCCAGGAAAGTGTGTCCGGCCAAATGGGATCGAGCGTGTTGGGTTATGTGGTGCACCCCTGCAGGGAAGTTTATCTATTCGAATAGCCGTGTCCCTCGGTAAAAGGACGACCCGGAGTTGTACCTTGACCTTATGACAACTAGAACCGGATACTGAATAAAATACACCCTTCCAAGTGCCAGATACAACCCGGTGATCGCTCTCTAATAGGGCGACGAGGAGGGGATCGCCGGGTAGGATTATGCTATGCGATGCTACTTGGAGGACTTCAATCTACTCTCTTCTACATGCTGCAAGATGGAGATGGCCAGAAGCGTAGTCTTCGACAGGATTAGCTATCCCCCTCTTATTCTGGCATTCTGCAGTTCAGTCCACTGATATGCCCCTTTACACATATACACATGCATATGTAGTGTAGCTCCTTGCTTGCGAGTACTTTGGATGAGTACTCACGGTTGCTTTTCTCCCTCTTTTGCCCTTTCTATATCTGATTGTCGCAACCAGATGCGGGAGTCCAGGAGCTAGAGATCCCGAGGATGATTCTACATGGAGTTCGGCTTCGAGGAGTAGTTAGGAGGTCCCAGGTAGGAGGCCTTGCCTTTTCGATCGTTGCTACTTTTGTGCTGGCATTCTTAAGGCAAACTTGTTTAACTTATGTCTGTACTCAGATATTGTTGCTTCCGCTGACTCGTCTGTGATCGAGCACTTGTATTCGAGCCCTCGAGGCCCCTGGCTTGTATTATGATGCTTGTATGACTTATTTATGTTTTAGAGTTGTGTTGTGATATCTTCCCGTGAGTCCCTGATCTTGATCGTACACATTTGCGTGCATGATTAGTGTACGGTCAAATCGGGGGCGTCACATTGGAGATGTCAGTGGGTGCATACAATTCATCTTCAAGCAAAAACCCAGTGTTGTTCTTTGAAAAATTTGAGTGAATCATCTTCTTTTCCATTCTGGTCCAGTTTGGTGATTTGTACTGCAACCCCATTTTATTCTGCTCTAATACCTTTGAGCTTTTTCCTACCTATAGTCCTCCCTACCAAACTCTTAAATCCAGGAGATTGGACCCATTGGCATATTTTTGATGCATGAAATGATAGCCTTTAGTTTCTGCCCAAAACTGGTTTTCCCCAAAACTTGCACTATCAACTTTCTGTTTTTGCCAAACTGACCTTACCACCTTCTTGAGCTCCTAAAGAGACCCTGATCTGGAAACTTTGGCCACTCCAAGAGTTGCCTAAGTGCACTTGGCATTCTGTCGAACACCTGGTGTGCACAGTCATTTTTGGCAAGCTCTCTGGTTTGCATTGTGGACTTGAACCCCTGACCTATCCACCTTGTCCACTGAGCTACTAGCCACCCCTACCCTTGTTCTGTTCTTTGCCAGCCTCACCCAAGCTCTCTAGAGCGCGCTGGCATTTCGTCGAGCAGGTGCCGTGCGTGCTCTGGGCGCGCCCAGAGCGCACGTTTTGCACGCGCGCGCACTACGCTGACACGCCGCACTGCCACCCTCGTCGCGTCCCATCTCTGACCCCTACTCGCCTGCCGAACCACGCCAGGCACTCGCCCTCTCTCCAGTACCCTCCAAGCTCTCCCTGGCACCCTGCAACGCTGCCTTGGTAGCACGCCAGCGTCGGCAGCGGATTCCGCCGCGGACGGCGCCGCCCAAACCGCCAGCACACGCCAGCTGCCCCAGAGCACAGGCCGTGCTTATCCTCCCGCTCGTCGGCACGCTTTCGTCGCCGCCACGATGCCCTGCAACTATAGGAAAGTGGTCGCCGGTGATCTTATCCTCGGACACCGCGGGAGCCAGCCTCGAACGCCTATTTAAAGGGGTCCCGAGCTCAACCGAACACTCAAGCAGCCCCAGACCACCCCCATAGCCCTCCCACAGCCAGCAATCGACGGGAAAGCTCTTTCTTCCCCGCCTCCGGCGAGTTCGGTCGCCGCCGCAATCCAGTGCCGTTCGTCGCAACCAGAGCTTCCCCCGCCAATCCAACGCCACCAAGAACCCCCCCGTAGTCGTGCGGAGCTGCCTAGCACCTCAGCTTCGGCCAAGGATCACCGGAGCCCATAAGTCACTTCGCCACCGTAGCCTCTCTCCGCCGCGGAGCTCGCCGCCGGCGACTCCTTCCACCTCCGACGACCCAACAACCACCTATGGGACCGCCTCGGTCTGGCCGTTCCATCCCCACCCTTGGATGCCCGTGAGGTGCTGCCGTTCGTCGACGGCGATCACCGGAGCCCCGCCACCGTTCGGGCACAGAGAAAGGAGGGAGAGGGAGACCAGTCAAACCTGACTAGTGGGCCCTCTGGACCCACTGTCAGTGACCCGCGCGTCCGCCCTCTCTGGTTAAGTGGTGGCGCAAAACCCCACGTACGTTTCCTCTGCTGCGAAAGCGTATTCCCCTCGAAGCGTTTTCCCTTTTTCTGATTTTTAATAAAACAGAGTTTTGACCGAACTTTGACCAACTATAACTTTTAAAATAAAACTCCAAATGAGTTGATTCTTTTTCCTACCTCTCTCAATTTTCATCTAGTCTATTTTAAGATTTATTTCAAAAATATTTGAGACAACTTTTGGTACTGTGTTTGAAATATTTGTTATTTGTGTATTTTGCAAAATAGGATTTTTGGAGAAAAAGGAAAGCTTCCAATAAGTGCATCCTTTGCATACTCTTGAAGGCAAGCATTTCTGAACTCTGGCATAATATTTTGTTGTGGTGTTTTGATGCGATCACAACACCTTTTGACTTGGAGTATGTGATAGCTTTATGTATCGATATGGTCTCGAGCATGAGCACACTTTGGAGTTGTTTTGTGGTCAGCAATGGATACACTAGTGTTTTGGATCATCCTCGTGAGCTCCTCATGCATACCGGTAGGAAGCCGGGAGAGTCGTGGTCTTGGGTAGACACGAGCTTGTCCCTAGTCCCTCGTCGAGACGAGTATGTCCGGCATGGCATGGTGAGGCTCGAGGAGTGGTGATTTATTTCACTAGTGGTAATATTGTTGGAGGATACCTGGACCACTTGAGACGGTTGTAGACCGAGTTTTGATCAATTGCTTCCTTATTTGTTGGTACCACCACTTGTCCCTGCAGGGGACAGGGTATGGTTCAGTAGGTTGTCAACCCCTTTCCAAAGCACACACCGTACAGAGAGGCCATGGTGGAAGATATCGGGTGCATCCGGTAGGCAGGCCACCTGGTCAGGGGGCATGGGTGTTTCCGGTTGGGACCGAGAGGGGGGGCACCCCCTTAGAGCACGCGAATAGAAATTTGATCCCATGCTACGTCGAGGTTGTAGCCTCCCCACTTAGAGTTTTGCTTGGCAGGTGTCGTGGGTGATTCCAGACACTGGTGAGTTAAGCTGGTGTGTGCAGGTCAGGCGTGTTTTCAATTAAAAGACCGTAGACGGAATTAGTCCCGAGGGACTAAGTAAACCCGTTACTCATGGAAAATGGTACTCCCTCTGCAGAGGATATATCCTGTTGGATAGTCATGTTCTTGAGTAAGGACCACAGTCTGAGTTGAATCTAGTATCGGTTTTCGGATGGAGAACGAATTAGCTAGAGCTCAGTAACGGTATTCGGATGGAGACACGGCTAACTGGATCGTAGTAACGGTATTCGGATGGAGATACGGCTTGACTAAATTATCGGTTTTCGGATGGAGAAACGACTGCACTAAATATTGTTTATGATTATGGCACCTATGGATTATGATCTTTATTATTTTGGACTAACCATTTATATTACGTATATTATTGAGTATCCCTGGGATGGTTCTACCTCCTGGATATTCACTGTGATTATTCTCTTATAAGCCCTTTCTGTGGCGTCGCTCAGACGCCCGACTGCGGCATGCTTGTTGTTCATTTACCTTTTAAAAAGCCCTTTATGTGGTGTCGCCCCGACGCCCGACTGCAGCATTATTATTCTTGCAGTTTCCTCTCGAGGAGTCATTCAGACCCTCGTTTGGCACCAGTATTACTATTCTTGCAGTTTCCTCTCGAGGAGTCATTCAGACCCTCGTTTGGCACCAGTATTACTATTCTTGCAGTTTCCTCTCGAGGAGTCATTCAGACCCTCGCTTGGCACCCAGTACTTTATATTCGTTTATTTTCACCCACATGTGTGCATCTTGGTTTTTTCGTACTTTTCGTGACAGACGAGTGATCACATAATAATCTGGAGCATGTTTGATATATTTTACCCGTGTTCTTAATGTTTGCGAGTACATTCAAACGTACTCACTGGCTTGTCCCTGGCTATTGTCTTGGCCAGATTCCTTGCTTGGAGATAAGCTTCGCGGTGACAACCTCGGAACCAATGTGTTGACTTGTGCAGCCTCGCGAAGATAGGAGTTATCCTGGTCAGCTGTTCTTGTGGGAAATGGAGTCCCATAGACGCAGATGTATCCAACCGCTTCCGCCTTCTACCATTAGAAACCAAATGTTGTACTCCTAGGCCACAGTGGTCTTGTACTACATATTTTTGTACTTGCTTGGATTTTCTTGTATCAAGTTGGTGCCTCATCAGCTAACAGTAATCCTGGGGCTGGTGAGCACAACGACCATTTTCTGGAGAAATTAATATCCTGAAAGCCCGGTCGTGACAGTTGACCACATTGACCACGCCGCGCCAAGAGCACCAAGGCGGTAGACGACGGCGAGGCCTAGGAAGGGAACAACACGGAGCCAGGGAAGACGGGGCAGTGGATGCCCACGTGGAGAGGAGTACGAGGGTTCATTGGTTCGACTACGGTGTGAGGCTGTCGTCGCCGCAAGGCCTGGCCAGCGGTGGGAGTAGTAGGGGGCGGTGAGGCCTCCGCGGCAGCACAACCGGCCACGGGAGGCAAGAGCACATGGTGGTTTGGACGGCTGGAGCAAGAAAATCAGAGGTTCAAGAAGCAGGACGACCGTTGGATGGTGTCGTGGTACTAAGACTGACAGTAGAATAGGGGGGGGGGTAGTATGGAGAGGCAAGATCCTAGCTATGGCGAAGTTGTACACACGAGTTTTATGAGTTCAGGCCCTTCTCAGAAGAAGTAACAGCCCTACGTCTCAGAGCCCGGAGGCGGTCGACTGGATCATGCGTATGTGTGTTTACAGGGGTGCGAACCCTTGTGCATGTGGAGGGGGTGGCTTATATAGAGTGCGCCAGGACCCCAGTCAGCCCACGTTACAAGGGATTTAAGGTACATCAAGAGAGGAGCGTTACTGGTAACGCTAGTAATAAAGAGACATAATGATCATTAAAGCTATGGTGTAATGTCCGACCGTTGCAGTGCAGAGTGGCTTTAGATCTTTTGGCGGTCGAGTGACGGTCTCCATGGTCGAGTGACTTCGAGTCTTCCGACTGGAATGCTTCATGGTCGAGTGGATGGTGACCCCTCTTCGAATGCTTCTGGTTTTAGGGTGATGTCCTTGGGTAGGGTATCTAGGTCAGGCCTATGACCCTACCCTAGGTCCATAGCTTCATCATTAGCCCCCGAATGGATCAGGGTTTGAGTGGAGAAGGAGTTGGGAATACTTCCGACTCACATTTCGCGCTTCGGATGTGTCATGTTCGGATCGACGGACCAGCATGATGACACCAACTTCTTTTTCAGTCGCCTTGGTCCATTCCTGGTTTTGTCGAGTGAACTTTTGCTGAAAGAACTTCGAGTGTTAATATGGAGAAGATCTTCCGTCTGACAGGTTGTTCTGCTATCCGCGGATCTTGCGGGATTCGAATTTTGGGAAGCGCGTGGGGCGGAGGAGGCCGCAGTAACCGGGCTGGATAAGGCAGGGCCGCCTCGATTTCCATGCCACCTTTTTCGCCACGTATCGCGTGCACGACTGTTGCGGGATTTGATAAGATCGTCCGGGCCTACAGGTCAGTCACTCGGAAGCAACCTCATATAAGGCGCCGGACTGGGGTTTTTTGAACACTGCATCCTCATTCTTCTTCCTTCCTCTCAGTTTTCTCCACTGTGTCCGTTCCTGCTCCAGCGCCGCCGCTCCGTTCGAGCTCTGTCCGCTGCGATGGGGAAAGAGAAGATGGAGGCCCTGGAGCGCGCGAAGAAGACGACGGCGAATGCGAAGGGGAAGAAGTCCAGCCGGGGCGGATCCTCGTCCAGGTCCGGTCTGCCGCGTGGCTGGATCCAGGGCGATTGGATCCGGTCAACGATCCGCCAGGACGATATCGATGATCTGGCGGAGGAGGGACTGGTTCCCCACGGATCTGCGCGGCTCCCGGGGAATGAGACTGAGCCTCGACCGCAAGAGGGTGAGTGCGTCCTCCTCGCCACCCACATCGACCGCGGGTTTTCTTTGCTTCCGCACCCTTTTTTCCGAGCTTTCTTGAACTTCTTTGGGGCACAACTTCACCACTTTTCCTCCAACACCATCGTGTATCTTGCTGCTTTCGTGTCGCTGTGCGAAAATTTCTTGGGTTGTCGACCGCACTAGGGCCTCTTCAAGCACATTTTCACGTGTCGCTCCAAGTCGGTCAAAAAGGCCAATCCGAGTGACGAGAAGACAAAAGTAATTCAGATGTGTGGGGGTCTTGGAATTCAAATGAGGGGCAAGAGCTCTTTCCCAGCCATAATCCTTCCCGAGTCAGTCCGAGGGTGGCAGTCGACCTGGTTTTACTGCAAAGACCAGCCGACTCCAGGACAGTCGACTAGACTTCCTCCCTTTTCCATGGCTCGCGTGGAGAAGCCCTCCGCCTTGAAAGTGACCCCGGGGGAGAAAGCGGAGGTGAAGGTGCTGGTTGAGCGAGTGGTCTACCTCATCCGTGAGGGCGTGACCGGTATGGATCTGCTGGAAGTCTTCCTCAGACGACGTATTCAGCCACTTCAGGCCCGTGACCATCCAATGTGGATGTATTCGGGCATTGAAGATTCCACTCGGGTGCATCCAGAAGAAGTCGACGAGGACACGGTGGAGAAGTGGATGAGGGGTATCACTGGCAACAAAGATAACCCCAGAGGAACCAGGAGAATCCCTCCACTTGACCAATCCTATGAACCAGACAAGGTCCAACTCTGAATTACCGAGTGTTACCTTGATTAATCATGCAATTGTTTATGGCCCACCGACTGATTTTGTCCTGCTTCTTTTCTTCCAGGCCCTTACTAAGATGTATTTGATGCCCAACGGAGAGCAGGAGCAGGACCCGGAAGGGGAGGCAAGCGGAGGTGAAAGCGGCGAGTGGCATTCTGACGGTGAAGGGGACGAGGAGAGCGACGACCCGAGTGATGAAGAAGAGGTCGACTCACCTCCCCGCAGGGAAAGGCGGTCCAAGCTCACCCACGATCCGGCAAGCGCCCGCGACAAGGCGACCGTTCAGACCGGGCAATCGTCAAAGCGTCCTCGGACGTCGTCTCCGGCGCCGACTGAAAAGGCCCCGAAGCAGTCCAAGGTTGTAGTGTAGAAGACCCGGAAAGCACTGCCCAGAATCAAAATTGACATCCCTGTTGCCTCTGCGTGAGTGTCCTATGTTCATTTTACCCGAAGTTTTGTGCTGTCCATTTTTCCTTGATTTGACCGAATGAATCTTGAAACTGGCAGTGCCGCTACTTCTGGGACCTCTGCTTATAAAAACGAGGATGAGGACATGGAAGATGCGGTCACCTCCAACCCAGGTATAATCTTTGTGATCTTGTCTTAGCTTTGTCGATTGAACTGCGATATAACCAATTGGGGATGAAATTTCGGCAATTGATCTTTTTACAGCTCCTCTCAACGTCATTGACCTCCCCGACGACGACGAGGACGAGCCACAGAGGCCCTTGGGGAGAAGAAACAGGAAAACGTCTGCTGGCAAGACGCCTCAGTCGACGCTGGTGGCGGAACCGGTAATTCAGGACGCCGACGATGCCAATCGGACTTCCGTCTCCTTCGCCATACCGCTGTCGAGTGCTCAGCCTTCAACGTCAGCCGCACAGACTCCCGCCGATCCACCGTCACTTTTTGCTGCACATTACGTCCCAGAGGACCAGGTGGGTGCTGCAAAAGAGGCTATACGCCAGGCGGGCATTATGATGGAGAAAATGAAGATGGTGCGGGTAGCCAGCCAAGCTGCTTATGATGCCAGCTCCGCTCTCCAGAGCAATGTCCAGGTTAGCAGATTGTCTACTGACTCTTTTGGCTTGTTCTGTTAGGATATGGTACCTGAAAACTTTCTTTCCAAGAATCTTTTCATCCGTCTGCGCTTCGCATCTGTACACCCACTGGGTGTTTTGATTTTCCACTGAGCAAACTCTCACTTTGAGCTAACTATGTTGTTGTCGGTTGAATCTTTGAACTAGTGGGGGCACGCTGAGTGCACCCACTGGGTGTAGTCCCCGAGACCATAGTTGACTGCGGGCAGTCGACTGTGGTCTGAGAATCGGATTTTTCCACTCGGTCTGGACATTCCACGTCGAGTGGAAACTGGATCGGTGGCGGCACGCTAAGTGCACCCACTGGGTGTAGTCCCCGAGACCGTGGTCGACCGCGGGCAGTCGACTATGGTCTTAGGTTTTCTTCTCTCTCTTTTTTTACCTGGATATTCCACGTTGAGTGGAAACTGAATCAGTGGGGGCACACTAAGTGCACCCACTGGGTGTAGTCCCCGAGACCGTGGTTGACTGTGGGCAGTCGACTACGGTCTGAAAACAACTTGAATGTATCGAACTATTGTTCTAAAGTAACTGATCTTTCCATCTGTCAATTGACTGTCCCTTGATTACAGAAATCTTGTGAACTCGGAGTTCGTTTTGCTGAATTGGAGAAAAAACAGATTCAGCTCAACCTCGATCTGGAACTGGCCAAGACAAATCTGCAGAAGGCCAAGGATGAAGCTGCTGGTAAGAGAAAGCTTGCCGACTGGTTTGTCTTTGTACCAGGTTCTATTCTACTTTTTCTGAACCGAGCGCTGTTTCCTTCAGAGAAAATGAATCAAGCTTTGGCGAAAAAGGACCAAGATCTTGCGGCCGCCCAGAAAGCAGCTGACGAGAAAACTGCACTCGCCGAACAGAAGCTAGCTTTAATCGGCAAACTGGAGGAGGAAAACGCCAAGCTGAAAACTGCCCTTGATGAAGCAAATAAGGAAGCGACCCGTCTGAAGAAGGATAAGAACAATCTGAACGATAAAATGGAAGGCATTGCTCGCAAGAGGGACGATCTGGAGAATTATCTGGGAGGTCTTGCCAAGAAGCTGTTCGTCATGCTTGAAGGTATTTTCTTGAACCGTCTGACTTGTCATTGTCGACTCGATATACAACCGCTGCCTTATCTTTGAGTCGTACGTGTAGAATTTTGTCGGAACTTCGAGGAAGAGACTGGGCGAGTTGAGACAAGCTTGGACCCCATTCATTCTCCGGTGAAGGACGAGGCTGTCATGAATGTACTCCGATTGCAATCTCGTGTTGCTGGTGTTGTTGACTATCTTGCTCGACTGAAGGTCGCGATGTCACGGATCGACACAGCACTCTGGCCAGGGGCAACACTCCAGAATGACCTCGAGTCTTTGATGACTCGACTTAATGAGATTCCTGGTCGAGTGCAATAATGGAAGAAGTCTTCCGCCCGGTGCGACGCTGATGTGGCCCTGTCTTTGGTTCGTGTCCACTGCAAGGAAGCGCGAGAAGAGAAGCTGGCAGCGATCAAGGTTGGCAACACCCAGAAGCATGACTTCCAATCCTTCATGGAGACCTTCATTGCTGTCGCCACTCGGATTGCCGATGGAATTGACCTGGACGAATTCGTCGAGCCTGCCAGCCCTCCTCCTGCGGAGTGAACAAACTTTTATGCTCCACCTTAAATTTGCCTCGGGATGCCGAGTGATTTTTGTAACCGTTAAACTCCTTCGGGCTTGATGCCCGAGTACTTTAATCCACGGTCGGAACCTTAGGATTCATCTGGATTTGGTTTATCTCCGAATATGCTTGTGCTTGCCTTCGAGTGGAATTTATTCTTCACTCAGAACATTTTTGTACTTGAGATGCAGCTCTGAGGAGGAGGTTCCAGTCAACCTGCACCTCGTCGTCCTTGTGGATCGGGATGGAGTGCACGTTGTACTTGTGGCGCAGCACCGAAGGAGAAGGTTGCAGTCGACCTGCACCTCGTCGTCCTTGCGGATCGGGATGGAGCGCATGTTGTACTTGTGGCGCAGCACCGAAGGAGAAGGTTGCGGTCGACCTGCACCTCGTCGTCCTTGCGGATCGGGATGGAGCGCATGTTGTACTCGTAGCGCAGCTCCAAAGGAGAAGGTTGCAGTCGACCTACACCTCGTCATCCTTGCGGATCGGGATGGAGCGCACGTTGTACTTGTGGCGCAGCACCGAAGGAGAAGGTTGCAGTCGACCTGCACCTCGTCGTCCTTGCGGATCGGGATGGAGCGCATGTTGTACTTGTGGCACAACACCGAAGGAGAAGGTTACAGTCGACCTGCACCTCGTCGTTGCAGATATGGGCGTGTTACAAACTTAGGCGAGTACTGGACTGCAGCTAAGCCTCCGAGTGGGAGGGTTGCTCTCCACTTCGGTAGGATTTTTTAAACTTAGGCGAGTACTGGACCGCAGCTAAGCCCCCGAGTGGGAGGGTTGCTCTCCACTCAGTAAGATTTTTTAAACTTAGGCGAGTACTTGACTGCAGCTAAGCCCCCGAGTGGGAGGGTTGCTCTCCACTCGGTAGGATTTTTTAAACTTAGGCGAGTACTTGACTGCAGCTAAGCCCCCGAGTGGGAGGGTTGCTCTCCACTCGGTAGGATTTTTTCAACTTAGGCGAGTACTGGACTGCAGCTAAGCCCCCGAGTGGGAGGGTTGCTCTCCACTCGGTAGGATTTTTTTAAACTTAGGCGAGTACTGGACTGCAGCTAAGCCCCCGAGTGGGAGGCTTGCTCACCACTCGGTAGGATTTTTTAAACTTAGGCGAGTACTGGACTGCAGCTAAGCCCCCGAGTGAGAGGCTTGCTCACTACTCCGTAGGATTTTATAAACTTAGGCGAGTACTGGACTGCAGCTAAGCCCCCGAGCGGGAGGGTTGCTCTCCACATGGTAGGATTTTTTAAACTTAGGCGAGTACTTGACTGCAGCTAAGCCCCCGAGTGGGAAGGTTGCTCTCCACTCGGTAGGATTTTTTTAAACTTAGGCGAGTACTGGACTGTAGCTAAGCCCCCGAGTGAGAGGCTTGCTCACCACTCGGTAGGATTTTATAAACTTAGGCGAGTACTGGACTGCAACTAAGCCCCCGAGCGGGAGGGTTGCTCTCCACACGGTAGGATTTTTTAAACTTAGGCGAGTACTAGACTGCAGCTAAGCCCCCGAGTGGGAGGCTTGCTCACCACTCGGTAGGATTTTTTTAAACTTAGGCGAGTACTGGACTGTAGCTAAGCCCCCGAGTGAGAGGCTTGCTCACCACTCGGTAGGATTTTATAAACTTAGGCGAGTACTGGACTGCAACTAAGCCCCCGAGCGGGAGGGTTGCTCTCCACACGGTAGGATTTTTTAAACTTAGGCGAGTACTAGACTGCAGCTAAGCCCCCGAGTGGGAGGCTTGCTCACCACTCGGTAGGATTTTTTAAACTTAGGCGAGTACTGGACTGCAGCTAAGCCCCCGAGTGGGAGGGTTGCTCTCCACTCGGTAGGATTTTATAAACTGAGGCGAGTACTGGACTGCAGCTAAGCCCCCGAGTGAGAGGCTTGCTCACCACTCGGTAGGATTTTATAAACTTAGGCGAAACGAATTCGCAGCTAAGCCCCCGAGTGAGAGGCCTGCTCACCACTCGGTAGGATTTTTTAAACTTAGGCGAGTACTGGACTGCAGCTAAGCCCCCGAGCGGGAGGGTTGCTCTCCACACGGTAGGATTTTTTAAACTTAGGCGAGTACTGGACCGTAGCTAAGCCCCCGAGTGGGAGGCTTGCTCACCACTCGGTAGGATTTTTTAAACTTAGGCGAGTACTGGACTGCAGCTAAGCCCCCGAGTGGGAGGGTTGCTCTCCACTCGGTAGGATTTTATAAACTTAGGCTAGTACTGGACTGCAGCTAAGCCCCCGAGTGAGAGGCTTGCTCACCACTCAGTAGGATTTTATAAACTTAGGCGAAACGGATTCGCAGCTAAGCCCCTGAGTGAGAGGCCTGCTCATCACTCAGTAGGATTTTATAAACTTAGGCGAAACGGATTCGCGGCTTAGTCACCCACTGGGGGATTTCAGACACAAGTATAAGCAGCGACAATCATTCTTAGAAGACTGTAAAACTCTTGTCTCTAATAAACAAACTACAAAGGTATTTCTTATTACAACTCAACAGAATGAGCGCTTAAGTATAAAAGGGGCGGAGCAGCTCCGCATTCCAAGCCCGTGGCTCGTCTTTCTGATGTTCGACATTGTTAAACAAACTAGGGTTTGGAACAATGCTCGATACCCTTGGTGGGTACGACTGTCATATATTTATAAGAGGGAACCATACAAATACAGTTATGTTACAACACGTATATCTAATATATACTTAGTCTAACACCCTCCCTCAATCTTAGCTATGTCCTGAAACACTCAGAAGGTTAAGATTGCGACGACATCCTTCAAAAGAAGGCAAGGGCAAGGGTTTAGTGAAAATATCTGCAAGCTGATCCTTCGAAGAAACAAACTTAATCTGAAGGAGCTTCTGAGCAACACGTTCCCTCACAAAATTATAGTCAACTTCGATGTGCTTCGTTCGGGCATGAAATACTGGATTGGATGAAAGGTATGTTGCACCGATGTTATCACACCAAAGAACAGGCGGCTAAGTTGGGGAGACCTTCAACTCTCGAAGCAATGACTGCACCCACATGATCTCAGATGTGGCATTAGCAACAGCTTTGTACTCAGCTTCGGTACTACTCCGAGACACCGTAGCTTGCTTGCGAGCTTGCCAGGCGATCAAGTTAGGCCCAAAGAACACAACATGTCCCCCCGTGGATCGCCGATCATCAGGACAACCAGCCCTGTCGGCATCAGAAAATGCTGAGATCAGTCCAGAATGCACAGGCTGAAGATGGAGACCATATGAACCAGTGTGACGAACATAGCGCAAGATGCGCTTAACAACTGACCAGTGAGGAGCACGTGGTGTATGAAGATACTGGCACACACGGTTAACTGCAAATGATATGTCTGGTCGAGTAATGAGCAAGTACTGCAGTCCACCCACAATGCTGCGGTACTCTGTGGCATCCTCAGGAGCAAGAAAGTCACCAGCAAGAGCTGTCAGTTTGTCTGTAGCAGACATGGGAGTCGTAGCAGACTTGCACTGCAACATACCGGCATGACGCAGGAGATCCTGAGAGTACTTCTTCTGAGTAAGAGTCAAGCCACCATCAGAATGAAGAACCTCTAGGCCCAGAAAATAATGCAGTCTCCCAAGATCCTTAACAGCAAACTCAGCACCAAGAGAGGACACAAGCCGATCTGTAGCAGAAGCAGACGAACTGACAAGGATGATGTCATCAACATATACCAGAATGTACATAGTCACCTCAGGTCGCTGTAGAATAAAAAGAGACGTGTCTGCTGTAGAAGGAACAAACCCATGCGCACAAAGAGCAGTGCCAAGACGGGCATGCCACGCACGCGGGGCCTGCTTCAAACCGTAGAGAGCTTTGACAAGGCGACATAAATGATGTGGCTGAGCAGGGTCAACAAAACCTGGCGGCTGACGCATATAAATCTCTTCTTCCAGAACTCCATGGAGAAAGGCATTCTGAACATCAAGCTGTCGAAACGACCATCCGCGAGTAACAGCCAAAGAGAGAAGAACACGAATAGTAGTTGGTTTAATAACAGGACTGAATGTGTCTTCATAATCAATGCCATACCGTTGTTTGAACCCCTTGGCAACCAGGCGTGCCTTGTACCTCTCAATGGAGCCATCAGCATGTTTCTTCACCTTGAATACCCATTTAGAGTCAATGATATTAACACCAGATGGAGGTGGAACAAGACGCCAAGTGTTGTTTCTTTGAAGAGCATGAATCTCCTGCTCCATCGCAGCACGCCAATGCGGGATGCCAAGCGCCGCTCGAAAATGTCGTGGTTCAGTCGTAGGGTCAGCCTCAGCATGTGCCACACAGGCCGCAAGCCACGCGACAGTGCCGTCAGTGCGCTTCTTCGGTTGGAAGATGCCACTTTTGTTGTGAGTATGGGGACGCAGGACGACAGGCGGAGGTGGCGCTGGAGCTGCCATACCAGAGGAGCCACTATCCATCAGCGGCGAGGAGGACGCACCGGCGGGCGAGTCAGGCGCATCCGGTGGCACGGTCAGGGTCGGCGAAGACAGACCGGGCGTGATCGGCGTCGACGAACCAGGCGACGAAGACTCGGTGACCTGCGAGGCCTCCGGCTCAGGGGAGAGCGCCGCGGGTCCAGCCGGCCCGGCCGACAGCTCCGCAGGTTCGGCCGGCCCAGGCGACAGCGAGGCCGCTGGCCCCGGCGACTTGGTCACCCCGTCGGATCCTCGTGCATGGGGCATGCACGCGTGATCGACGTCGGGGTCAAGCGGGGTAGTGGCAGGGGCATCCTCGTCGAGCGCCTCATCCGGCGTAGCAGCAACTGGCGCAGTTGTGGCCATATCATCATCCAGAAGCTCAAGTCGAGCGCCTCGTCCAGTCCCTGCACCATGGTTAGGCAACAACAGAGGAGAATATGTAGCATCCACAAATTGATCAGGCAAGACTGGAAAAGAGTGCAACTCAGTGACGGGAGTATCGGTGGGTGATGTGAGCGTGGAAAACGGGAAGACAGTCTCATCGAACACAACATCACGAGAAATGTAAACACGATTTGACGGGATGTGAAGACACTTGTAACCTTTGTGGAGAGGACTGTACCCAAGAAACACACATTGTTTAGATCGATACTCAAGTTTATGCTTATTGTACGGACGAAGATGCGGCCAACACGCACAGCCGAACACTTTGAGGAGGGAGTAATCTGGAGTTTCATTAAGCAACACTTCGAGTGGAGACTTCATGTGAAGGCGTCGTGTGGGAATCCTGTTTATCAAAAAATAGGCAGTAACAAAAGCATCGCTCCAGAACCGAAACGGGACAGAGGCATGTGCAAGAAGTGTCAGGCCAGTTTCAACTATGTGACGGTGTTTGCGCTCAGCTGCACCGCTCTGTTGATGTGTATGAGGACAAGACACATGGTGTGAGATGCCAAGCTTCTGAAAGAAGGTGTTAAGGTTACGATACTCACCCCCCCAGTCTGACTGAACATGGATAATTTTGTGCTTAAGCAATCGTTCAACATGTGCTTGAAATTGCATAAATACATGAAACACATCAGATTTGCGCTTAATAAGATAAATCCAAGTAAAGCGACTGAAAGCATCGATGAAACTGACATAATAGTTGTGACCACTAACAGAAGTTTGGGCATAGCCCCACACGTATGAAAACACAAGTTCAAGAGGAGCCGTGACAACACGACTTGATACAAAAAAAGGCAACTGATGACTCTTGCCTTGTTGACAAGCATCACACACTAGAAACTCCTTATTACTCGACTCAACAGGAAGATGATGGCGATGAAGCACATGGCACACAATGGGAGTAGCGGGGTGGCCAAGGCGAGAGTGCCACTGTGACGACGACACCCGAACACCACTGAAAACTTGAGAGACTCGTGGCACATCAAGTGCGTATAAGCCGTCGCGAGCTCGACCACTAAGAAGAACGTCCCTCGTGTCCCGGTCCTTAACAAAAAAATGGAAAGGGTGAAACTCAACAAACACATTGTTGTCACGAGTTAATTTAGGAACCGAGAGTAAACTACGTGTGACTGAGGGAATAAGAAGGACATCAAGCAGATGCAAGGTTTTAGTGGTACGTGAAAGAAGAGATGCCTGACCAACATGTGAGATGGGCATACCTGATCCATTGGCCGTGCGGACCTGATCGTGACCGGTGTAGGGCTGGCGAGTGGCCAGCTTGTTAAGCTGACTCGTCAAATGGTCCGTAGCGCCCGTATCCATGTACCAGGCAGGATCCACCGAGTATGAAGGAGTGAACCCGGGATCCGGTGTAGCGAGAGCAGCTTGCTTCTCATTGCCCTTCCCATTTTCCCAATGCCAAGAAAATCTCGTTTAAAGCGACGATGGCAGCGAGACGCCAAGTGCCCCTCGATGCCGCAGAGTTGACACTCAACCCCACCACCACATGCCTCGCAGTGGAGCCGCTTGCGGCCAGCCATCGGAGGTGGAGCGGACGGACGGGGCTGGTTGCCTGAGGTCGGCGACGCCTTCTGCTTGGCACCGCGGGTGCCCCAGCGGAGAGCAGCGTTCGCAGAAGGGCCCTCCGTGTAGACGCCAACGGAGCGACGAGCAGCGAGCCTCTGTTCGGTGTTGAGAAGGCGTGCATAGAGATCGCGAGGCGGCATCGGTGTGTCACGTCCATTAATGTTTTCAACGAGAGAATCATAGTCCTCATCAAGCCCATTGAGAATGAACGAAGTAAACTCCTCATCACGAAGAGGCTTCCCAATAGACGACAGTGTATCAGCCAAACTTTTGACCTTGTTGAAGAAGGCCGTGACGGAGAGGTCATTTTTCTTGACCTCACCCAGCTGGTTACGAATGGCAGAGGAACGGGCCAGCGACTGCAAGGAAAAGCTGGAGTCGAGCGTGGCCCATGCATCCCTCTACGTCGCAGCAAAGACCACCACGCCGGCCATGGAGGGTGTGAGTGAGGACTGAATGGCACCCAGAATAGCTTGATCCTGAGCGATCCACCGACGATGAGCAGGGTTGGACACCATGACGGAGCCACCAGCGGCCGAGGGCACCGGAACCATGGCCGGGGGACACGGCAGCGTACCATCGACATACCCCTCAAGGTAGTGACTACGCATCAGCGGCAACACCTGAGCGCGCCACAGGAGGTAGTTGTCAGCAGAGAGCTTCACCGTCACCAGGTGAGCAAAGTGGAAAGGTCCTGGTTCAGCCACCGGTGCGGAGAGCTACGAGTCGTACGTCGGGGAAGCACTGTACGGAATCAGCGCATCGGCCGACGGAGGCGGACGGTAGTGTTGGTGATGACCATAGGGCGCCGTAGGAGGTACGCCGTAGGGCTGCAGCGGCGCTGCATACGGCACAGGGGCAGCGTAGGGCGCGCCATACGGCAACTCATAGGGCACCGCGGAGGACGAAGCATACGGCGCCGGCGCGATGTACGGCGCTGGATACAGCCCGCCGTAGGGCACCTGGACGGGGGCACCACGAGGGCGTGGAGCCGGTGGCAGCGCACCGTACGGAAGCCGCGCAGAGGCACCGTAGTTTACCTCCAGAGATCCATCATGGGGTGGCTGCGCTGGATCATAGGAGTTCGGCGCCAGGGCTGCATCACGAGGAAGCGACGCATCACGGGCGAGCGGCGATCGGGGTGCTGGCGGGTGCGATCCCGATGTGGCCGGACGGGCCCAGGCGAGCGGAGCGGATGCCATGAACGGCGATTCCGTCGCCAGGGTTGACGGAGGCGGCACGGCGGCGAAGGCCGACGCGGCGGTGGCAGAGGAAGCGGAAGCACGGCGCGGATCTAATATATACTTAGTCTAACAGACATATTAAAGATGGTACGCCCCATTGTGAAGTACTCTGGTGACGATGAAGGGACCTTCCTAGGCAGGGGCGAGCTTGTGTGGTTTCTGCTGATCCACTCGAAGAACCAAGTCTCCCTCTTGAAACGCTCGACCTCTCACGTTTCTGGCGTGGAATCGGCGCAAGTCTTGCTGATAAATGGTCAAACGGATTAAAGCCATCTCTCTTTCCTCTTCTAGGAGATCAACTGCGTCTTGTCAGGCCTGTTCCGCTTCATCTTCAGAGAAAAGCTCGACTTGGGGTGCATTGTGAAGCAAGTCACTCGGTAGAACAACTTCAGCTCCATAGACCAAGAAGAATGGAGTTCGGCCAGTCGACCGATTGGGAGTTGTTCTCAATCCCCAAAGAACTGAAGGAGGTTCATCGACCCAGGCGCCTGCTGCGTGCTTGAGATCATGCATCAATCGGGGTTTCAGTCCTTTGAGAATCAAGCCATTTGCTCTTTCTGCTTGTCCATTCGACTGGGGGTGTGCGACTGAAGCATAGTCGACTCGAGTGCCTTGGGAAGCACAAAAGGATCTGAACTCATCAGAATCGAAGTTCGATCCGTTGTCGGTGATGATGTTGTGCAGAACCCCATATCTGAATGTCAACTCTCTGATGAAGCTGATGGCAGTACTGGCTTCAAGATTCTTGATAGACTTGGCTTTAATCCATTTGGTAAACTTGTCGACTGCTACAAGCACATGAGTAAAGCCGCTCCTACCAGTCCTCAGGGGCCCAACCATATCTAACCCCCAAACAGCAAAAGGCCATATGAGTGGAATGGTCTTCAGGGCTGATGCAGGCTTGTGGGACATGTTGGAGTAAAACTGGCAGCCTTCACATTTGTCGACTATATCTTTCGCCATTTCATTTGCTCGTGGCCAATAAAATCCAGCTCGGTATGCTTTGGCCACAATGGTCTGAGAGGACGCATGGTGGCCACAGGTCCCCGAGTGGATGTCGTTGAGGATCACTCGACCTTCTTCTGGTGTTATGCATTTCTGGCTGACTCCAGTCACACTTTCTCTGAACAACTGTCCTCTTATCACAGTAAAGGCTTTGGATCGACGGACGATCTATCAGGCCTCCTCTTCATCCTCTGGGAGTTCCTTCCTAAGGATATACGCAATGTATGGCACTGTCCAGTCGGGAGTTATGACCAAAACCTCCATGATCAAGTCGACCACGGCTGGGACCTCGACTTCAGTCGGATCTGTGGCACTTTTAGGCTGCGGGGGCTCTTCAGTGAAAGGATCTTCTTGAACTGAAGGTGTATGAATGTGTTCCAAAAACACATTGCTGGAAATGGCCTCCCTCTTGGAACCTATCTTTGCCAAATCATCGGCTGCTTGATTTTTCAGTCGGGGTATATGATGGAGCTCTAACCCCTCAAACTTCTTTTCTAACTTCCTCACTGCATTACAGTAACCAGTCATAGCTGGGCTTCTGACGTCCCACTCCTTCATCACTTGATTGACTACCAAATCTGAGTCACCGTAGACCATGAGGCGACGGACGCCGAGTGAAATGCCATACGTAACCCATATAAGAGTGCTTCATATTCAGCTTCGTTATTGGAGGAATCAAAGTGAATCTGGAGAACATATCTGAGCTTGTCTCCTCGGGGGGATACCAGTACCACCCCAGCACCGGAACCATTCAGCATCTTGGAGCCATCAAAGAACATGGTCCAGTGCTCCGAGTGGACTTGAGTCGGCAGCTGCTGTTCGATCCACTCGGCGAGGAAATCTGCTATTGCTTGGGACTTGATAGCTTTCTTTGCCTCAAACTTGATATCCAAGGGAAGGAGTTCAATTGCCCACTTTGCCACTCGACCAGTTGCATCTCTGTTGTTCAAAATCTCAGATAATGGAGCGTCGCTGACGACTGTAATGGAGTGGTCAGAGAAATAGTGTGCAACCTTCTTCGTGGTCATATAAATCCCATAGACAAGCTTCTGATAATGTGGATATCTTTGCTTGGATGGAGTCAGAACTTCAGAAACATAATATACCGGGCGTTGAACTTTATAAGCTTTTCCTTCTTCTTCCCGCTCGACCGTAAGTACTGTACTGACAACTTGTCCAGTGGCTGCAATGTAAAGCAGTAAAGGCTCTTTGCTGTTTGGGGCAGCAAGCACCGGCTGGGTGGAAAGCAGGGCTTTGAGCTCTACAAACGCTGCATCAGCTTTAGGAGTCCACTCAAACTTATCAGACTTCTTCATCAGTCGGTAAAGAGGCAATGCCTTTTCACCGAGGCGAGAAATGAATCGACTTAAGGCGGCCAAACAACCAACAAGCTTCTGGACATCGTGCACACACATGGCATTTCGTCTGGAGTATAGCACCAACTTTCTCTGGGTTAGCGTCGATCCCTCGTTCGAAAATGAGGAAACCGAGTAATTTTCCGCCAGGAACTCCGAATGTGCACTTTGATGGATTAAGCTTGATATCATACCTTCTGAGGTTGGCAAAAGTTTCAGCAAGGTCAGCCAGCAGGTCAGAACCCTTACGTGACTTGACCACAATGTCATCCATGTATGCTTCCACATTCCGACTGATTTGAGTGAGCAAGCACTTTTGAATCATCCTCATGAATGTGGCTCCAGCGTTCTTCAGGCTGAATGGCATGGTGACATAACAGAAGCACCCGAATGGAGTGATGAAAGCCTTTTTATCTCATCGGGTCCATACATCGAATAGGCGTCCAAAAAGGACAAGCGCTCACACCCCGCAGTCGAGTCGACTATTTGGTCGATGCGGGGGAGAGGAAAGTGATCTTTCGGGCAGGCCCGATTGATATGCTTGAAGTCAATGCACATGCGAAGTGAGTCGTCCTTCTTGGGGACCATGACAACATTGGCGAGCCACTCGGAGTGGTAAATCTCTCGGATAAACTCAGCTGCCAGGAGACGAGCCACTTCTTCACCAATTGCTTTTCTCTTCTGTACGACGGACCGTCGAAGATGTTCCTTGACTGGTTTCGCTTTTGGGTCGACTCACAAACGGTGCTCAGCCAGCCCCCTGGGAACACCCGGCATGTCAGAAGGTTTCCATGCAAAGATGTCCCAGTTCTCATGGAGGAACTGGATGAGCACTTCTTCCTATTTGGAGTCAAGTGTTGTCGAAATGTGAGTCGGAGCAGCATTGGGATCGGTCGGGTGAATATGAATCGGCTTCGTTTCACCAGACGACTGAAATGCAGAGTCTGTGGCAGGCTTCTTGGTTCGTAGCAAATCACTCGGATCTGCATTTTTCTGTTACTCTTGCAATTCTACTACTGCCATTTGTGCATCGGCGATCTTTGAGCCCTTCTGGAAGCACTCTTCCGCCTTCTGCCGATTGCCAGTGATTGTGATCACTCCTCTGGGACCAGGCATCTTCAGTTTGAGGTACATGTAACATGGTCGAGCCATAAAACGTGCATAAGCAGGCCTACCCAGAATAGCGTGGTAAGCACTCTGGAAATCCACGACTTCAAACGTCAACTTTTCCTTGCGGTAATTTTTGGAATCACCGAAAACCACGTCGAGGATGATCTGGCCGAGTGATTCAGCCTTCTTGCCAGGTATAACACCATGGAAACTCATATTGCTTTCACTGAGCTTGGACATCGGAATGCCCATTCCCTTCAAGGTCTCCGCATACAGGATATTTAAGCCACTACCACCATCCATCAGCACTTTAGTTAGTCGAGTGCCTTCAACAACTGGGTCGACCACCAGCGCTTGCCTCCCAGGGGTGGCTATACGTGCTGGGTGGTCAGACTGGTCGAATGTGATGGCAGTCTGGGACCACTTCAGATAACTGGGTGTCGCCGGAGCAACCATATTCACCTCTCTGTTTATAACTTTCAATCGACTTTTGCTTTCAACATCAGCAAAAATCATTAGAGTGGAATTGACGTTGGGAAAACCATCATCATCTTCTTCTTTATCCTCACCCTTGTCCGACTCCTTTTCCTTCTCCTTGGGCTGTTTCTCTCGGAACTATTGGGTCAGGAGCCGACATTGTCGAGTGGTGTGTTTGGGGTAAATCAGGTTACCCTCCTCATCTTTCTTGGTATGAATGTGACAGGGTAAATCCAACACATCATTTCCATCTTGATCTTTGACTTTCTTGGGATTCCACGGCCCCTTGGGCTTCCCCTTGAACTTTCCTTGAGTCACGGCTAAGGCTTCACCAGGAGCAGCTGGCTCGGCTTTGCGCTTCTGCTTCCGACTGGAATTCCCTCCTCCGGTTTCGTGGGCGACTGTTTTGTGCTTGCCACTCCGGAGCCGATCCTCCTCTTCACAACTAGCATACTTGGTGGCAATTTCCATCATCCGACTCAGAGACATATCCCCAGTCCGACCGAACTTCAGGTTCAATTCTCGATACTTGACACCTTCCTTGAAGGCACAAACTGCTTGGTGATCTGACACATTCTCCACCATGTGGTGCAACGTGATCGATCTCTGGATATAATCTCTCAAGGTTTCATTCGGTTTCTGCACACAGGACTGCAACTCTGTTAACCCTGCTGGTCGTTTGCATGTACCTTGGAAGGTCCTAACAAACACTCGAGCGAGTTCCTCCCAACTATATATGTTGCCCGGTGCTAACTGATTCAACAATGCTCTGGCCGAGCCTTCCAACATCAAAGGAAGGTGCTTCATGGCCACTTCATCATTGCCGCCACCAATCTGAACAGCCACTCGGTAGTCCTCAAGCCAAGTGTCAGGCTTGGACCCACCAGTGAACTTGCTGACTCCAGTCGCCAACCTGAAGTTGGGAGGAATCACTGCAGCCCTGATGGCTCTGCTGAAACACTCGGGACCTGAAACATGCACTCTGCTGCCAGTCGGGTAATCGCTGTCATGGCCTTCTCTGTGCGCTCTATTTCTGTTAACCAGACCTTGAACGAGAATAGATCTCGCATCTAAGCCTGGCTCCCGGGGGTCGACTAGAATCCTTCGCCCACCACTGCGAGGGCGTCTGTCATCGTGCTGCCGAGGCACGTATGACCCACTCCTTGGGGGAGGCGTGGGCACTCGACAACGATCATCGTGGTCGAGTCGGTGATCATACTGCTCACGGTTTTTGTACTGATCTCGTCGGTCTCCACGTCCCTCACACCTCGGGGGCGATCTTGGGCTGTGAGCCGACTGGACTGTGTCTGCTACCACGGATCTGCTATGGATCCTATTCCGTGACTGAGATATTGCTGTGTTTTGCTCTCCCGCTGCCCGGAGTAAAGCCCTGATCTGCATCAAACCTCTGCCAGCTTCTGACTGGGAGGGCTGAATCGACTCTGCTATTCGGGCTGTAGCTGTGAGATTCTGAATCGGAGTTCGGTATACCTGAGTTGGAGGTGGAAAAAGTTGTCGTCGACTAGACTCAGGAATCCGCTGCCGAGCACGCTCGTCGAGTGCGTGCTGGAGATTCTCCAGTCGAGTGCACTCAGCCAAGTTGGCCAGGCACGCCTCCTCCAAGGCCCGGGCCTCGGGGGTTTCTCCAACGATAGGAGTGTGAAGCGCATCCATGTTACGGCGACTCCTCCCTCTGCTGCGAAGAGAGGGGCTCAGGGCGGTATTCCTCGTGGACGTGCGACGGATCGCCTCCGCCATCGCCAGCGTCGTTGCGGGGGAAGCCAGGAGGACTGCGCGGTCCGTTGACCATCAGGACTTCCGCCGCGGGGTCGCTGCTATCGCACTCGGATGCAGTCTCGACGGAGCCAGTCGACAGGTCAAACAGGCCGTAAAGAGTTTCGTCGGGCTCGATTTCCGCGACTTGCGGGGTGGCCGACTGGCGAGCCACCGCGTGCCTCACCCACCACTGGAGCCGCGACCGACCGGAACGCTTGCGCCGGCGAGCAGCAGGGAGCGAGGACATCACAGGAGCCGACCGATACTGAGTCGATGGCTGCCGCGGACGCACGCGCGAAAGTGCGTTGCCCAGTGGACGAGGAGCGCCTCGACGTCGAGTGGAGCCTCTTGGAGCCAAGCGGAGTCGTCGGCGACGAACACGAGCGCGCCGAGACGGATCTCACGGCCCTCGGCCAATCCTCCGCCAGACACCATGATGATGGGGATCAGAAAAATTACAACTTCTCCAATAAGTCACTAAGACACCTGCCCCACGGTGGGCGCCAACTGTTGTGGTACTAAGACTGATAGTAGAATAGAGGGGGTAGTATGGAGAGGCAAGATCCTACCTATGGCGAAGTTGTACACACGAGTTTTACGAGTTCAGGCCCTTCTCAGAAGAAGTAACAGCCCTACGTCTCGGAGCCCGGAGGTAGTCGACTAGATTATGCATATGTGTGTTTACAGGGGTGCGAACCCTTGTGCATGTGGAGGGGGTGGCTTATATAGAGTGCGCCAGGACCCCAGTCAGCCCACGTTACAAGGGATTTAAGGTACATCAAGAGAGGGGCGTTACTGGTAACGCTAGTAATAAAGAGACATAATGATCATTAAAGCTATGGTGTAATGTCCGACCGTTGCAGTGCAGAGTGGCTTTAGATCTTCTGGCGGTCGAGTGACGGTCTCCATGGTCGAGTGACTTCGAGTCTTCCGAGTGGAATGCTTCATGGTCGAGTGGATGGTGACCCCTCTTCGAATGCTTCTGGTTTTAGGGTGATGTCCTTGGGTAGGGTATCTAGGTCAGGCCTATGACCCTACCCTAGGTCCATAGCTTCATCAGATGGTAACAATCCAATGGTCACTGGTGATAGAATCGTTTGTTGACTAAGTTGACAAAGCCCTCCGTCCGCGTCAACTTAGTAGGCCCACAAGTTAGCCTCCCACTATGGTGGGTCCCAGCTAGCAGGGGGAGTATTCATTTTTTGTGCGTCTTAAGGAGGCACTTCTTGTGTGCAAAGATATAGCTGGTGGGTCCGAGCTGTCAGCGGGAGTATTCATTCTTTTTGGCGTAATAAGGAGGTACTTGCTTGCGTGCGGCCATGGACCATGTGGGTTCCAACTGTGAGCCTCTCCATGTACGTCCCTCTTCTGATGTTGTCGTTTGTTGACAACGTTGACCACGCCGTGCCGAGAACACCAGCGAGACCCAGGAAGGGAATGACCCGGAGGCGGCGAAGCCACAACAGTGGAGGGATGGCTTGGCCAGCGGTGGGAGTAGTAGGGGGCGGTGAGGCCTGCGCGGCAGCACAGCCGGCCACGGGAGGCGGGAGCAGGCGGTCCCGGTGGCGCTGGATTTGGCGGCTGGAGCAAGAAGATCAGATATTGAAGAAACATGACGGCCGTTGGATTGACATCCAACGGTTACATCTGCTAGAATCGTTTGTTGTCACATATAATAAGTAAAAAAAATCTTGCATACGCGTCAACTTAATAGGCCCACAAGTCAGACCATTCCCTATTTTTTTTAATAATTTATATATAGCTCATTGCAACTTCTTATTCAATTTATTGCAGTCCGTTTTTTTTGTTGGCCAGGGCCAGGGTTAAAAATTTAAACAAAATTTCGCATATTTCTGTGGGTTCCAAACTATTTTTAATACCGAAATGTCGAGCCAGATTTAAAGTACTTTGAAGATATATTTAAATTAGGTTAAAGCCCAGTGAAATTGGAATATGAAAATGTGAAAAAATTCAGAAATTATAAAGTAATTGCCAATTTGTCATCTTTTTATATTTACAGCCCATTTCATATTACTTTCAAGATTTGCAGGCGTCTTGAAAGAGTTGCAGCCCATCAGGGCGTAGAAAAATAAGTAGGCCTCGATTGGGTATTCTTCAGAAAAAACAAACTGGGCTCATTTTCACAAAACAAAATAGCCGAGCTGGTCATGTGGTGAACATAAAATATAAGCCTGGGCTAGACGGGCCACACCCCAGTTTAAACCCTGCTCCGTCTCAACAATAACAAAAAAAATACTGCTCGAGCAGCTACGTCCCAGGTGTCAGCCGATCTTGTGCTGTTCTCTTGTCTATTGACTATATACGCTGACAATGTCGTGCGTCCCAGATGTCAGGAAACCACTAGCAGGAAGCATTTCTTTTTCCATACGCTGACAATGGAGTATATATATATATATATATATATATATATATATATATATATATATAAAACAAAAAATGAGGAACTTCCTTGCGTCCGACCATGGACATGGTGGGCTCCTACTGTCATCCTCTCCACGTACAGTCCTCTGCCGATTCCTCTTGTTTGTTGACCATGTTGACAACGCGAGAGGGCGGCGCTGCGGCGAGCGCAGCAAAGCGCACGGAGGACGACGGCGAGGCCTCGGAGGTCAGCGTTAACGATTTAGGAGACGGTGGGGCGGCGATGCGTGCGCTGAGGCACAGCCAGCCGTGGGAGGCGGAAGCAGGCGGCCCCGCCGGCGCTGTTTGGTTTTGGCGGCTGGAGGAAGACAGGACTGAAGAAACACAACAGACTGTAAAAGCAGCAGGAGTACTTAACAACCTTAACTGAAACCAGCAGGGGCACTTAACAACCATAGCTGAAAGCAGTATGAGTACTTATACAGGCTCAATCGTACAAAGCACGCCTCGAACAGTGCTACTTTGCCTACAGTTAACCAAAGTGTGAGGTCGCCAAGCCCCAGGACAAGGCCCAGGCACCACCCCGCGCTCCACAACCTTCTGAAAGCGGCTTCATCTCGCAATGTGGTCAATAAACAGGATATTCGCTTTAGAGCCATGGAAAAGCGGGAACATAATCTTCTGTCCTATTCTCCAAGATGGAAGGGCCTTCCACCATTGAAACGCCCCACAAGGACCTCAAGACGATCAATAAAGTGTAGGAACTCGTGGATGTCGTCCAAGTCAACTTCAGTGCCATGAGTAACAGCCGAGTTCTTATAGAATAACAAACGAGTAGCCTGCTTAACTCTAAAAGAACCTACACGTGCCACCAATTATAAGAAAATATTAGTTAGAAGTAGCATCTTCGTGAGAGATTCGTTGCTACTTCTAAAGTTAAATTGTGATTGGTTAGAAAAAATAGGTGGATTAAGAAGTATCGAGGCAAGAAGCAAGAACCAAATACAAAACTAACATGGATGAACAATTGGAACGACGTCGGGGTGGAAGATCGCAGTGAAGATGAGACCAGGTTCTGCTATTTCCATCAACATTCGTGTGCCAACTTTCGGTCCGTAACACTTGAGAAAGTTTATCCAAGTTCGGCCATAAAAAAGCAGCGATCTTCTTGGTTCATGAACCCAACTCGAAACCAATATCCATGGCTTGTCTTCACTGTTACCATTAAACTGGTGTATTCAGTTATGGCAAGGCCGAGCATCTTGAGTACATGTGTTCTGGCAGAGCAAGGAATGCACTGCAGGAAAAATAATATGAGAACACAATGTATTCCCTATATCCAAATCTAGAAATAATTTCCTCCTTCACGTCAGTGTTGACCATGGTACTAGTACCTTTTATCCAAAAATAGCAACCCAAATTTCCAAATTAGTCGATAGCATGTTCAAAAAACCCCACCCTCCCGGATAGAAAAGAGGATTCTAGGAACATACTGTGCGCGTTTTAAAATCTTGTGTTAGGATGAGAAGGAACAAGTGTGGCGTCTCGCCGAGGGCACAGAAACTTGTAGGGTCCACGCACTTTGGGCACTGCAAATGAAACACACTAGATTTAGTAGGAAGAAAAATGCATCAACGGCGGCGGCTGCCATCCTAGGAGTACCCGCGACCAAGGGACTTGGATTTATCGGGGATGGATGAAGAATTCGTACCAGGTTCTCCATGAGAAAACCCTATGCAATCGCCGAGCGGGGGTTTTCTCTGAACAAGCAGACGAGGGAGAAGGGATTCAGGCCCAGTGAAATATTGCCACTTCGTCCGTCCAGCTTACTGCTAAAGCTGGAAAGGTGGGGTTTTTTTGTGATTTGATGGCTCATTGGGCATTAATGCGGCGCTACGAATGGGGTGTGTCTACCTTGCAGTTGTGCACTCTAATTTGATGCATATGGCATGTGGACCCCTTGCCGGATGCCCCACATATCAACGCAAGGAAGTAGAAAGATAGGAGTAACTAGTTATTACACATAAATATATTTCTGACAGAGAGATATTCCCTCTGTAAAGAAATATAAAGATATTTTATATCAAAACTTCATGCATAAGAAAAATCAAGGGGAATATATATAACATATATAATTATAAAAAACATAGTTTTTTAACACAGTATAGATGAGTTGGTGATGATGGTGTGCCTGTCATCCTGCAATATAGGCCGTCCGATTTATATCTGACGGATAGGAAGGTAACTATGGCAATTTTGCAAAAAGGTACCCACACACCTCTCCACATTTGCAAATAAGGCCTTCCCTCCTTCATCCTTTTCTCTTGCAAGATAAAATACTCATACAAATGCATCTTGATGTTACGTGCAATGCACGGGCATTATGGGGGTTCAGCTGAGAAATACTCAGACATGCTTACGGTTCTGGACTTTGGGCCACAGGCTGGTGGGCCTGCATGTTTGGGGGCCCATGTGTTCTACCTCAGCGCTTTTCATATTGCAAGCGGTCGGTACGGCGCTGGTTTTAGATGTTGTCGCAAGGCGAATACACAAAATTGAATAAAGCACAACAACTATTGGAATGAAATCAAACGACAGTTCCTAACCAGCAATCAGAGTTGCAATTCTATCAACGATACTGTCGTACTACTTATACACACAGGAACTTGTTTCACCATGCCAGAGTATTACATCAAAATCTCTCGGTGGATAGATCAGTTCGGCAGTACTGAAGAATTTCAAAGTTGATTTGGACCAGCTCTCCTTGCCGAGAAAGTTCGATTTTGACATCATCCCCTACCGCAAGATATGATTTAGACTTGAACCTTGACCATCCTTTAGCATCAATCATGATGCGACCATCCTTTGTACTTACGGTATATTGAGCAGGTTCATTCACACCAAGGCTGCGCATGGTAAGAGAAACTTGGCCACGGTCGCCCGGATTGTTGAACGACTCCCTCGTCACTCTAGGAATTCTCTGTTTGCAAACAAGAAGACATACACAAACAGTTAGATCAACACAGTGAATCATGTGAAACAACATGGAAAGAAAAAAGAATAAAGCACTTGGGCGGCCAATGCTTACCAAGAAGGTTAACATGTCGGTTTTTGCAAGGACTTTGGTATATGAAGTGCGAACTGCAGCCCAGTCTGTTGCCGGTGCAACTGCTAGTTCCGTTGCTGCTGCACGGGCCGGAGCAGATACAAGTGCAAGTGTTGGTGCAGGTGCCAAAGACATTGCTGGTGCCCGTGCCGGTGCGACTGGTAGTGCCGCTGCTGCTGCCGGAGATGGTGCTCCTTGTAGAGCTGGTGCCGGTGTCGGAGCAGGTGCCGGTGTCGATGCCCGATCCTCCGGTAGATCAGCCTGATCCGCTGACGTGGTCGGTGCCCAATCCTCAGCTGGATCGGACTGAGCTGTCGCCGCTGTCAGTGCAAGAGCAACTACCGGTGCTCGATCCGTTGCTGAAGGTGGTACCGATGTGCGAGACAGCTGCGATCATGTCTGGTCTGCTCTGATCAGCTTTCTAACGTGACTAGGCTCCATGACCGTGATCCAGTCTTTTTCTTCCTTTCTTTTAAACGCGAGAAGGACTAATTGTGGCGTGTTTGTTAAACCAAACTGCAGTTCATCATAGGAATTCAGCTTGTATTCGGACAACAGACTGATCCAATTTTTTCCACTAATATAAGTGATGGACAGTGCCTTCATTACTGACATGACATAAGAAGTGAAACCTGCAAAAATATACATCGTAGAGCAAACCAAATAGTTTATTCTGTGACGAATGTCACATGGCAAAACTTGCAGCGTAAAATTGCAGCAAAAGAAAGAAAACATGACATTAAATCAATAAGATTTAGACAGTAAATCAATAAGATTTACTTGATGTGACATGAGTGAATCCTTACCAGGAAATCCTGGATTAGGGGGCCTTGGACAGCTGGACTATATCCTTTGGCCGGACTGTTGGACTATGAAGATACAAGATTGAAGACTTCGTCCCGTGTCCGGATGGGACTCTCCTTGGCGTGGAAGGCAAGCTTGGAAATACGGATATGTAGATCTCCTCCCTTGTAACCGACTCTGTGTAACCCTAGCCCCCTCCGGTGTCTATATAAACCGAAGGGTTTAGTCCGTAGGACAACAACAATCATACCATAGGCTAGCTTCTAGGGTTTAGCCTCTATGATCTCGTGGTAGATCAACTCTTGTAATACTCATATCATCAAGATCAATCAAGCAGGAAGTAGGGTATTACCTCCATCGAGAGGGCCCGAACCTGGGTAAACATCGTGTCCCCCGCCTCCTGTTACCATCCGCCTTAGACGCACAGTTCGGGACCCCCTACCCGAGATCCGCCGGTTTTGACACCGACATTGGTGCTTTCATTGAGAGTTCCACTGTGCCGTCACCGTAAGGCTAGATGGCTCCTTCGACCATCGGCAACAATGCGATCCAGGGTGAGGTTTTCCTCCCCGGACAGATCTTCGTATTCGGCGGCTTCGTACTGCGGGCCAACTCGCTTGGCCATCTGGAGCAGATCGAGAGCTACGCCCCTGGCCATTAGGTCAGGTTTGGAAACTTGAACTATACTGCCGACATTCGCGGAGACTTGATCTTCGACGGATTTGAGCCCATGTCAGGTGCGCCGCACAATGACGACGAGCATGACTTAGCTCTGCCGTCGGATAGTGTTCGGGAGATCACACCTGCAACTACTTCAGCCCTCAATCCAGAACAAATTGCGCCATCTGAGGACAGGTGGATGGACCCCGCCATGGAGGCCGCACACTCAGTGGCGATAGAGCCGAATACTGACTTCACCTCCTACGAGACCCGTGTTGCCGAACCGTTGGATTCGTCCCTGGCCATGGGCTCCGAGCCGCCTGCGTCCGTGCCTATCGAATCCGATTGGGCACCGATCATGGAGTTTACCTCCGCGGATATCTTTCAGCACTCGCCCTTTGGCGACGTGCTAAACTCGTTAAGGTCTCTCTCCCTATCAGAAGACCCTTGGCCGAACTATATCCTGCTAGAATGGGATGCGGACGACGAAGAAATTCTCTCCCCACCCACCACCCACTTAGTAGCCACTATCGACGATTTAACCGACATGCTCGACTTCGGCTCCGAAGACATCGACGGTATGAACGACGATGCAGGAGACGAGCAAGAACCACCGCCCACAGGGCACTGGACTGCCACCTCATCATATGACATATACATGGTGGACACCCCCAAAGAAGGGGATGGCGATAACACAACGGAGGATAATCCCTCCAAGAAGCAATCCAAGCACCGACGTCAGCGGCGCCGCTCTAAGTCCCGCCATAGCAAAAGCAACAATACCGGCACAAGAGACAATAACGCTCCGGATAGTGCCAAAGACGACGACAATCCCCTCCAGCCAGACCTCGAGCGGGAGGATGACCAAGCTAGCCCTCCGGAACAGGCAGCAAACGAAGAATCAGAGGATGACAATTACATGCCTCTCTCCGAAGACGAGGTGAGCCTCGGCGATGAAGAATTTATCGTGCCTGACGATCCCGTCGAGCAGGAGTGCTTCAAGCGCCGGCTTAGAGCCACAGCAAACAGCCTGAGGAAAAAGCAACAACAGCTTCGAGCTAATCAAGATCTGCTAGCGGATAGATGGACTGAAGTCCTGGCGGCCGAGGAATATGAACTCAACCCAAAGCGCATGTTGCTACCCCAACTCGAGGAGGAAGCATTAAAACCTACATCACCAGCATATGATGCGGCTGATCGGCCACCTCGTGGCCGAGACAGAGAAGCATATCAGCCCGAAGTCCAGCCCGCACCCCGCCGCCACTCAAACAAAAATACCAAGGCCCGGGATAACACACGGGACCTGCAAGACGTATTGGAAAACAAAGCAAAACATGCAAGATCGATCTACGGATCACGGGGGCGCCCCCCCAACGCGGGACGATGACCGTCACGCCGGATATACTAAAAGCAAATCCGGCCGGGCCGAATACAGCAGACAAGACTCGTATGAACTGCGTCGTGATATAGCCCGGCACAGAGGCGCCGCATACCCCCTATGCTTCACTGATGAAGTAATGGATCACGAATTCCCAGAGGGTTTTAAACTCGTAAACATTGAATCATATGATGGTACAATAGATCCCGCGGTATGGATCGAGGATTTCCTCCTCCACATCCACATGGCTCGCGGTGATGATCTACATGCCATCAAGTACCTCCCATTAAAACTCAAAGGACGAGCTCGGCATTGGCTGAATAGCTTGCCAGCAGACTCCATTGGCAGTTGGGAGGATTTGGAAGATGCATTCCTTGACAACTTCCAGGGCACTTATGTGCGACCACCGGATGCTGATGACTTGAGCCATATAACTCAGCAGCCAGGGGAATCGGCCAGGAAATTCTGGACCCGGTTCCTAACTAAGAATAACCAAATTGTCGACTGTCCGGATGCAGAGGCCTTAGCGGCATTTAAGCATAACATCCGTGACGAGTGGCTCGCCCGACAACTCGGCCAGGAGAAGCCGAAGTCTATGGCAGCCCTCACGACACTCATGACCCACTTTTGCGCGGGCGAGGATAGCTGGCTGGCTCGCAGCAACCACACATCAAGAAGTCATGGCAATTCAGATGCCAAAGATAGTAACGGCAGACCACGCCGCAACAGACACAAGCGCCGCAACAATGGTGACAACGCCGAAGACACGGCAGTCAATGCCGGATTCAGTGGCTCTAAATCCGGTCAGCGGAAGAAGCCATTCAAAAGAAGCAACCCGGGCCCGTCCAGTTTGGACCGCATACTCGATCGCTCGTGTCAAATTCATGGCACCCCCGATAAGCCAGCCAATCACACCAACAGAGAATGCTGGGTGTTCAAGCAGGCCGGCAAGTTGAATACCGAAAACAAGGAAAAGGGGCTGCATAGCGACGATGAGGAGGAGTCCCGGCCGCCGAACACAGGAGGACAGAAGAAATTTCCTCCCCAAATGAAAATGGTGAACATGATATATGAAACCCATATTCCCAAGAGGGAACGGAAGCGTGCACTAAGGGACGTCTATGCAATGGAGCCAGTCGCCCCAAAGTTCAACCCATGGTCTTCTTGTCTGATCACTTTTGATCGTAGGGACCACCCCACTAGTATCCGTCATGGCGGTGCTGCCGCATTGGTCCTTGATCCCATCATTGACGGATTTCACCTCACCCGAGTCCTTATGGACGGTGGCAGCAGCCTGAACCTGCTTTATCAGGATACAATGCGCAAAATGGGTATAGACCCCTCGAGGATCAAACCCACTAAAACCACCTTTAAAGGTGTCATCCCAAGTGTAGAGGCCCGTTGCACAGGCTCAATCACAACTTTCGAAGCGAGGAATTAATCTTCGATATCGTTCCGTTCCGCAATGGCTATCACGCACTGCTCGGACGAACCGCATTTGCCAGATTCAATGCAGTGCCGCATTACGCATACCTCAAGCTCAAAATGCCAGGACCTCGTGGGGTTATAACAGTCAATGGAAACACAGAACGCTCGCTCCGCACGGAGGAACACACTTTGGCCCTCGCCGCAGAAGCACAAAGCAGCCTTTTAAGGCAAACCGTCAATTCGGCGATAAAACCCCCGGACACCTTCAACCGAGTCCGGAGTAACCCGCAACAGGATCGCCTGGCATGTTCAGAGCTCGCCTAGCAATTTGGCCTCCGTCCTAGTCCCGGTCAAGCGACGAAATCTGTGCCGCGCGTACATAATTATGCACTAAAAATACCATGGGCATAGGTGGGGGCACGGCCAGGACACGTCCCACAATGCGGCTCAACCACCCCAGGGGTTGTATACCTTCATCATTTTCTCTCTTTCAGGACCTTACTCTCTGGAAGCCCTTTTCGGCAGTCTAATTGCTGGACGCATTACGGGAAGGAAATACCAAGGAGGCAAGAAGCTAAGATGTACAAGGGAATCCCCAGGTGGTCTCTGATAATGATCGAAATACCTGTTTTAAATACCCATATGCAGCTTGCCCTTGGATAGGACATGTCAAATAGTCCTATTTCTTGCTTATTGCACTACTTGTATCCGTACGCTTCGACGTATTATTTAATAACAATGCATAGCGTTAGTCTATTATTGCATTACCTTTTTTCCCTTGTCTGCTTATTGATGACAAAATCACACCCGTACATTCTGGTACGACCAGTATGCCAGGGGCTTCAGTACACCCCATAAAAACGGCGTGAGAAGTCCAAACACTTTCGACAGTGCGGCACCCCGAACTTATAGCATTATATGCATCTGCTCCGAATCATGTCTTGGGTCAATAGTTGGGTTTGCCCGGCTCCCATGTTTTGGTACCTTATGTTCCACTATATCGGCTAAGGTAGCGCTGGGAGAACTACTGCGATTGTGTCCCGGTTCTTCCAGACGAGCACCTCAGTAGAGAAACCCGAAAACTGACTGTCATGATGCGGCGAGAGCTGGTCGCTGTTCGAGAGGTCTCAAGTCCTTAAAGACTTTTTCCGCTTCGGGCGAGGAGTCGGCCTTGTCCGACTTAGGCGTATATAGCGCCCCAAATTCGGCCTTCCGAATACTAGGGGCTTCGCCAAAATTTAAAATTGTAGACTTCTATGGCTAAGTGAGAGTGATAAAGCCTTATAGTCTGATTGCCTGGTTCGTTGCGCTGAACACCTCCCTCGAAGGACCCAAAATTGGGATAAAGAGTGCTCAGATTTATCCCGAACACCTCAGTACTGGTTACATGGGGGCAGAAGCCGACGACTAGACAACTCTCAGATTCTATAAACGGCCACACAGAAGGTAATATTTTAAATTCACAAGCGTTGCATAGCGCAAAATGAACTCGTTTCATATTACAGGATCGCATGAGCACATTTATTCAAATATTACATCCTTCGCACATTCATCCGCCACAAGGCGAGCACCCTTCAGGACACTTTCATAATACTTTTCGGGGTGGCGATGCTCCTTGCCCTCCGGCGGCCCCTCCTTCACCAGCTTTTCGGTGTCCAGCTTCGCCCGGTGCACCTTCGCCCGGGCAAAAGCCCTGCGCGCACCTTCGATGCAGACGGACCGCTTTATGACTTCGAACCATGGGCAGGCATTCACAAGCCGCCTCACCAGACCGAAGTAGCTATCAGGCAGGGGCTTGCCAGGCCACATCCGGACTATAAGACCCTTCATGGCCTATTCGGCCGCCTTGTGAAGCTCGACTAGTTGCTTCAGCTGGTCGCTCAAGGGCATTCGGTGTTCGGTCCCAGTATACTGAGACCAGAACAACTTCTCCGCCGAGCTCCCCTCCTCAGCCCAGTAGAACTCCGCGGCATCCGACACACTGCGGGGCAGATCTGCGAACGCTCCTGGAGAGCTCCGGACTCGGGTAAGTAAAAAGAAAGTTTCCTTCACATGCTTGCTTTGCATAATGAATGCCTTACCCGCCGCTATCTTCTTAACCGCCTCAATTTCCTGGAGGGCCTTTTGGGCTTCGGCCTTGGCATGTTGTGTTCTTTCGAGGGCCTTCGCAAGCTCAGACCCTTGCGTCTTAGAGTCAAGCTCCAAGGACTCGTGCTTCTTGACGAGAGCCTGGAGCTCTTGCTACACCTCGCCTACTCGGGCCTCTTGTTTCTCTCGCTCGATGCGCTCCTTGGCCGCTTTGTCTTCGGCCTCGGATAGCGCCTTCTGCAGGGCCGCCACTTCTGTCGTGGCCCCTCGCAAAATTCATGACGATCCTATTATTCCAAAACCAAAATTTTCTTTATAATATATAGACGGGGTATCACTTACCTTTGTTCTCTTCGAGCTGCCTCTTGGTAAGGCCGAGCTCTTCCTTGGACCGCTCAAGGTCCCGCTTCAGTGCGGCGACCTTCGCAGTATGTGCAGCAGCGGCCAACAGTGAAGCCTGGATATGCACATAGACATATTATGATTAGACTCCTGCGATTTTTTATCCTCTATTCGGCCTTCCTTCGCGAACGCCAAACAGAGCATCAGGGGCTACTGTCTATGTCGGAATATTCTCTTATAATTTGACTACTTACCTCAAAGCCTGTTAGGAGGCTGGCACAGGCTTCAGTCAATCCGCTTTTGGCAGACTGAACCTTCTTGACCACCGCAGTCATGATAGTGCGGTGCTCTTCATCAATGGAAGCGCTGCGAAGCGCTTCCAGCAAGTTGTCCGATGCCTCTGGATGGACAGAGGTCATCGACACAGACGGCTCACCCCCCTTAGTGAGGGGTTGCCTGACAGAGTCCGGAACCACTGGAGGTTCCGACACAGTATTCGGCTGGGGGCCAAACTTGCTGCCCCCGCCATTGGAGCCCTTGGGAGTCTTGTTCCCCATGCGCCCAGTGTCTGGGATGTCGCCTTGGGGCTCCTCCAAGACTACCTCCCCTTGGGTCAATACCCTTCGAGACAACACCTCGGCGTCGTCCGTAGGGCGAGGGGAGGTGGCAGTCGAGAGTGAATTGCTGTTCATCGCCGACGGGCCCAAAGACCCATCCGAAGAGGATACGTCAATATGGGCCTTGGAGGGACTGCATGATCATGTTCGGCATGATAAGGAGCAATAAAATGAAATGTACCAAAACTATTATGGTATCCAGATACTTACGACTTTGCCAGGGGCTTGTCCCTGGGCAACCACTCCTCTTCGCTGAAGGCGGCGGTGGTGGAGTTGTCCGGAAGGAGGGTCTTTCCCTTCTTCGACCCTTCGGCCGCCCCAGATGGGGCGGCCTTCCTTTTCTTGCCTCCCCCGGCTGGGGGGGGGGGAGAACTTTCCTCTTCCTCCTCCTCATTTTCGTGGGAGGAGTACGCCTCGGTGTTTTCGGACGATGAGTCCGATATAAACTTTCACCGGAGACCCTTCCTGGTCCCCGTGGCCTTCTTCTTGGCCTTCTTCTGTGGCACCTCATAAGGCGCCGGAACCAGCATCTCCGTTAGGAGAGCATCTGCTGGATCTTTGGGCAGGGGAGCCGGACAATCGATCTGCTCCGCTGTCGCTACCCAGTCCTGTTAAGTGGCGTGGAGGCTTAGATATCGCGCGTGGTTATACTGGGGAAAAGAACATCTTATAAGGTGTAAAAGACTTACCGGATTGGCAGGGCGCTTTGTGCTGAGTCTGCGGTCCTCGGTGAGGGGAGGAGGTACCTCGGCGCCCTTGAACAGCACCTGCCAGACGTCCTTGTGCGTCGTGTCGAAGAGCTCTCGCAGCGTCTGGTGCTCGGCCGGGTCGAACTCCCACAAATTGAATGCCCGTCTTTGACATGGGAGGATTCGGCGGAAGAGCATGACTTGGACCACGTTGACGAGCTTGATTTTCTTGCTCATCATGTTTTTGATGCATGTTTGGAGTCCGGTCAGCTCTACCGAGGAACCCCAGGACATGCCCTTCTCTTTCCAGGAGGTGAGCCACGTGGGGATTCCGGATCGAAATTCGGGGGCCGCCACCCAGTTGGTGTCGCGTGGCTCGGTGATGTAGAACCACCCCGATTGCCACCCCTTTATGGTCTCCACATAGGAGCCTTCGAGCCAGGTGACGTAGGGCATTTTGCACACCATGGCGCCTCCGCACTCCACTTGCTGGCCGACCACCACCTTCGGTTTAACATTGAAGGATTTTAGCCACAGGCCGAAGTGGGGATTGATGCGGAGGAAGGCCTCGCACACGACGATAAACGCCGAGATGCTAAGGATGAAATTGGGGGCCAGATCGTGAAAGTCCAGCCCGTAGTAGAACATGAGCCCGCGGACAAACGGGTGGAGGGGAAATCCCAGTCCGCGGACGAAGTGGGTAAGAAAATCCACCCTCTCATGGGGTTCTGGAGTAGGGATGATCTGCCCCGCATCGGGCAGCCGGTGTGCGATATCCGCGGCCAGATATCCGGCTCCCCGCAGCTTGGTGATGTCTTCCTCCGTAACGGAGGAGACCATCCACTTGCCTCCCGCTCCGGACATGCTTAGAGTGGTTTCAGGAGAAAAACGCGAACTTGGGTGCTGGAACTCGAGTGCGCAAGAATGGATGAGCAAGGAGGAAGAAGGCGAGGGTGAAAGGGGGGAGTCCTTGTCCCTTTATAAGGGCGGGAGAAGTTATGCGCCTCCCCACCTACCTGGTAAACTCGCTTATTCCCCAAGCACCGTAATTGATGGCGCGATTGGGTTACCCACACCCGTGTTGATGAGAATCCCATGATAAGGGGACACGATCTCTGCTTCGACAAGACGTGCCAAGAAAACCGCCTCGCAATATGTGCAGTGGCTGGTAGAGAAAAATGGTTCGAATAATGATTGGGCCGTAGTATGATGTCATGCTGCAGAATGTGTCAGCAGATTAGATTTGTGGAAATATTATTCTCTCTACGGTGGTATGTGGAATTTGTTTTGCAGAGCCGGACACTATCCTCGTGTTCAAAATCTTCTATGGAGTATTCGGAGGAGGAACCCGCCTTGCAATGCCGAAGACAAACTGCGCGCCGGACTCATCGTCATTGAAGCCTGGTTTAGGGGCTACTGAGGGAGTCCTGGATTAGGGGGTCCTCGGACAGCCGGACTATATCCTTTGGCCGGACTGTTGGACTATGAAGATACAAGACTGAAGACTTCGTCCCGTGTCCGGATGGGACTCTCCTTGGCGTGGAAGGCAAGCTTGGCAATACGGATATGTAGATCTCCTGCCTTGTAACCGACTCTGTGTAACCCTAGCCCCCTCCGATGTCTATATAAACTGGAGGGTTTAGTCCGTAGGACAACAACAATCATACCATAGGCTAGCTTCTAGGGTTTAGCCTCTACGATATCATGGTAGATCAACTCTTGTAATATTCATATCATCAAGATCAATCAAGCAGGAAGTAGGGTATTACCTCCATCGAGAGGGCCCGAACCTGGGTAAACATCGTGTTCCCCGCCTCCTGTTACCATCCGCCTTAGACGCACAGTTCGGGACCCCCTACCCGAGATCCGCCGGTTTTGACACCGACAGGACCCCTGCCTACTCCCACAAGCAGGACAGTCCAATAGTCATGGAAAATCGTATGGACCAAACATCCATGGGAATGGAAATCCTGGTGGGTGCGATAAACCCTACAATGCATATAGATATTGGAGTGTAACCATAATTGATAAACCGTCCTCACAAAAAAGATGATCTGGATACTTCAAAATATACAAACTAAATTGAGTGGACAGACACTAACATAGGCTGTTCTCAGGACTCAGCACACACCAAAAGCAGCAGTACTAAACAATACAGGGTTCACAAACACAAATCAAGTTCAGTACTTACTGAGGGAGTCCTAGATTAGGGGGTCCTCGGACAGTCGGACTATATCCTTTGGCCGGACTGTTGGACTATGAAGATACAAGATTGAAGACTTTGTCCCGTGTCTGGATGGGACTCTCCTTGGCGAGGAAGGCAAGCTTGGCAATACGGATATGTAGATCTCCTCCCTTGTAACCGACTCTGTGTAACCCTAGCCCCCTCCGGTGTCTATATAAACCGGAGGGTTTAGTCCGTAGGACAACAACAATCATACCATAGGCTAGCTTCTAGGGTTTAGCCTCTACGATCTCGTGGTAGATCAACTCTTATAATACTCATATCATCAAGATCAATCAAGCAGGAAGTAGGGTATTACCTCCATCGAGAGGGCCCGAATCTAGGTAAACATCGTGTCCCCCGCCTCCTGTTACCATCCGCCTTAGACGCATAGTTCGGGACCCCCTACACGAGATCCGCCGGTTTTGACACCGACATTGGTGCTTTCATTGAGAGTTCCACTGTGCCATCACAGTAAGGCTAGATGGCTCCTTCGATCATCGGCAATGATGCGATCCAGGGTGAGGTCGCAAGCTATTGCCTGAATTCGATGATGAGGCCTTAGAGCCCACACAGCCGAAAAATAAAACGGCCGACCGGTCGGATCAACCACCTCGTGGCCGCGATAGAGCGGCTAACGAGGCCGCACATAAGTCAGCACACGATCCACGCGAGGACTCGCATCAAAAGGCCAGCGTGACCAGATCCATCTACGGATCTAGGAAGCACGCTCCAGCGCATAATCAAAACCGAACACTACAACCGTCAGAACGCCATGACACATCCAAATACAGGGGTGCCGCGCACCCCCTATGTTTCACGGATGAGGTCCTGGATCACGAATTTCTAGAGGGATTCAAACCCGTGAACATAGAGGCGTACGATCGAACGACAGACCCTGGGGTCTTTATTGAGGACTTCATCCTCCATATCCATATGGCTCGCGGAGACGATCTCCACGCCATCAAATACTTGCCCCTCAAGTTGAAAGGACCAGCTCGGCACTGTCTGAAGAGCCTCCCCGAAAATTCAATTGGAAGTTGGGAGGAGGTTGAGGATGCTTTTAGGGCTAACTTTCAAGGGACCTATGTCCGACCTCCGGATGTAGACGATTTAAGTCATATAATTCAACAGCCCGGAGAGTCAGCCTGAAAGCTTTGGAACAGATTTCTCACTAAGAAGAATCAAATTGTCGACTGCCCGGACACTGAAGCCTTAGCAGCTTTCAAACACAGCGTCCGAGATGAATGGCTCGCCAGACACCTCGGCCAAGAAAAACCAAGGACAATGGCAGCCCTAACAAGCCTTATGACCCGCTTTTGCGCGGGCGAAGATAGCTGGCTGGCCCGTAGTAGCACCAGTGACCCAGGCACAACTGAAGTCAGGGATGGTAATGGAAAGCCACGACGCAATAAAAGCAAGCGTCGAAATAACGATGACAGCCCAGGCAACACGGCGGTAAACGCCGGATTTAGGGGCTCTCGACCCGGTCAACGGAAAAAGCCTTTCAAAGGCAATAGAGATGGACCGTCCAGCCTCAATAAGATTCTAGACAAATTATGTCAGATTCACGGCACCTCCGATAAACCTGCAAATCACACCCACAGAGAATGCTGGGTCTTCAAGCAGGCCGGCAAGTTAAACGCCGAACACAAGGGGAGGGAAACACCAAGTGAAGACGAGGATGAGCCTCGCCAGCAAAGCACTGGGGGACAGAAAAAGTTCCTACCAGAGGTCAAAATAGTGAACACGATTCACGTGACGAAGAGGAGAAGCAAACATGCACTCCGAGACATACGCGCCGTAGAGCCCGTCACCCCTAAGTTCAACCCTTGGTCGGCCTGCCCGATCACTTTTGATCGCAGGGATCACCTGACAAGTATCCGGCACGGAGGATTGGCTGCCTTGGTGCTAGACCCAATTATTGACGGATACCATCTCACCCAAGTCCTCATGGACGGCGGCATTAGTCTTAATCTAATATATTAGGACACAGTCCGCAAAATGGGGATAGACCCGACAAGAATCAGCCACGGTAATACTACCTTTAAAGGAGTAATACCAGGCCCAGAGGCCCGCTATACGGGCTCTCTAGTACTAGAGGTTGTATTCGGTTCTCCCGACAATTTCCGAAGTGAAAAGTTAACCTTCGACATCGCTCCATTCCGAAGCGGCTATCAAGCACTACTCGGAAGAACAGCTTTCGCTCGTCTTAATGCAGTACCGCATTACGCTTCTCTTAAGCTTAAGATGCCCGGTCCACGTGGCATCATCATAGTTAGCGGAAATGTTGAGCGTTCCTTACGCGCGGAGGAACGTGTGGCGGCTTTAGCAGCCGAACACTAAACGACCTCTCCAACCAGAATAAATGATCGGTCATCAAGACCGCGGACACGGCTAGATGAGTCCGGTGCATCACTAGCTGTAACAGCTTAGATAAACCTGAGATTGGTTTGATGGATATACCCCCATAGGCAGTACCAGGGGCTTCCCGCACGTAAAAAGGACTACAGTTCGGCTCGACCTTACTTATCTTAAATTTTAATGATTTATTAAGAATAACCAAATTTTTGCATGACAACTTTCACCTAAGTTCTTCTCTTTTACAGATGATAATCGTGCTACACCCTTCCAGGATACGGCACAACGGAGACACAGGCGCAGACGTGCAGCAAGGCCCCGCTCAAAAGTTTCTTTTTAGATTAAGACCCTGTGTAAACCTTTTTTACTGTCTCTTGTTGCTTCACATCCTCCGGATACTTAGAATAACCGAGAGGGATGTTGACGTTATTGGCATTTCGCCACGTCAGAATAATGCACGTACCTGGAAATTCAGGGTTCAAGGGCGTTACTCAGCCGAGTATATCTTGTAAAGACCGAATACCTTAGGGAGTGTTCGGCATCGCGAGTTTGGCCTTATATGCATCAGCTCCGAATCATGTCTTTGGTCAAATGTTGGGTTTGCCCGGCTCCTGTGTTTTGCTACCTTACATTCCGCTCTATCGGCTAAGGTGGCACCGGGAGAACTACTGCGATTGTGCCCTGGTTCATCCGGACGAGCACCTCAGTAGAGAAAGCCGAAAACTGACTGTCATGATAAAGCGTGAGACTGGTCAACCACTCGATGACTCATCGAAATCTTCGGGATTCCTCCGCATTAACGAAGGACCGGTTTCCCCGGTCATGTACGTACGCGCACCATATTCGGATAGCCGTGGAAATACCAGGGGCTATATAGTAGCCCCACTGTCAAAGTCCTATGGTTAAGTGAAAGTGTTAAAGCAATATAGTCCGATTGCCTCGTTCGCCGTGCTACCACCTCCTTCATGGACCAAGACGTTGGATCAAGTGTGAAGACGTGCTTTTGCGAACACCCCCGCATTATATGTGTGGGGGATGAAGCCGACGACTGCAAACTTTCATGATATATATATATACATACATAAATGACCGCACAGGAGGCATAATAATACTTTCAGGCAAAAGTATAAACACAGCCTTTATAATTCAAATAACATTGTTCTTACAATTGGGATACATGTCACTAGAACATGATACTCTTCGAGCACTGAGCCTCTATTAAACGAGTGCCTTCTAAGACTTCTTCAAAATAGTGCTCGGCCGATACCCGGCCTACGGCCGAACTCTGGGTTGCAATAGCGGTGGCCTCCATCTCTGCCCAGTATGTCTTGACACGGGCGAGAGCCATCCGCGCACCCTCTATGCACGCCGACCTCTTCACAGCGTCGATATGCGACACAACACCGAGGAATCGTTGCACTAAGCCAAAATAACTATTCGCCTTGGTCCTTCCGGCCAAAGATGATCCACAACAGACCTCATGGCGAGCCCGGACAACCTATGGAGCTCGGCCCACTCGGCCATTTGCTCATTTAACAGCAGTGGACGCGCCGGAGCATTGAACTGCGACCAGAACAACTTTTCCACTTCGTGAACTTTTTTATCTTCGAAAAACTTGGTCGCATCAGCAGCACTTGCTGCCAAATCCAGGTACTCGTCCGCAGAACTCCATAATTGATCCAGAAGGGCATACTTGGGATCTCCGAACTTCGTCCGCAACAAAAAGGGCTTCCCAGCCGTGATATTTCCGGCTTGACGTAGCTCCTTCTTCGCCGCTCTGATTTTAGAGCGGGCTTCCTTGGCTGCTACCGTGGCTTTCTCCAGGTCCACCGTCTTTGTTTGGCTTTCCTTTTCAAGAAGCTCATAACGGTCGGCAACATCTTTCAGCTCAACAGCCATCTTGGCTATTTTCTCTTTGCTCTAGCAATGCGCAACCTGTTCGGCTCTTAGCTCTTCGACCGCCTTTAGGGTGGCCGCATCACTCCTCCTGGCTTGTTCCTTGGCTCGGGCAAGTTTCGCCCGAAGGGTCTCCACGGTGACAGCTCCATCTGTAGTCACAGCATATTACAGATACTAGCATCATGCTCCTCTTTATATGTGTTGATCATAGGAGAATACATACCCTGTGCCTCCTCAAGCCGCTTGTTTACAAGCACGATGTCGGCATCTGCCGCATCAAGTTGCCGCTTCAGTTCGGCAAACTCACCAGTCCGGCTAGCCACCAGACCCTCAGCCGCCTGCACGTGAAAGCAGCACGGTTATTACCTAGGACTATGATCCTCTATTTGCCGTCTTTTTGACAGCAACCAGAGTCTCAGGGGCTACTATCTGCATAGGGCACACCTAGCGTGTGCAGTACCGTCAAAAAATATATATTACTTTGCGTACCTCAAAGCCTCTCAGCAGGCTCATAAAAGCTTCATGCAACCCGCTTTCGGCGGATGAAATCCTCTCAACCACCGTACCCATTAGTGTACGATGCGCTTCTGAGATAGCCGCTTGCTCCAGAAGATTCCGCAGTGAGTCTGGTCGCGCACCGGACAGTTCCGGACTCTTTTTGTTGCTGTCCTTAGGAGCCGAATACTCCGGACTTCGGGTGGCCGAAGGGTTACCCTCTGGCCTTGGCGGATCAGGAGAAACCTCCATGACGACACCTCAGGGTCGTCCGCTTCACGAGGCGGGGAGGCACGGGTAGGCGTTTCGCTCTCCATCATCTCCGGAAGAAGATCCCCCAAAGACGAACTCTGTCGAGAAGGGCTACGATCCGAACTACAAGACATACGTCTCGGTTATTGTTCTCAGAAATGAAGCAGGGTATATTTACTATAAAGTACTTTTGTTTACTTACAGCTCGGTGGAGGGCTGGTCCCCTTGCGGGTACTGTGCAGTAAGGATGCCCTTCGGATTAGGGCCCTCTGACAAAGGTTTCTTCCCTTGTTTGAAAACCATTGTTTCCAAGTCTTCAGAGGCGGCCCTCTTCCTTCCTTGGGGAGAGGGAATTTTAGATTCTTCTCCCCGGTTATCCTCCTTCGCGGAGGCACTAATTCCCCCGGTTTGGATGAATAACGAGTGAGGCTCGCTTTCAGCATCTTTGTTCCTCCCTTTATCTTCCCCTGATGGCGCTTGATAAGGCACAAGCTCAAGCATCCTGGCTAGTACAGGATCCAGTGAGCCTTCGGGAAGGGGGGCCGAACACCTGATCGTCTTCGCCTTTTTTATCCAGTCCTGGTCAAAAGGCGACTTTTCAGAATGATGTTGTGGTAAATTAAAAGACAACGTGTTCGGCCGCGGAGTTACTTACTTGGGTGTCTGGACGATTGCAGTTCAGACCCGCATCCTTGGTGGTGTCCGGACACTTTATTCGTGATCCGAAGAACAATCCATACATCTCTTCGAGCGTCGCGCCGAAGAATTGCTGAATAGTTCGTGGTCCTTCCGGGTTGAACTCCCACATACGGAGAGGTCGACATTGGCATGGGACCCGACGAACTAGCATGACTTGCATTACCTTGACAAGGTTGACATCTCTCTCGAGGAGATCTCGGATGCGACTCTGCAACGTCGGCACATCATTAGCTGGCCCACAGTCCAGCCCTTTGTTGACCCATGACGCCAATTGTGGCGGGGGGCCCAAACGGAAGACAGGGGCAGCTACCCACTTAGCGCTTCGGGGAGCGGTGATGTAGAACCACTCCCGCTGCCATAACTTGGATGTCTTCGGGAAGGAACCCTTTGGCCATGGAGCATCAGCGCCTTTGTTTATTATGGCGCCTCCGCACTCTGCGTGACTCCCCTCGATTATCTTCAGCTTCACATTGAAGGTCTTGGGCCATAAGCCGAAGTGTGGGGTGATGCGGAGGAAGGCTTCGCACACGACGATGAACGACGAGATGTGAAGGATGGAATCCAGAGCCAGATCATGGAAATCGAGCCCGTAGTAGAACATAAGCCATCTGAGAAAGGGATCAAGACTAAAGTCTAGCCCTCGAAGGAAGTGGGAAATAAATACGACACTCTTGTTGGGTTCGGGAGTGGGGATGACCTGCCCTCGAGCAGGCAGCCTGTGTGAAATTTCGGCGGTCAGATACCTGGCTTCTCTTAGCTTCTTGATGTCCTCCTCTGTGACAGAGGAGGGCATCCACCGACCTTGAAGGTTGGATCCGGACATGACTGAAGGTCCGAAGCGCCTAGCCTGAGCCTTGGGTGTTGGAACTCGAGGTGGGGGAAGGATTCGATTGAGTGCGAGAAGAAAAAGACAGGCCTTGGCCCCTTTATAAAGAGGGTGAATATCAAGCGTCCTTCGCGTGGCCGTTTGGAACCTGCCTAAAATCGAGGAGTCATACCAACAGGCACGATTGGGTTACCCACACCCGTATTGATGAGAATCCCATGAAAAGAGGGACACGATCTCTACTTCGACAGGACGTGCCAATAAAACCACCTCGCAACACGTGCAGTGGCAGGCACGGGAAAAACGGTTTGTCATGACCAGACCACGGCATTACGTCACGTTGTGAAAAGCTGTCAGTAGATTAGATTTGTGGAAATATTATTCTCTCTACGGTGGTATGTGGACTTTGTTTTGCAGAGCCGGACACTATCCTCATGTTCAAAATCTTCTATGGAGTATTTGGAGAAGGAACCCGCCTTGCAATGCCGAAGACAATCTGCGCGCCGGACTCATCGTCATTGAAGCCTTGTTCAGGGGCTACTGAGGGAGTCCTGGATTAGGGGGTCCTTGGACAGCCGTACTATATCCTTTGGCCGGACTGTTGGACTATGAAGATACAAGGTTGAAGACTTCGTCTCGTGTCCGGATGGGACTCTCCTTGGCGTGGAAGGCAAGCTTGGCAATATGGATATGTAGATCTCCTCCCTTGTAACCGACTCTGTGTAACCCTAGCCCCCTCTGGTGTCTATATAAACCGGAGGGTTTAGTCCGTAGGACAACAACAATCATACCATAGGCTAGCTTCTAGGGTTTAGCCTCTACGATCTTGTGGTAGATCAACTCTTGTAATACTCATATCATCAAGATCAATCAAGCAGGAAGTAGGGTATTACCTCCATCGAGAGGGCCCGAACCTGGGTAAACATCGTGTCCCCCGCCTCCTGTTACCATCCGCCTTAGATGCATAGTTCGGGACCCCCTACCCGAGATCCACCGGTTTTGACACCGACACTTACTATAGACAAGCAAAGTTGCACTAATTAAACTGTGTAGACTAGTTCTTGCCACCGACCTACGGGATGAACCCCGCATAACAGACTAGGCCATGGATTTCGTGAGAGATGTCTACCGGCACCATCACCATATCCTCAACCTTGGAGAACCTAACAGAGTGGTCTTTCCACTCATAAACATGACGATGAAGACATGCCGCATCAGATTTATCAGGAAGCTTCACAAGAACTACACCCTTCGTAATCGAAGGCACAACCAAGAAATTGTTGTGGTCAAGTACAACCTCGAGAACACACCTGACAACAATGCTACAGGAAAACACTAGTTCAGGACACGTGGCGACAAGGACACAGCAGTTGGATAGTTTAGCAATAGAACTCATCCTCAGGTCTTCCAGTTCACACGGCATGACTTTGAGAACTTCATCTCCACCGCGGACCTGGTTCTAATTCAAACAGAAAGGAAATATTTTATTACTACCTCCGTTCAAAAATATAAGATGATATTCGATATTTTACTCCATATATGACTACATATACGCATAGAAATGAGTGAACAAAGACACTAGAACATGTCTTCAGAGGCATGAGAGCAGAGGGATTACTTGCAATATCCATAACACAAGTTACTGATGCAAATATACCCTCTTCAAAGGTAGCATTGATGTTCATAAAGTAGTTGAAAGTAATCTATAAGAAATCAGTGTCAACCTCTAGCATGTTTTGGTCAAAAGAGGAATTTAGAACCGTCATTTGGCACACAAAAATCACATGCAAGGTCACCCAGAAAGTTGTACTACTAGTACTAGTACTGCGTGTTAGATGAAAAAACCACACGATCAAGATCGAGAAAAAGATCGTCAAGAGGAGATATTACCTGGACTTGCTTAATGAGGGATCCCGGAGAGGGGGGCTTGGATAGGGCGATGGCTTTGAGCTTGTCTGCGGTAGTCTCGGCGGGGTGCTTGCGCTTCTTCGTACCGTGACCCTCTACGGTTTTGGCCAGAGCCATAGACATCACTTCGGCTGGTGCTCCAGCGTCCATCGAGAAACTGTCAAATAGAAATAAAAGAAAAGAAACCATAATCACAAACCCAAAAGAAGAACAGAGAGGGAGTTATAGGATCAGTCTCGGGGTTGCAAGACCGGGCCTTGGCCAGAATCAACACCATTGATGCGCTCACCTTTCCTTCTTTGGGAGAGAAGAACAATGGCAGAAGCTGGTCGGGGTTTTCTTGAAGAAATGAGGAACAAGATGAGGGAGAAGCGAGGGTTGGGTAGAAAGGAAGCTGAGAGAGAGAGAGTGAAATGATGGTTGCTTCATCCGTCCAACTTACTGCTGGAAAGGAGGGGGTTTTGTGATTTGACGGCTCATTGGGCATTACTACGGCGCTTCGATCGGGGTAGTCTACCGTGCAGTTGGGCACTCTACTACGAAATAATTAAGTGCATGGCTGGTGGACCCCGATGCTGGCTGTCCCACACGTCGGCGAAAGTGAGTAGCAAGGTTCCCGATGACCGTGGAGGAGGATCCGCACGGTAGAGCGTGTCCACTGTTTTTCTGAAGAAAAAAATGATTACAGCAAGCGTTTCCACTCTTATGACGGAGGAGTGCGAAACACGGCAACCACTTGAACATACACAGTGCTCCTACTATTAGGTATGTGCACTGGTTCATACGTCAGTAATACATAATCTTGTTGCTAGTGTAGTAAGATATGACAATAACAAATGATGTTGTGCGCATGTCAACTATATGAACAATAATGTAGTAACATAGTACCGCTTTTTCGACTGTCCGGTCGAGAATGAACGCTGAGATCAATGTTAACAGAACTAGGTCTACAACGCACGGAGAGTACGGTGCTACAGTACTCCACGAAACATGAACCATATGAAGCATGAATCAGTGTTAGGCAGGGTGTGTGAAGGGTGCACGGGATGGGAGCAAAATTTCCCTTCTCGACCCACTTTTGGGTGTTTGGCAGAGTGCATGAAGGGTGCATGAGTCCACACTAGTAGGTTAACACAAATACACGAAGAGGGAAAACCTATATTGAGATGAGTATGCAACCAAACACACCCACACGCTTTGTGCTATAGTTACTGATCTGCACCGTCTGAGTTTGATCCAACGGTCATGTTGGGCCGAGACATGGACATGCCCATCCAGAGCGCGCCTAAACACCACGGAAGCCCCTCTCCTTCTCGAGGCGCACGACGTTGGTGATGCAGGGTGCAACCGCCCGCAGAGCCTGCTCCCGGTCGACGGGAGCCAGCTCATCAAAGACGGCGTCAAATGGCACGAATGGATTCCAGTGATGGAGCCCTGAGAGGATTCGCCCGGCAATGGCGGCGACAGCCCGCAACCCCTCCTTGTCCAGCTCCACCCCACCATCGCGCGGAGATGGCTCAGCTCCTCAAAGATATAGGTGAAGAAGGAGACCAGGTCAGGAAGCCGCAGCCCGTTGAAGTCGACGTGGTGATCGAACGGGTTTAGCCCGACGGCCAGCATGGTCGGGCTGGCACAACGGTAGGCATCGGGCAGCCGCAACACGTGCGTGGCAACTTGGTCCACCAAGTGGCTGAGGCGATCCTGGACCTCGTCATGATCAGCCCGCTCGTGCTCCAGCCGGCTCCCCTGACGACCTATCGTATCTCCCGCTTTCTGCAGCAATGCCGCCGACGCCTCGAGCATCTTTGTGGTGGACGCCTGCCACTTTTGAAGCTCCGTGAACTCCCGCACATAACGGAGGAGCATGGCACTCCTCTCCTCGAGCTCACGGAGCTCCACGTCCTTGACCCTGAGCTCCGCATCCTTGGCCTAGAGCTCCTGTGTCAGGCGCCTCACCCCAGACTCCGTGATCTTCTGCACCGCCATGGCACCAGGTAGAAGCAATGGGGAGAGGAAGCAAAGGGGGCGAAACGGCTGAAAGGCAATGCAATCTACGGGAAGGCGGAGGGAGCCAGCCGAGGAGCGGGGAATCTTTTGGTTTTCACCATGGGAAAACACCAGTCGACGACTTCTCACATCAGGGAGCAGTGGGTTTTACAGGCGGAGTCATCGTGACTAATTGCTGCCGCGCCTGCTCCCGTCAATCAAAATGTTAAAGATCCTGTCGGGCCTGCTCGCGTCAATCAAAAAATTAAAACTCCTGCCGCACCCAAACACCAGAGCAACGCCGTGGTGGATATTTAAATTTACCTGCCGGCAAGGAGATAAAAAAGGGGTGAAAAAACAAATGTGGCGGCGGCCTAGCTAATCGGTCGCACTAGTCCAACTAGCTAGCCACCGTGCTTCACTGATGTACTCGGCGGAAAAGGTGGTCTTTTGTGATTTGACAACTCATTTACTTGCTTCGGCGCTACGACCGAGGAGGACCCAGAAAACGCGCGGTAGGGCGTCCCACGTCTCGGCAAGGAAGAATATATGCGTGCACCACCCGGGAGGACCCCGAAACCGCGCGGTAGGGTGTGCCACGTCTCAGCACGGAGGAAAAATGTGCGTGTAAAAATATACTGTATCAGACGTAGTACCTATGGTTCGACCTCGGGACCCAGCAGCCGGTCGAAAACACCCCACTAGCCACACAGCTTCATCATGCTAACGTGGCACGTAGGATAGGTGTGGTTAGCTCCGTCTCGAGCAGCCACAACGTCTCTTGTTCTAGGCGATTCTTCTATTTTCCAAGCCTTTTTAGTTATAATAACACCACGACAAGCTAGCGCAGCTCTTCATGTGTGCCCGTGCCTCTAAAGGTTAGAGATGGAGAGGAGAGAGAGATCCCAGACCTGGGACCCACCAGTAAGTGAGTCAACGGTCATGCACGTGTTGACGAGGCACTCCCTCTACTCTACTCAACATAATACTGTATAAAACCAAGTTATTGGACAAAGCTAACAACCGTTATTGTTTCAGGCTATCGACTTACGCTTTGTAGTCCAGGTTGCCAGTTCGAATCTCGTCTTTTAGATTTGTTAGTTTTAGGTCCAAATTTGATCAATGACAAGTGGGACTCCCGTGTGTTGTTCCGATATTTCAGTGTAGGATGGTTTTTTTGAACAAACACTTTGCGCGGTTAGACAAGTTACGACACGAGTTACACGTATTTTGCAAGTTTACGAACAAAAATGGAAATGGCATAGAATATCACATCCACCCCGCAGCTTAGATGCTATGGTGATACGAGTTTTTACATCGTTGGAAGTGAGATCCAATGGCTTGGGGGTAGTCTTTGTAATTATGCGCAATTTCCAAACTCTCCATAGGTCTTTTTGCAAATAAAACATTCAGGCCTCGTGTGTGCCACTGCATCTTGGATCCAACGGCTCCCCGTTGCTCAGATTAGGTGCTCCCTGTAGCTTAATTAGCCGCTACGGTGATACAAGCATCTAGGTCGTATGATTTGTGATCAGATGGCACATGCGTAGTACTTGTACTTTCTGCGCAATTCCCAAACTCTCTCAGTCGTATATTGTAAAAACATTCAAACCTCTTACTGTGGGCCGTTAGATCTCCGTGAACTCATATCACCATAGAATCTTCGGTGCGGGAGCACCTCATATTCTCCCGTGCGAGAAAACATCAGGTGCTCTTGCAGCTTGGATGCTACGGTGATACGAACTTCGAGGTTGTTTGATCTGAGATCCAATGGCATCTGAGCAGTCTTTGTGCTTGTAAGCAGTGGCCGAACTCTTTGGGGGCTTTTCTACAAAAAACCATTCAAACCACCGAGGAGTTGTTGGGTCACAAATCCAACGGCTCCGAAGAGCTTGTATCACCAAAGCATCTAAGGTGTGGTAGCACATGATATTCTTACATATAGGAGAATATGATGTCCTCCTTCATCTTAGATGCTACGGTGATATGAGCTTCGAGGTCATTGGGTATGGGATCCAAGGGCATCTGAGTAGTTTTTGTACAAATTGTGTGCAATTCTCAAACTCATTAAGGTTTCCTGTAAAAAATATTAAGACATCACGTGACCTGCTATATCTCAGATCTACAAGCTCCAAGCAACTCATATCAGCATATAGCATCTAAGGTGTGGGGGCACATGATATTATCTCGGGGAGGATGGGGGGTGCACAACCAATCGGTGTTTGGGAGCTAGGGTGGGGACAAATATAATCTAAACAATCCTAAACAGAGCTTCACAAATTTATCTAAGGTTGAGGGGTTAACCCCCGACAATCTACATAGCTCCACCTAAACACAACATTTGCATGTACTGTAGTACTAGACTTAATATTCATGTTTCAGTTTCCTGTTCAATTTAAATATTGAATTGAGGACCATGCATGTCTTACATTTTACTCCCTTCGTTCCTAAATATTAGTATTTTTAGAGATTTCAAATGGACTGGCACATACGGATGTATATAGACATATTTTAGATTGTAGATTCACTCATTTTGCTCCGTATGTTGTCACTTGTTGAAATCTCTAAAAGACTAATATTTAGGAACAAAAGGAGTATTTTTGAATTCGTGTCATACATGCATGGTTTGGAAAAATAGATGCACTATACTTATTGGATTGTTCTTGTTGTTGTTGTTGTTGTTGTTGTTGTTGTTGTGTGTGTGTGTGTGTGTGTGTGTGGTCATATGCTTGATACATACAAAGTTTTCTCACCACCATATTGTTCATCTTTTAAATTTGAATTTGCAATGAAAAACTTACTAGGGATACCATGAAATGTGAAACCCACGTTGAGATCACTATATCACAAACTCACTCTAATTCAAGAACTCGTCATAAATCAATTACCAAGTCGAGATTACTATTTTCAAGGAAAATACGGGCATTGTAATACACATAGATTCGTTCGGCAATTTAAAAGATTCCTTTCGTATTCTCGAATGGTACCCAACGGCGTACCAGCCAGACCTTGGCTCATGTTGGTCCTAAAAAAAAACCAGGCTCATGTCCTTCTGGTGGCGTGCGTGGTACGCACATTAGCCAACCCCAACCAGTCGAGCCTCCGCGTTTTGAGTCAAAATATCTGGCGGCCAGAATTCCAGCCCAAGGAAATTCCCCTCATGTCCCCGGTCCATAATAACTACCGATGAACAATGGAGGGATGATTTAGTAACTAGATAACGTTACCTACCGTGCCGAGCACGGTTCAATTCCCTCGGTCGCCGCTCCTTAAGGTCACCCGCCAACTGCATTACCAAGTACTACTACTAATACACCAGGATGAGCACATAATTGAGCCCGTTTGTTCATGCCTAGTACTTGAGTTAATATACCAGGGACCCCTCAAAAAAGAGTTAATATATCAGGCAATGCACTGGTACGGACGGATTGTCCTTTTACTCTGCATATATAACTTGTCTAAAGTCTAACTAAGCAAAATGTTTGACCAAATCCTTTCTTAAGAAATACAACAGGACAGATGTATCGCTTGAAAATTTATTGCATGATGCAGGTTATGATATTGTTTTGAATCCTGGATCTTAAATTTCAGAAAATCCAAAAGTGAGCATAAATTATTGAAACCGAGCATGGTCATGTGATATGGCACAAATATTACTTTGTAAGTTTTTTTCTTCAATTTGAGACAAGCTGCTTATGACAAGTTGCACAAATGAAGAGCCAAGGTATTTTGGAACAAAGACCTGTCACGTTAAGGCAAACGCTTTCACTATTGAAATCATGGACGTTTACGTGCCGCCACGAGTCCCTGCTTCTCATAGGCAGGTGCCGTCCGAGCAAGCGTGTGAGTTGACGGGAGGCGTGCGAGCAGACCGCTGCGCCGGCTGACAGGGAGGCATGCATGTAGACCACAGTGCAGGCTCACCAGTAGGCGAGCCCTTTGACCAGGCTCCGCCGCCCACCTTCGTCCCAACTGCTCCCACTTTTAATGTCGGCGGCACCGCAGTTTAAAATCAACCCCGCACTACCCGCTATTGCTACAATCTTCTCTCTTCCTCTCCGATTCTCCTGTCGTCTACCTCCAACTAGCCTGACCTAAACATACGCCATGCCGCATCACGATGGTCTGCCCTTAGTCTTCCAGTTTCCTAAGGAAGACACCCAGCCGGAGTCTCAAGAACATAAGGCGCTTTGGGACGAGCTTGAACCGACCTTGCGAGAAGACGTCACGCCTGTCCCCGCTCCCGTTCCGGCTCCCGTCGCCCCAACTGCGCCAGCGCCCATCCTCATGGCATTGCTGGGCTGGGAGCCGCACATTGTCACCGAGCTTGATGCCACGGGATTCCACGAGGTCCCCGCCGACTTTCACGCACCCGTGCACCTGCCAGCTCATGCGCCTGCGCGTGCACTGACGCGCACGCCCCTGACGATGCCCGTGCACCTGCCAGTGCATGCGCTTGCACGTGCACTGACGTGCGCGCTTGTGCCGGTGCCCGTGCACATGAATGTCTCCGCCGCGCCGTTGCCAGCGCCAGTCCCTGCGCGGGTGCTAGTGCCCCCCTCAGCAGCATGGATGGCCGCCGTCGACCGCTTCCTTGCACCAACGCCAGTCGCCTCCTCCCGCTAGTTGACTCACTCCTGGAGACCGAAGTCTAGAACATTGTGGCCTTCGTTGAAGCTAGGGCCAACGTCCAGGAGTACGCCAACAATGGCGCAAGACGCCGCCGTCGCCGTCGGTCAGTGGCCCGACGACACACAGAGCACGGCAGAGGAGCCGCTTCCCACTGCAAGACACCCCCGCCGCCGCCGCGTAATCTAAATTTGCCATGAAAAACATTCGGATTGCCATGCTTAAAGTCCGAACGTTTATCATTTCCGTTTATTTTAGATCGATCGTCGTATGAATGTAAAGTCGGAGTCAGACTGAATGAAATCTATGGTTTGATCGATTGAATGTTCAGTTAGAGCCGTATCAAATTAAATATAAAACGTCATCAAGCCACATGTATTCTTTCTCATTCAACGACCTAGACTGCTTCAATGTTGAGCGCTCAACCTGTTTAGCGTGCAGTTAATTTCATGCCAAAAATAGTGCTAATCACATAATAACACGCAAATAATATCCTACTTAATATCCGCATGCACTTAATATACTTCCAAATTAACGTGCATTGCACGTACACATTGACTAGTACTACTAGTACAGTACGTGAAACTGGTGCCGTAACTTGTGAACGCGCCCAGATATGGTCAACGGCAACATCGCCCGCGAGTTCTTCGTGTTTGCCCGTGCGCCTAAACACAGAAGGGGAGGAGAGAGAGAGAGAGCACACATGGAACCCACCAGTAAGTGAAGGCGAATAGTATGTGCTAATGAGCCGGTCCCACTAATGTACTAAAAATAATATTATATGTTATCCATTAAATAGGCTGTGGTAATATAAAAACATTATATGAACAAAGGGGGGGGGTACAACAAACATTGTTGTTGTACGTATGTTGCCTATTGATGTGCAGCTTGAAGGCCCTGGTCGCATGTTCGATCCTTGTCCTTTATTTTTTAATTTGTATATGGGTCCAAATTTGTTTCATGACAGGTGGGCCCCTCGATGTGTAGTTTGTGGCACTTTAATTTGTGGGTCGATATTTGTTCCATTCCAGGTGGACTATCGGTGTGTAGTTTTGTAGCTTATTTGTAATAATCAGAGTTTTTGCAATAATACCATGGTGCAACGTTGAAGGCGAGAAAGGACGTGCGAGAGAGCGATGACCGAGCCAGAGGGAAATCAATTGGGGGAGGTGCGGGGGTTGCAACAGTGTTTGGAGTAGTTGTGGGCCGAATGCTATGAAAATATAATCTACCACCGGAATAAATGCCTACACAAATTAATCCAAGGTTCACTAGTAAAAAAAGACACATCCGTGACATTTTGGGCCGAACGAATTTTTTTTTCTGTCATACATATGGCACTTCTATGACGATAATTGTGACAAAACCCGGTATCATCATAGATGTGGTGGGCTCCTACTTCTATGACAAAAAATCATGACAGAAAATGGGCTTTTCGTCCTGGGCGGGCCGGAGACGCAGCTGCATGACATTCTTTGGGCCGTCCATGACGGAAAAAACCGTGGTAGAAGCGACGGGGAGGAAAATTTCGGGGAGTTCCCGGTTACACTGGGAGGTCGGGGGCCGAGCGATGCGCGTTTCTCTCGTACATGTACGCGCGTGTGTGCGAGGCGTTGGCTCTAACTGAACCCGAGCGAGGCGTTGGGCTCTAACTGAACCCAAGCGATTGCACTACAGGCTACGCGTTACTGAACCCGAGCGATCGATCGATGGCTGTTAACTGAACCCGATCGAGCGATTCCTTCTCTACTGCTGCTAACTGAAGCCGATCGATTGGATGAACAGTGAGCGTTGCGGGGGGGGGGGGGGGGGTTGGATGAACAGTGAGCGGTGGCGTTGCCTCTGGATGAACAGGACCCCGTGGTGTGGTGGAGGGCTGGATGGACAGTAGACGGTGGAGGGGTGGTTGAACAGGACCCCGTGGTGTGGAGGGCTGGATGAACAGTAGACGGTGGAGGGGTGCCCGTGGAGGGGTGGTTGAACAGTAGCCAGTGGAGTAGCGCGCGGTGGAGGCTGGATGAACAGGAGCCCGTGGAGGCTGGAGGAGGTCGACGGTAGCCCATGGAGGCTAGAGGAGGTCGACGGTGGAGATGAACAGTATCCCGTGGAGTCCCGTTTTGCGGTACGCCACACCCCTCCCGATGAACAGGACCCCTGTTTCGACCGTAGGACGTCCGTTTCGTCCGTTTTGCGGTACGCCACACACCTCCCGATCAACAGGACCCCCGTTTCGACCGTAGGAGGTCTGTTTCGTCCATTTTGCGGTACACCACACCCCTCCCGATCAACAGGACCCCCGTTTCGACCGTAGGAGGCTCGTTTCGTCCGTTTTGCGGTACGCTAGACCCCTCCCGATGAACAGGATCCCGTTTCGAACGTGGCCGGTCGAACACAAGACCGTTTCCTCCGTTCTGCGATACGCCAGGCCTCGTTTCCATTGCCTGTTCCGTCCAAGCCCTCCCAATGAACACGACCACACATTCCGTTCCGACCCAGCCGGTTGGCTCCCACGCGTTCCGTTGCCTCCCGATGAACACGACGCATTCCGTTGCCTCCCCATGAACACGACGCATTCCGTTGCCTCCCCATGAACACGACGACGACGCTGTTTCTCTGTTCCAACCCAGCCATGTCAACGAGCCCTCGCCGTACGTATGCGCGAGTAGGCGTTCGAGACCCCGCCCGTATGTACACATACATGGCCGTATTTTCTTTCTTGCACCCTGGTCGCTGTACGTACGTGTACATGCTACGTGCGCGCCTCTACTACCACACGTGCGCGCCTCTACATCCACCAGTATATATGTACGTACACGTTCGCGACCAGAATGACAACGCTACGTACGCTTCGACCAGGTGGGTCCCCACTATCAGGCACATCCTTGCGTGCGAAGATGTAGCTGGTGGGTCCCAGCAGTCAGGGGGGCGAATCGTTTTTTTTGCCCGGACGCTCTTCCTTGCGTGCGAAGGTGTAGCTGGTGGGTCCCAGCAGTCAGGGGGAAATGTTTTTTTCGTGAAATACGGTGGCCCGTCCGGTGGGTCCCCGCTGTCAGGTGGAGGAATAATTATTTTATGCGTAATAAGGAGGCACTTCCTTGCTGCGGCCATGGACCCAGCTGTCAGCGCCTCCACGCACAGTACTCTTCCGATGGAAGTCGGTCGTTGACCACATTGACCACGCCGCATCGAGAGCACCACGACGGTGGACGACGGCGAGGCCTAGGAAGGGGACGACATGCAGGCAGGGAAGACTCGGCAGTTGTTTCCCACGCGGAGGGGAGTACGACTATACGAGGGTTTACTGGTTCGTCTGCCGTCGCCGGAGAATAACAGCAGGTGTGGGTGAGTAGAGGGATGGCTAGGCCAGCGATGGGAGTACGGTGGGGCGGTGAGGCCTACGCGGCAGCACAGCCGGCCGCGGGGAGGAGGGAGCAGGCAGTCCCGCTGGCGCTTGTTTGAGCGGCTGGAGCAGGAAGAGCAGAGATTGAAGAAGCACGACGGCCATTGGATGGACATCCAATAGTCAGTGCTTGTGCGTCAACCTTTTTTAGGAAAGCCTCAAATCTGTGGAAAACAGCATACATCCCATCTGTCATTATTTCTAATAATTTACAGCCCATTTGCTAATTCTTAAGGTTTTTTTGGAGCCCATATTCTTTTTGTTAGCATTACAGCCCATATTGTGGCCACGGTTAAAAAATTATATGAATTTTTGCATATTTTGGTGCGGTCCGAACTGTTTTTAATCCCAAAATTTCGACTCACATTCAAACTGATTTTAAAAATAAATATATATCAATATAAAATCCAACAAATTCTCCACGCATAAAAATTAATGTAATTTAACATCTTGAAATGAAAAAAAAAGATATTTGAAACTAATTGCCGGTTTGATGTGTTTTAAAAATGTACAGCCCATTTCTCATTACTGATGGGCCATTTTCTCGGCCGGCCGAATGAAAGCTCTCCTCGTCTTGAAAGATTTGCAGCCCAACAAGCCTGACAAAGCGACTTACTTGGCAAATCACGAAAAAACTAGGCTGTGGCCGTGGACCCAGCTGTCAGCCTCTCCACGTACAGTACTGTTCCGATGGAAGTCGTTCCTTGACCACGTTGACCACGCCGCGCGGAGAGCACCACGGCGGTGGACGACGGCTAGGCCTAGGAAGGGGACGCCGCCGAGCCGGGGAAGATGCGGTAGCGGAAGCCCGCGCGGAGAGGAGTACGAGGGTTCACTGGTTCGGCTGCGGTGTGAGGCTGCCGTCGCCGCAGGGCCTGGCCAGCGGTGGGAATAGTAGGGGCGGTGAGGCCTCCGCGGCACCACAGCCGGCCACGGGAGGCAGGAGCATGCGGCTCGACCGGCGCTGCTTTGGGTGGATGGAGTAAGAAGACCAGAGGTTGAAGAAGCACTACGGCCGTTGGATGGACATCGTACTGCCACTGGAGCTAGAATCGTTCATATTGACTAAAGTTGACAAAGGCCCCCGTCCCAGTCAACTTAGTAGGCCCACAAGTCATCCTCCCACCATGGTGGGTCCCAGCTATCAGGGGGAGTATTCATTTTTTTGTGCGTAATAAGGAGGCACTTCCGGTGGGTCCGAGTTGACAGCAGGGGGAACGTTTTTTTCGTGAAATACGCTCGCCTGTCCGGTGGGTCCCAGCAGTCAGGGGGGAAACGTTTTTTTCGCGAAATAAGGTGGCCCGTCCGGTGGGTCCCTGCTGTCAGGTGGAGGAATATTTTTTTTGCGCGTAATAAGGAGGCACTTCCTTGCGGCCGCCTGGACCCAGCTGTCAGCCTCTCCACGTACAGTACTCTTCCGATGGAAGTCGGTCGTTGACCACGTTGACCACGCCACGCCGAGAGCACCAGGGCGGTGGTCTGGACGACGGCGAGGCCTAGGAATGGGACGACGCGGAGCCGGGGAAGACGCAGTAGTGGAAGCCCGCGCGGAGAGGAGTACGAGGGTTCACTGGTTCGGTTGCGGTGTGAGGCTGCCGTCGCCGCAGAATAACAGGGGGTGTGGGTAAGTAGAGGGATGGCCTGGCCAGCGGTGGGAGTAGTACGGGCCGGTGAGGCCTCCGCGGCATCACAGCCGGCCACGGGAGGCAGGAGCACGCGACACGACCGGCACTGCTTTGGGCGGCTGGAGCAAGAAGACCAGAGGTTGAAGAAGCACCACGGCCGTTGGATGGACACCGTACGATCACTGCAGCTAGAATCGTTTATATTGACTAAGTTGACAAAGCCCTTGGTACGCGTCAACTTAGTAGGCCCACAGCTCGGATTTGGCAGAGAACATATAGCCCATTTGCGATTTGTAAGAATGTACGACCCATTTTTTAATTCTAATGGAATTTACTATAGCCCATTTACAGTTTGTTAAAAGTACAGCCCTACTTCTAGCTAGGACAACGATTAATAATTTCAAACAACCGCTCAAAACAGAATTCAAAAAAAATTCCCATATTTTGATGGGATCCGAAATATTTTTATCCGAAATTTCTAGTCAGGTTAAATATAATTTCAAAATAAAGTTGTATTACGTTAAAATCCAACGAAATATTGCGCGCGCAACAAGTAGTGAAATTAAAAATTTCAAATTCCAAAAATAATATATTTTTCAAACTAATTACGTGTTTGGTGCATAGTAACTGTCCAGTTATTATAATTACATCCTATTTATTATTTCTTAAAGTCCATTTTCTTGTTAAGCCTAATGCATACCTCCTAGGAAAGTTTGCAGCCCAGCGGGGCGTAGAATAACAAGTTGACCCAGATATTGTGTACAACTGTCGGCCTAGTTGCATTGCTGATGTTGAAAAAAAAGGCCTATGTAGTACAGTACAACCTAACATGGTTACTCAGCCCACATTCATCGACGCCGGAAAGGCCCAAACAAGGCTTCTATACAACGTTTTGAAGTCACTGAGCTCAATTAATAACTTAAGAAAAAAGTTAGATTACAGTGGAACCTAATTAAAAGCTGTCACGAGCAAATAAATAATTCAACGGGTCCCACTTGTGTGTGTGTGCGCGTGTGTGTGCGTGTGTGTGTGCGTGTGTGTGTGTGAGAGAGAGATAGAGAGAGACCCATCGGTCGATGCTCGTAAATACATCTTTCAGCCATATGCATTGCTGATGCTCAGTAAAAACTTATATAGTTGACACAATCATATAGAACATCATAGCACACTGAACTTGCATACAAAAATTTCACGTAGGCGGCACAATCAGGATGGAAGCAGTGGATCGCTACGGGAAGGGCCATGTTGAAACCAACGAAGTCGTACATAACGGTTCATCATCTTTATCAATGATGGGGAAATATCTTGAATGTTGTGCAAATAAAACAGACAGACAACACAATAAGTTCTGCTAGCACATTAAGTTGACGTACATCCCTTTCTAAAAAAAGTTCAGGTACAAAATTAGAACAGGTCACAATCAAATGTACTGGCATATCAGTGCTTCACACCCATAGCTCGGATTTAACTAGTATCTGACAAGATTCAGTTGCTACCTCAAATTAGAGCACATCCAGGCAGCCAGCCCTGCCTCTTCTCCCAAAGAAGCAGTGGCCTCCGCCGCGCGATGGAGTAGGCCCTGTGAGCAATACGGGGAAAGTCTGACGTTGACTCCTGTAATGGACGTCGTCGATGGACCCTGGCACCAGCGGCGGCGGCAGGACTTCGATTGATGGATTGACCACTTCTTCGACATGCACGAACACTCAATACAGGTACATCCCTAACGTGGTCCGCGGCGGCCTTGCTGGCGACGAATAGTACAACCCTGGTTCCTGCACCGGTATCTCAACACCAATCACCTTCGGTATGGCTGACGACTTCTTCATCCATGCCATAACCGTCAGAGCCCAGCTGTCTGGAGGAACAAACATACTTACGAGCTCACCTCCAAGGTCGTTGATAAGCTCGTTCATGGACTCGCTGTTCCAAGCACGTCGAGGCATGCCGTGGAAGGTAAGCTTTGTTAAAAACTCAAGCTCAGAGGGCACCGAGCCCCATCCTGGGTGCCACCGATCAAAGCTCACCAGCGCGCCATCGCAGAACAAACGCCGGGAAGATTCGAACACACGACTGCAGTCGAAAGTTGTCCGGAACCTGACGAAGAAATCAGCCAGTGGCGGACAGACTTCGACGAGCAAGTCACTTATTTGGATGCCGTGCGCAATGCCAAGAGCTTTGACAAGGTCATCCGGCGAGACGGGAGGCCGGTCGCCGTTGATGGTTACCATCAGCACTTTACCGGCAAACTGGTCGTCAAGCGCCGCCATGCCACTGCTGAGCGACAACACGCAGCGACCGAAGGCAGGACAGACCTCAGGATCTCCGGCTTGGGGATCCGCGTTGACCGGCGACATGATAGTGCGCTTGAGTACAGGGAGTAAATGAGGGGGATTTGGGGGAACTGGAGTAGGAATCGAGATTCCAGAGGTGGGGGAGGGGCGGGAGACTGGGGATGAAAAGGTAGCATGAATTTCGAGCACGCGCCAATATGCTCTCGGCGCGCAAGTGCACGAAAACACTGGTGGCGCCCACATGTCGGCCTAAGAGTCCTTATTCTTTCTTTTTTGGAGAGCGCGGCCTTTTTTCAGGATCTTTTGAGAGCCCGGCCTGAGAGTCATAATTGACCTATTTGGCATTGCGTTACTACTCGGCCCATATTCAACGACGCCTCACTGTCCCAAACAAGTGTACATCATCGAAAAGACACTGAGCTCAAATTATATAACTTGAAAAAAGGAGATATACTCTGAACACTGGAGAATGGTGATGCCCTCATTTAGCCGACCAGTAGTTCGAGACAACAAACAGTTCGAAACAACGATATATACAACATTCAAACACTGACCAGTGACTACTACTGACATAAACAGCAAGACATGATAGTTCATAAGAAGTCTTGCTACACCACCAAAACGCACCCATCTGCAGCGCTCAGACTCTCGTGATCCAGACGAGAATGACATTCTAAACAGAAGCAACTATTACATAGTAAGAGTGACATAGACGAGGATGACCAAATGACAAGGAATATGCATAACAAAAGAAAGAACTACCCATCCAGAACCAGCAGCAAAGACAACAAAGTCATTCGAAGAGATGATCCAACACCATCATAATTTGCAGCCCCGCTTCAGCGACCAGTGATCCGGAGACACCAGTACTCCACCCTTTCGATGCAACAGCCCAATTACCTATCAACCTGAAGGCTTGAACCACATCACTGCCTGTCGTAATTGAGACATCCAAGGATCAAAGTTAATCCGGATGCCTTTGTCATTCTCACCTTCTTTTGGCTGCAGGCTGTATCGTTGACAATCAGGGGAGTTTGCTCCCGAACTCCTAGGGCTCGCTGTGTAGACACAGTTTTCCATAGCAAACAGAGCCTCTCTGCCATCAAGGTCCTTGCCAACGGTGATCTCCTGGTTAATCGGATAATTGAGTCCGAGAAACAGAGAGTGTGAACCAAGGCTGTTTACCCGCCTCCAACTAAAAAATCCTAAAGGCCCCAACAAGATGGTATCCTGCTCATAGACGTAACATCCACTGTCCGGATACTCACGTATTACACGGTGATTGTATACAGTGGGGTTTTTGCAATATAACTTTTCCGAGTCATGTGTCCGAATGATCATCAGTCTTTTGCCGTCGTCTGATCGAGCGAGGAACCAGTTGTGCTTCCCTTTTTTTTGGCAAAGGTGGTGTGATTACAAAGGGCAGTAACTGTAGGGACACTGCATCATATCAAAAAGGACAGGCATTGTTAATGTAAGATCGGCATTGTTCAGAGTATGAGTAGGATAATGCAAGAAACAACATTGATATGTCCCTGTTGGAACTGGGAGGAAAATATAAGCAAATGTATACTGGGTTCAAAAATATAGAAGTGCCATGCATGGTTATACTCATGTTATCTCGCAATCGATTCTTTACAGGAAACTACCATGTCATGCATGTTATGTACTCCCTCCATTCCCAAATATTTGTCTTTCTAGGCATTTCAAATAGACACAACATACAGATGTATGTAGACATATTTTAGAGTGTAGATTCACTCATTTTGCTCCGTATGTAGTCACTTGTTAAAATCTCTAGAAAGACAAATATTTGGGAACGGAGGGAGTAATCATGTTCTGTCCTCACAAACAAATTCTTCAAGGTAACTAATAGACCATGCATTGTTATATACTCATGTTCTGTGGGCAAAATTTTTGTGAGGATATTATTCTAGCCATTGATTGCTGAAGGGCAAATATAGGTATGTACACATGGTAAGCATTGCAGGATTTCACTACTTCCAAATATAGAGTTCTCAATATGCACATTTACTTCCCTAATGTATGGTTAGATGAAACCAACAGTGTGGTGCATGTTTCTACATCGTGAAAATGAGGAAACTAACATGGCCATTGATACACACTCATATTTAGTAGTAGTATATAGATTACTGTAAAATAAGGATAATATCCATATATTCCTAACCGTTTGATTATTCAGGGTACAAATTGGCTGTAATGACATGGTCACAATCGCATGAATTAACTCATTCCAAATATAGCTAATTTACGACATCTCTAATACATTGCCATAGTTCTACTCAAATTCTGCTCAAACAGGGATATGCCAATCATCACAAAAAGTTCAAACAGTGTCATGGCGTCATCATTAACATGAGACGGAAACAACTTACACGCGCCGTCCCAGCAATACATGGTGCCATCTGCTTTGTCGATCGCGTAGATGATGCCATTGTGTTCAATAGCGTCACAGAAGTGTGTATCAGCTTTGCCGATAATCCACTGCGAGCGGAGTTGTCTCCAGCTAAAAAAGGCACCGGCGTAAAGATAGGCGAGTCCGCGGTCGAACAAGGCAATTAGCTTGAAGTCTGCGTAATTCGCATGTCATGTGGGCACTTGGCAGATTACAATATTTTGCAAAACAAGGTCCGTCCAACTGACGTAGTAATCTAGATGACTTGGACCGCGATGGTAATACTCTATATAATCCAACGGAGGAAGGATAATCTCATGGGAGGTCTGGAAGTTCACGAGCACCAACTTTTTACCGTCTTCTCTGAAGGCAGCCATCCAGTGGGAGTTCATGCCGACCCAGTACATACCTGCCAAGAAGTTTCGGGCGATGGTGATCGGATCGATGTCGAGGGAAATGATGTACGGCGACCCACTACATACCTGCAAAGAAGTTTCGGCTAATGGAGATCGGATTGAAGTTGAGGGGCATCATGCACGCCTCCGTATCATGGTGAGCCAATCTCGCAAGACCAGATAGCAGCAAGCAGGGTGTCTTGAAAAGCATAGGCCTCACTTCGATGATGGCCGTGTGCATGTCCCTCGAGCATGCAGCCAGCCGCAGGGCGCTCAACATATCCATACACGAACAATAGAGGTCGAGGATGTCACTGGGAGATTGCTCCAATCGCGGCTCATATGGATGCTGCGCGGTTCGCGTTCGGCCATGGTGGAGTTTGGAAGGGGGCTTGATTTATGGGGGAGAAGGATGTCGGTGCTAGAGCGGCTAGCGAGGGAATAGTGGTACTGGGGGAGGCGAGTGAGGCGACGGTACACGGGGGCACAGTGAGATGGAGACGGAGAAGGAGATGGAGATGGAGTGGTGCTATGGGAGCGGAGAGGGAGACAAGGCGAGGCGCCAATGTGCTGTATAGCGGCGGTGACAGACTGCACAGCGCACAGGGTGAGGCTGACTTTGGTAACCCGAACACGCCGCCTGGACTAGTGTCAGGCGCAGGGTGTTGTCACTTCACTGTGAGGACCGGATGAATAGTATTTTGACCATCAAGTGTACCACAGTTGTACTACTACTACTACTACTACTACTACTACTACTACTACTACTACTACTACTACTACTACTACTACTACTACTACTACTACTACTACTACTACTACTACTAGTAGGAACATGAGTACTCCAGTATTGTATAGTGGAAATAGGTCTCCCGTGCTAGCATGCCTGTTCACTTCATCGTTCAGGTATCATCCATATTGCGAGCAGAACCAAATTCTCATGCATGCCCAATCAACGCCCTGCCGCGATGCATGCAGTGGTCGTTCTGGTGCATCAAGGACGGCATGCAGATCGTTCCACGCTTGAGAAGAGGAAAAATGGAAAGGTAGAATGCGGCAGCAGAGGAAGAGAACGTTGGCTAACGAGGCTGGGAGGGGATCGAGCAGGAAGTTAATGCTCCATGCCTAAAGGTTTTGGGAAAACCTGATTTTCATAAGGTGACTTATACTCACCTAAACGGAGGGAGTATTCCTTAACCAGAGAATGTTGTGTCAACCACTCACGCGCTCAAAAAAAAACTACAACACATTTTTTTATCTGTTTGCATAGGTCCCACCTATCAGGAAGGATGGGCACGTACACGAACAGGTATGACTCATCAGTCTACCCGCATAGCCTTTTCGTTTAGTCTACCTAGCCGTCTAATCAACTGCCTGCACGCCACTTCTCCCATTTACTTCTCCATCGGGAACCGATTCTCCTTGGCTTCTTCACCTCCCCTTCGTCTTCATTTGCATCAAACCCCACTGCGTTCACATTGTTTTAACCTCTTTAAATAATCATCTACTACTTCAGTTAGACTAGCCATCTAATCCTAATTCTCCAAACCATAGCCCTCCGTTCCAGCAGTTCCAAATGGCGAAAGAGATCAAGATGCAGGTTTTTAGCATCCAACATGTCCTCGTCGAAGGCTCGATGCGCATAGTTGCCACCGTCACCGTCCACCCAAGGGTTGTTCGGCAGTGGATCAACAATGTACCCAACTCCCTAGAAAAGGTAGAGACGAGGGTTATCGGTCTCGACACAGAGTACACGGAGCATGCCCCTGGGAAGATCCAAAGCGCCGCCGTCCTTCAGCTGTGCCTCGAAGATGATGTTTTGGTGTACCACATCATACACTCGCCCTCCATACCACGTGAGCTTCACGATTTCTTGTCTCGGGAGGACGTATACTTCTGTGGGGCAGCCATCGAAGGGGACAAACAGAAGCTGGAGCCGTACAACCTTGATTTGAAAAGCATCGCTGACCTACAAACCAGAATCAAATTCCTATAGAAGATTGTGATAAACAAACACCATCCCTATTCGACGTAGCAAATTTTGTGCTTGGTACAAATCTTCAGAAGGGTGACAAGACGGTGGCATTAAGGTCGTCTGGATGGGAGAATTATCCCTTGACGTACGAGCGGATAAAATATGCTGCCCTCGATGCCCGTGTGAGTTTCGAGATAGCTGCAAGGTCCAAAGAGCTTGTTGCGAAGCCGTCTCCCACAGAGAATGAGAACAAGAAGAAGAAGAAGAAGAAGAAAAGGATGCACCAGCAGGAGGGCATTATGGATGGATGAACTATTTCCTCTCTTGTAAAAAAATTATTCCCTCTCGGTGTATATTGATATAGATGGACTATTTCGATGGTGTGCATGTCTTTGGAACAGAGTAGTAGCGTGGGTCCGCTTGACTATAAGGAACTATTTATCCGCATATATAGCTTTCTCTGCTACTCCTTCCAGTGATCGGTATGCAGTGCATGTGTCTGTAGACATGACAACTTGTCCATCGAAGTTCAACTACGGCGACCATCATGTTTCATCTCGCGATTCCCGCAACGCCTCTCCAACCCACGGCACCACGCCCCCCCGACGTGTGCCTCACCCCTCTCGGCCGCACCGCCCCTCTGCCTTTGTGTGCATGACATGTGGGCCACCTAAAATGCGGCGAGCATCAAGTTTCTACCACAGCCACCCGCGATTCCCACGACGCCGCTCGAACCCATGAAACCACACGTCCCCCGACCTGCGGCTCACCCCTCTTGGCCCCACTGCCCCTCTGCCTACGGGAGCATTAATGTGGACCAGTCACCTATTGGGTCCACATGTTATTGACTCAAAGGTAGGTGTAGTAAGGCGCTGAAGCCCAGTCCCGACGGCCCTGAGAGGGAAATGTAACTCCTGCACCAGGGCTTGTGGTGCTCCCGCAGCACGAACTCGTGCCAAACTCGAGATTTGTTTCTTTACTATACATGCACGCAATGATTTAATGGACATTGTAATCTCAACATGTGATGGGGAGCTCTAAATTTGAATTTGAAACTTATAAAACGAAAAGATTCAAAACAAATAAACTGGGAGAGAGGGAGTATATCGTAGGATGTGTCCCATACAAAATAAGTCCCCTGGTTTGTCACCGCGAAGATGAGGTTAGAAAGGAGCACAGCGTCTTCCTACTCGAACGACAACAAATCGGCCGCAGACAGCATGGTCCGCCTTTGACCGCCATGTGCAAGGTTCGTGCTATCTTATTCAATCTCACCGTGGTTCCATCGTACCAATTCATGCGGTGGCCTGTTGCATGGCTGATCCCAATGTTGGACAAAGGTTCTACGGGAACGGTGTCACCGTTGTAAATGTTGTGCAAATTGATGTTGGTACCCTCCCGTACATATGCAAGCCAATCTCCACTCGCACCGAGCCTAACCTGTGAAACAGTGGGCAGGGGGAGAATTAGGAAATGGACACGTAAGTAGTCTTTAGAATGCATTTACTACGTGATCAAACTCATCTTACCTGCTCATCGGAGGAAATCCGAGTGCCCCTCAACATCGGCATCTCAAGGGGCGTCAACTTGCAACTACGCCACGCCGCGCTGGAGAGACCCCCAAGGAAACATCCTCGTGCGTTCCATGGAACATCAAGATGCATTTGTATGAGTAGTTTATCTTGTGAGAGAAAAGGATGAACGAGGGAAGGCCTCTAGAGATAGAGATGGACACTACTACTACCAATGTGCTGGCCCGTGCGTTGCAATGGATCCAAAGTAGTAGAATAATACTTGTTCACGTGCTTGAAATATAAACACTCTAGTTTTGATATACATGTGTCAGCAGACATGACAGCTTGTCCATGGAAGTTGAACCACGACGACCATCACGTTTCTTGTTTCTACCACTGCCACACCCACACGCGATTCCCACGACGCCGCTCCAACCCACGGCACGACGTCCCCCGACGTGGACATGGATCCTCTGATGTGGCTATCATTGCCTTGCCCTGCCTTTCCTTCGCTGACAGGTGTGACCCACGCTTATGGGTCCCACATGTCAGTGACAGAATGGTAGGATTGTTCGCGTTAGGGGATCCTCATCCCCCCGACGTGCCCCTCATCCCTCTCGGCCCCACCGCTCCTCTGCCTTTGTGTGCATGACATGTGGGCCAGCTGAACTGCAGCGACCATCAACTTTCTACCACAGAAACACCCGATTGGACGCGGTTTGCCTGCTCCGCTACTATGCTCCGATCCGTACTCCCGCACCATCGAATTTTCATCCAGCGGCTATGAAACATTTCGTCCCGGGCATCAATCCTCAGCTGGAGTACTTATGTACTACAGGTAGTACCTGCCGGTGTGGCCATCTACGCCTCGTAACGCCCCGACGCCCAGCTGTGGCACCGTCGCCACGGCCATGCCACCACCGGTCGGTTCATCTCGAACGAGTGAGTCGCGAACCACGCCACCACCATGAGAATGACATGGGCCAGCCGCATTTAAGGTCCGCATGTCATTGACTCATAGGCCGGACACTAAGCCACTGAAGTTCGGCCTCGTGGGCCCCGAGAGGGAAATGTAACTCTTGCGGCAGGCCTTATGGTGCTCCCGCAGTACGAGCTCGTGCCAAAACTGGAATTTGTTTCTTACTACTACCAACTAGTACTAGTAAGGTACACGTGCATTGCACGCATGAGATTCTGGTGGTTTGTGCATTATGCTTCTACATGTGGAGCTTTCTGGATTCTAACATGTGGCAAAATCTGGTGGAATGTAAGGTTAGGCAAGTTTGATTAACATAGGTGTGTGTTTGGTTCAAGCCACACCTTAGGCAAGCCACACTAAGGCCCCACATGACATACACACACAAAATATGGCAAGATTCCCTTAGGCTTGCCAACTTGTGGCTCTCATTTTGAAGAACTAATAACTTTGCCTAAGTGTCGTGGAATTGTCACGGCAGATGTCCTCGAGCTAGGACTTAGTCGTGGAGCCATCGCAGCTAGGAAGCTTAAAGGGGTTAAACGGGACAAGGAACACGAGGGTTATACTGGTTCGGCCCCTTACGGTGAAGGTAAAAGCCTACGTCCAGTTAAGGTGGTATTGCTTATGGTTTCGATGACCAGGGAGCTTAATTGCTATGCCTGGCTTTCAACGAGATCTTACTTGTCCCTAAACCGCCGCCGGGTCGCCCCTTTATATAGAGAGGTTGACGCCCAGCGGCTCTCAGAGTCCCGGCCGGCTCATAAGAGTGTCCGGCTCGGACTCTCAACTATTCTTGCCTTACACTACAAGTCTTGCCATACGGCGGTTTATCACTATGGGCCTTAAGCCTCCTCCGGGTCTTAAGCCCATTATCTAACCCGCCGTCTTCAAGCTTGGTACTGGGCTTCACGTGATGACCATCATGACGTAACCCGGCCCCTCCTGGGTGGGTGACTCTAATGGTTATATCCTCAACATTAGGCCCCAGATTGATTTGAACCGGTTCATGTCAATCTTCAATTATTTTGAGAGAAAAGATCTTCCGGCTTATGGTCGTGTGAAAGCTATAACCCGCCGTGACGTCATCTTCTGGATTTCTGGTAACCCGCCATGACGTCATCTTCCATTAAGTCCATTTTTTACTCCACCATATCCGCAACAGATCTTATCTTTAATCGCCGCCCCAAAAATCGAGGCGTTTTTATGGCGAGATAACCACGGCGTGGCCTCCTTGTTTCTCGCGCCCACTTATGAGCCTCATCTTATAAATAGCCCGGCCCATGAGCCTCTAGTCACTCGTCGCCTCCATCTTCTTCCTCCTCTCGCCACTGTGTTGCCGCTCGAGCTCCACTACCGCCGCCGCCGCAGGTCTCCGAGTCTTCCCCGACTCCGGCCGCTGCATCAACCTGACGTGACCAGAGAAACGGCGGCGACCTCCGCAACTCTCCAGCACCCGTAAGCCCTTGCCACTTCGTAGAATAGATCTGCATTAGGGTTCTTTCCTGTTCTTCCCGTGTTCATCGCCGTTCATCGCTAGCTTCTCGATAGATTTCATTATTACCACCTTTTCTTGATCTTAGACTGTACAGAGCTGCTGCGGTAGCTGTTTCACTCCCATTCCCAATGTACATAGATCCCCTTTCATTGCATAAAGTCTCCGTTCAAACCCTCGAACTTTTCTGTGTCTGTTCTAGGTCTAGAAATTTTTCCTTTTAGCCAACCGTTTGATCCAAAATAATTACTGCGATCTGTGAAACTTGTTTTCACCACACTTAGTCAAAAATTGCATCTGCTGAGCTATGGCGGCTCACATTTCCGGCTTAAAGAAGCCACGCGCCGTAAAATTTTCCGGCTCATTTATGATAAAGCTGTAGATAATTTGAATTACTCTCGATACCTTCAGCGGCTTAGATAACCCGATGCACTTAACCATATGTCATTAGGCCCCTCTCATAAGCCGCCATTCGAGCATTAAACTGTAAACGTCTACCGGCTTATAATTGAACCGGACATTTTCCTTTTGTCATAGGCTTCATCTTTCACAATGCCTCCCAAAGCTCCCAAGGCACCCATCACGTGCAACTGGATGAGGTCTAATGTCACCGACGATACCTTAGCAGATTTCGTAAAGACGGGTTACTTGCCCAAGAAGGAAATCATGTCTTATCGTGCCCCTGACCCGTCGGAGGAGAGACCGCAACCAAGGGATGGTGAGGTGGTGATTTTTGCTGATCACATGAGCCGGGGCTTCGCACCGCCCGGCTCAAAATTCTTTAGAGACGTGCTGAATTTCTTTGATCTGCGGCCGCAAGACATAGGACCCAATTCCGTGTCAAATATATGCAACTTCCAAGTATTCTGCGAAGTCTATCTTGGAGAAGAGCCCAGCCTGCTGCTCTTTAGAGAGCTCTTTTATCTGAACCGCCAGAACGAGTGCGCCAACGGGCCGAGCCTGGAACTTGGTGGAATCTCCATTCAACGCCATAGAGACTGCCTCTTTCCTTACGCTGAGCCGCCCAGCCATCCAAAGGACTGGAACCAGACATGGTTCTACTGCCAGGATACTTCGCCGGCTGACGAGAGCCCTCTGCCCGGCTTTCGTGCCCTGCGTCTGGAGCCAAGTCACTCCCTGCCGGATAAGCTAACTCAAGCCGAGTGTCAACCTTTGATCCCCACCATCAACAAAATTAAGGCTCTCCTGGGAAATGGCCTCAATGGCATTGATCTGGTCCGGGTCTGGATCTCCTGGCAGGTGATCCCCTTAAGCCGCCGCCCCGGCTTAATGTGTGATTACACGGTCCGGAAAGATGACCCTCTGCGACACAGCCGCAACGATCTACCTGAAGACGTTGTTGACGACATGACCAAGTCCCTCTTGAATGAGAGCTTGACAGACTGCGGGAGGACCGGCTTAAGCCCCTTCTGCAAGACTAACCCGGCCCCAGCGGTAAGCCACTGATCTGAACATCTTATTTTCTCCTTAGATAGTTTTCATCTGAACCTTAAGAAATCTTCATTGTATTTTTCAGGCTGATGATAAATTCTGGAAGGTCAAGTATGACCATGAGGCGGCTAAAAAAGCCAGAAAGGCTAAGAAAGCCGCCAGGAGAGCCGCTCCTCGCAAGAAGGGAAGTAGGCCTACTGCCTCAGAGCTGCTTCATCTAAGTGACAGCTCCGAGTCAGAGGTAACCCCTGAATCTGTGAGCTCTTGTCTTGTTTCTTGTTTATTCCTATCCACCTTATTGATACTGATCATCAACAGGATGACACCGGAGCAAGTAACCCGGTGACTGAAGAGGTAATGACACTTTCCTCCGACTCGGAGCCCTTGCCAAGGCTGAAAGTCCGAAGAGTAACCCGGAAAGTAAGATTTTCACATCCTTTAGCTTATCAAGATCCTCAATTTCTTTTGAAGCAACAGATTCATGAGAGCCGGCGGCACACCCGGACCAACAAGGATGCAGACCTCTCCTCCGGCTTACCTGAAGCGTCAAGGAAGCGCCGGACCGAGGTTATCTCCAACTTATATCCTTTTCATCCTTTGGCGGGCGTTATACGTCAACCGCTCAATTCTTCTGATTCAAATTATCAGGAAACTTCACCTTCCTCTGGTGACTCTATGCAATCGAACCTGCCGGCTTTCAAGACCGTACTCGGGTAATGATGATCATCTCTTGTTGTGCTTATCTTTACTCATACTTTTGTACTAACCTTTTGTCTTTTCAGTGCCCAGGCAAAGCTCAGCAAGAGGGCGAAGAAGAATAAACCGGTCGAAGAGCCGGTCTTGACTGAGCCGGAGGTTTCAGCTCAAGAGCCGCCAGCTGCCTCTGCTCCTGAAGCCACCGCTCCAACCGACGAGCCAGGCATGGAGACTTCCACCAACCCGGACATCTCCAGCCCGGCTCAGCCGGCCGATGACCCGGACGTGGTAATCACCCGGACGGAGTTTGTCAAGCCGGGGAGACCCACTGCGCTGGCTAAGTGCTCTGCCAAGGAAGAGTTGCTAGAGCGCCGCAGGGCCAAGCTGGACATCACCAACTACGCTAACTTGAGCATTGGAGATATCATCTCTGGCTATGTCAATCAGGTGCACAGCAGCCGGGACCTGGAGATTGACATGGTGAAGCAGATACAGCAGAAGTCTGAGGTACCACTCTATTGCTTACTGCATAGTCATCTTTACCATACTCTAGCCCCCAAGTCTACTACTTATGATAGAATATGTTGTAGACTTATCTTCCGGCTTACTCTCATGAACCGGTAATTTTGTAGATAGAAACTTTCGACATGCATTAGCCCCCAAGTGCCAAGTGTCTTTGCTTGGAAAGTGCTTGGGACTTTAAAATTGTATAATAATTATTCATACTATAACCCAGAAATTGGACAGGCTGCTTGCAAGAAGTTTGAGGCTGATATGTCTGAGCTGAAGAACCGCCTGAAGACTCAGGAAACTGAGACCCGGAAGGCCAACGCCAAATTTGAATCCAACATTGCTGCTCAAGAGAAGCTGAAGAAGAAGTTTGAAGCTGAAAGGAAGACTTGGGCCGAAGAGAAGGCTGCTCTGGTAAGCCGGGCCGAACAGGCGGAGAAGGCTCTGACGGAGAGAACCGCCGAACTCTCCGGCTTAAAACGCCATGTGTCACAGATGGTCGCCGCAGGCTCTGATGGCTCTGACGGAGAAGGCTCTGATGGCTCTGACGGAGAAGGCTCGGTAAGTCCTTCTGCAGGCTTTGAACAAGTTTACAGTCTTTATGTCTCATAACTCCCATCATTGCTAACGGCTTATCTTACTTTGTTAAACAGGTCCCAGAAGCGCCAACCTCAATCAGAACGTGCTGACCAAGCTGAAGGCCGTGTACACCCTGGTGGAGCAACTCTACACCGGGTCACAGCGTGCCTTGGCCGTTGTGGCCCTATCCAATGAGGTTCCGACTCACCTGGCGGACGTACTTCGCCGGCTTGCCGTTCTTCCTCAGCGTTTCCAAGAGCTGCGACGGGCCTCTGCAAGAGCCGGAGCCATAGCTGCTCTGAGCCGGGCCAAGGCTTTCCTTCCAGAGCTAGACCCGGCTGACATTGCACTTGGATACCCCAGCCAGAAGGAAGACGGCACCCCCTTCGACCAAAAAGACTTTGCTGCCTGTGTGAAGATCGTGCGCCCGGTGGCCACCCTAATTGGGAATGACACCGACCTTACCAAGTACCAGCCGGGCTACGACACAGAGAATCAGAGGATCCCCACTCTGTGTTATGAGGCCATCAGCTTGGTCCCGCCGACTCGTAAGCACACCTTTGCCCCAGAAATTGACCTGGCCGGGTTAATTGACGAGGAGGCTCAGTTTGAAGCTTTGAGCGGCATTGACTGGAAATCGTCAACCTTCCAGGTCATAGGAACAGCCGGAGGAGCGGAGAGGGATGAGTCGGAAGCTTCGACCCGGCAAGCATCTTGACTCTTTAGGCGGCCCATGATTATGCTTGTTAAACAATGCTTCAGCCTTTTGGACTCGGGGAGTCTTGTAATAGAGTAGCACCAACATTTTAACTTTGTCGTGCCATCGTGCACGCGTTGAATGCTTAACTCCATTGAAGTTGCTTCCTTATATTCTTTCGGGTCATAATTGATCATTTATTTTCCTTAAGCTCGAATAGCTGTCTTTAACCATCCTGCATAGAAAAACAAGTCACAAGTCTCTAGGCGGCTTACCGCTCTGAGGATCATAGTCTCATACATATAACCCGGAATATGAATCTAAGTCACCAAAGACTGGTCCTCAATTATGTCCTTAATGTAACCATAATAGCATACTTACAGGCCTTCAAGTATACTTCCGGTTTATGGCACCCGGATAATAAGGTTGGTACCTCAACTCCGGTTTACCAGTTTTGATAATGCTGATTGTGTGTGACTAACACTGTGAATCAAAGTTAAGTCGGCGGAGTAAGAACCGCCATGCACACTATTGATACAATCAGAAGAACTTGTTGCAGATCCAAAAAATCAAAACTTCGGGGCTTCCAGTTCGAATACGACTAGAGACCCGTCCCAAAGGGGTTAAGCTAAGATTCGAATGCGATCATATAGCCCCCAGTGGGTTTAGCTATGCCGATCAAAAGGGTACCGACAACTATGTTCTCTTTGGTTCGAATACGACCCATGTTTGAACAGGAAGCCCCCAAATGACCTTAAAAGTTGTTTAACGACGCTGATTCGAATACGATCCACGTCGGTTCCCAAAGGGGGTTGAGCTATGATTCAAATATGATCAAAGAAAACTCCCCAATGAGATCGGCAGTGTGCCAATCAAGTGGGTATCGACAGCTATGTTCTCTTTGGTTCGAATATGACCTATGTTTGAACAGGAAGCCCCCAGGTGATCATATTGGTAACGGCCAGATTCGGATACGATCGTAAGCCGGACTCACCTCCAAGTGATCATGTAATGTAGTAATGGAAATAACACATGTACCTTTGGAGGAGAAAAGGACAGAGGTCCTGCTTTATTATTTATCATAATATATACATGGCTATAGAAATATGTACATTATGAGAGCCGGTGGCTCAAGTGTAATAAGGCCGAAGCTGAGCTATCTTCCACGGCCGACGGGTCTCTTCCTCCGACTTGCGTGAATCCTTGTGCTCCCGAATGTCGATGAGGTAGTATGACCCGTTGTGCAAATTCTTGCTGACCACAAAGGGCCCTTCCCAAGGCGGGGATAACTTGTGCGCATCTGTTTGATCTTGGATGAGCCGGAGCACCAGATCACCTTCCTGGAAGACCCGGGACTTAACCCGGCGACTGTGATAATGGCGCAGGTCTTGTTGGTAAATCGCTGAGCGAGCTGCTGCCACATCACGCTACTCGTCCAACAAGTCAAGAGCATCTTGGCGCGCCTGTTCATTATCCGCCTCAACATAAGCCGCCACTCGAGGCGAGTCATGACGGATGTCACTGGGAGGACTGCTTCTGCTCCATAAACCATGAAGAAAGGCATGTAACCCGTAGACCTGTTAGGATTAGTATTGATGCTCCATAACATGGAGGTTAACTCCTCCACCCAACAACCCGGCGTCCGTTGCAAAGGGACCAAAAGCCGGGGCTTGATGCCCTTCAAAATCTCCTGATTAGCCCTCTCAGCTTGACCATTGGATTGAGGGTGAGCCACTGATGAAACATCAAGTCGAATATGCTCTCGTTGACAAAACTCCTCCATGGCGCCTTTAGACAGATTGGTCCCATTGTCAGTGATAATGCTGTGTGGAAAACCAAAACGAAATATCACCCTTTTCATGAACTGAACCGCCGTGGCGGCATCACACTTGCTAACGGGCTCTGCCTCAACCCACTTTGTGAATTTGTCAACTGCCACCAGAAGGTGAGTCTTCTTATCCTTGGACCTTTTAAAAGGCCCAACCATATCAAGCCCCCAGACCGCAAACGTCCAAGTGATTGGTATCATCCTCAGCTCCTGAGCCGGCACATGGGCCCGTCGCGAGAACCTCTGGCAACCATCACATTTACTGACCAAGTCCTCCGCATCAGCATGAGCCGTCAGCCAATAAAAACCATGACAAAAAGCCTTGGCCAGAAGGGATTTTGAGCCAGCATGATGGCCACAATCCCCTTCGTGAATCTCACACAAGATTTCTTGACCTTTCTCAGGGGAGACACAACGCTGGAACGCTCCCGTAACACTGCGGCGATGCAGCTCACCATTGATAACAACCATTGACTTAGACCGCCGGGTTATTTGTCTGGCCAAAGTTTCATCCTCAGGCAAATCTCCCCGGGTCATGTAAGCCAAGTAGGGCACTGTCCAGTCCGGAGTGATGTGGAGAGCCGCCACCAACTGTGCCTCCGGGTCAGGGACAGCCAAGTCTTCCTCTGTATGTACCTTAACAGAAGGGTTATGCAGGATGTCCAAGAAAGTATTAGGCGGCACCGGTTTTCGCTGAGAGCCCAGCCGGCTTAATGCATCAGCCGCCTCGTTCTTCCTGCGATCAATGTGCTCTACTTGGTAACCTTGAAAGTGTCCAGCAATGGCATCAACTTCACGGCGATAAGCCGCCATGAGAGGGTCCTTGGAGTCCCACTTGCCTGATACTTGTTGAGCCACTAAGTCTGAGTCACCGAAGCATCTTACCCGGCTCAAGCTCATCTCCTTAGCCATCCGAAGACCATGGAGCAAGGCCTCGTACTCACCCGCATTCTTAGTACAAGGAAACATCAACCGTAGCACATAATGAAACTTGTCACCTTTAGGGGAAGCCAATATAACTCCAGCCCCTGAGCCCTGCAATTGCCTAGACCCATCAAAGTGAATAGTCCAATATGTATTATCCGGCTTTTCTTCAGGCACCTGTATCTCTGTCCAATTGTTGATGAAATCCACCAAAGCTTGAGATTTAACAGCCGTGCGTGGCATGTATTTTAGACCATGAGGCCCAAGTTCTATAGCCCACTTAGCCACTCTCCCTGTGGCCTCTCTGTTTTGGATGATATCTCCAAGGGGGGCAGAACTAACCACAGTGATAGGGTGACCCTGGAAATAATGCTTAAGCTTCCGGCTTGCCATGAACACACCATAAACAAGCTTCTGCCAATGTGGATACCGCTGTTTGGACTCTGATGAGCACCTCACTGACGTAATAAACCGGCCGCTGAACCGGATGCTCCTTTACCCTCTTCCTTGCGCTCCACCACCACAGCCACACTGACAGGCTCGTGTGTTAGCAGCTACATACAGTAATAAGGGCTCCTTGTCAACCGGAGCAGCAAGGACTGGGGGCTCAGCCAGCTGTCTCTTCAAATCCTCAAAAGCAGCATTAGCAGCATCATTCCAGACAAAGTCATCAGTTTTCTTCATCAACTGGTACAATGGCATGGCCTTCTCACCCAAACGGCTTATAAACCGGCTTAAAGCAGCGATACGACCCGCCAGGCGCTGGACGTTGTTTATGCATGCCGGCTTAGCCAGAGAGGTGATTGCCTTGATTTTTTCCGGGTTAGCTTCAATGCCTCTTTTAGAAACCAGGAAACCCAAGAGCTTGATTGCAGGAACACCAAAAACACACTTGGCCGGGTTAAGCATCATCTTGTAGACCCGGAGATTATCAAAGGTTTCCCTCAGATCATCTATCAAGGTTTCCTTCTCCCTGGACTTAACCACAATATCATCCACATAGGCATGAACATTGCGCCCAATCTGGTTATGAAGACAGTTCTGCACGCAACGCTGATAAGTCGCCTGTGCACTCTTGAGTCCAAAAGGCATAGACACATAACAGAAGGCTCCAAAGGGAGTGATGAACGCCGTCTTCTTCTGGTCCTTAACTGCCATTTTGATCTGATGGTATCCAGAATATGCATCCAAGAAACTTAAACGCTCACAACCCGCCGTGGCATCAATGATTTGATCAATACGAGGGAGAGCGAAAGGATCAGCCGGACATGCCTTATTTAAGTCCGTGTAGTCCTCACACATCCGCCAGGTGCCGTTCTTCTTGAGAACGAGCACCGGGTTATCTAACCACTCTGGGTGAAAGACTTCAACAATAAACCCGGCCGCCAAGAGCCGGGCCACCTCTTCTCCAATGGCTTTCCGCCTTTCCTCATTAAACCGCCGAAGGAATTGCCTGACCGGCTTGAATTTCGGATCAACATTGAGTGTGTGCTCAGCGAGTTCTCTAGGTACACCCGGCATGTCAGAAGGCTTCCATGCAAAAATGTCCCTATTCTTACGGATGAACTCGATGAGTGCGCTTTCCTATTTTGTATCCAGATTGGCACTGATGCTGAACTGCTGCGATGAATCACCTGGAACGAAATCAACAAGTTTAGTCTCAGCAGCCGACTTAAATTTCATTGCCGGCTCATGCTCCGTAGTCGGCTTTTTCAGAGAGGTCATATCTGTTGGGTCAACATTATCCTTGTAAAATTTCAACTCCTCTGTGGCACAAACAGATTCTGCATAAGCCGCATCGCCTTCCTCACACTCCAAAGCCACCTTCCGGCTGCCATGAACCGTAATGGTCCCATTGTGACCCGGCATCTTGAGCTTAAATACACGTAACACGGCCGTGCCATGAACTTGGCGTAAGCCGGCCGCCCAAATATGGCATGATACGGACTTGTTATCTCGACCACCTCAAAGGTCAATTTTTCCACCCTGTAGTTGTACTCGTCTCCAAAGGCCACTTCCAATTCGATCTTACCAACTGGATAAGCCGATTTACCAGGCACCACACCATGGAAAATAGTATTGGACTGGCTGAGGTTCTTATCAATCAACCCCATACGACGGAAAGTCTCATAATAGAGGATGTTGATGCTGCTGCCTCCATCCATGAGTACCTTAGTGAACTTATATGCTCCCACCTGAGGAGCCACCACTAGGGCCAAGTGACCCGGATTATCAACCCGGGGTGGGTGATCCTCCCTACTCTACACAATAGGCTGCTCAGACCATCTTAAATAGCGTGGAACCGCCGGCTCAACAGCATTCACAGCCCTCTTATGAAGCTTCTGATCTCGCTTACACAGATTGGTGGTAAATACGTGGTACTGTCCACCGTTAAGCTCCTTTGGATTGGTCTGATAACCCCCCTGCTGCTATTGATGACCCTGGCCAGACTGCTGATTAAAGCTCCCTTGACCGTTCTGAGGGTTAGGATTTGAGCCGCCGCCCGGGCCATGAAAACCGCCAGCGCCTGAGCCGCCGCCTGGGCCATTGTTGCCATTAAAGGCATTGGAATTCTTAAAGGCCTTCATGATTGCGCAATCCTTCCATAGATGAGTAGCTGGCTTCTCCCTAGAGCCATGCCTTGGACAAAGCTCATTCAACAGCTGCTCCAGCGTCGGGCCTGACCCGCCGGCTCGGGGAGGTGGCCTCCCCTTGCGTCGCTGGTTATTACCCTATGAGCTGGCGTTGGCCACAAACTCTAGGCTGCCGTCGGCCTTACGCTTGCCACCTCCTTGGTTTGCCGGGTTATGCTGAGGGCCCTTGCCATTGCCGTTCTTCTTTCCCTTCCCTGTCCTTTCATCATCCGACGCGGGATCCTTGGTACTATCAGAGTCGGCATACTTGACGAGAGCTGCCATCAGCGTACCCATATCATTACAATCACGCTTGAGCCGCCCGAGTTTCATCTTTAGGGGCAAGAAACGACAATTCTGTTCAAACATTAAGACTGCAGAACCGGCATCCATCTTATCAGATGAATGTATTATCTCTTTGACCCGGCGAACCCAATGTGTCGTAGACTCACCCTCCTGCTGTTTACAGTTAGTCAAATCCACAATTGACATAGACTGCCTACAGGTATCTTTGAAATTTTGGATGAACCGGGCTTTCAGCTCAGCCCAAGACCCGATGGAATTCGGTGGCAGCCCTTTCAACCAAGTGCGGGTAGTCCCATCTAACATCATGGTGAAGTACTTGGCCATCGCCGCTTCACTGACCTCCAGCAATTCCATGGCCATCTCATAACTCTCGATCCAGGCTCCGGGTTGTAAATCAACCGTGTAATTAGGCACCTTCCTCGGCCCTTTGAAGTCCTTGGGTAGACGTTCATTACAGAGAGCCGACACTAAACAAGGGACACCTCCGGTCCTCGTAGGGATACCCACGTCGACGGAAGTCGTCGGATAATCCGAGGGTGTCTGATAAGCCGTCAACTGAGGCGCCTGCTCTGCCTCTTGTCGCGCTCTGTCTTGGTCCGCTGCGTGACAGACTCCGTTATGAGCCGGGCCATGGCTAGGGGGCGGGTCATGGCGTCGGACATTACTTGAGCCGGTCGCAGAGACCATGTGTCTGTTGTAACTCGGACTCCGGCCTGGACGAGGGGTTGAGTGGATCCTGTCCCGACTGTAAGAATACGCCTCCTGCTGTGCCAGCGCTGTCTGAAGGAGTTCTCTGACCCGGCGGGTTTCAACAGCCGTAGGAGAGTCGCCGTCAATTGGGAGAGCCGCCAGCCGTGCTGCTGCGGCGACCATGTTCTCCAGCGGGTTAGCATAATGACCCGGTGGTATTGGCACGTACTGAGGCGGGGCAGGGTTCACTCGGGGAGGCCCCATCACTTGTGGTTGAACAGGGGTCCCAGACCCGGGCACTATGACCCCGGCCGGTTACTAGACCCGGCACCTGGCGTGTTGAAGAGGTTTCGAGGATCGTAAACCGGAGTGAGTCGAGATTGGGCCTTTGATGCCTCCTTCTCATGACCTCATTGGACGCGTTCTGATCCATCGTGAGACGGAAAGGACTGCGCCTGAATCAGCTGAGTCTGGGCGTCGAGAGCCGCCCTCTCCGCAGCCATCCTGATCCCCTCCGCTGCCAGATCCTCCTTGGCTTTCACTAGATCTAATTTAACTGCGCCACCTCCGCGTCATGCTGAGCTTGATCCGCCGGGTCGACCGTGGCGGTCAACAGAGCCGTCATCTTGTCCTGTGAGATCCATCAGCGCCTGAGCCGGCGAGGGCACCGGATTTCCTGACCCGGCCGCAGGGTTTTGAACAGGCTGTGCACCAGCCATGAAGATTCCAACCCGGCTCGGTGGCTCCAAAGGGTCCGGAATACTGTCACCATCGGAACAGCCCCTGAGCCTGCCATCTTGAAGTTGATACAACGAGTTTGACTCATCTGTGGACGACTCGCCGTCAGAGCCGGCGGCCGTCTCATCACCAGATCCATCAGAAATCCCTCCATGGACACATCCCACAAAAGCATGCCTCAAGGCAGGCAGGGCCCGGACGGGTCGTGCACGCTGAGCCGTCTCGATGAGATCGGCGCAAAGATCCGGCTCGGGGCCCGGCTCACCAATCTTGCCAATGAAGACATGAATTCCGCCGAAGGGGACCCAGTACCCGTACTCCACTGAGCCGGCGTCGGGGCCCCAGTTTGCATCGTCGATGTAGAGCTTGCCGCGGCGACTCTTGGTCATCCGGCCCACAGCGTATCCCTTGAGCCCTTCGAAGCTGCCCTTTAAGAACTCAAATCCACCGTGCGCTGGCCCCACGGTGGGCGCCAACTGTCGTGGAATTGTCACGACAGATGTCCTCGAGCTAGGACTTAGTCGTGGAGCCATCGCAGCTAGGAAGCTTGAAGGGGTTAAACGGGACAAGGAACACGAGGATTATACTGGTTCGGCCCCTTACAGTGAAGGTAAAAGCCTACGTCCAGTTGAGGTGGTATTGATTAGGATTTCGATGATTAGGGAGCTTAACTGCTATGCCTGGCTCTCGACGAGATCTTTCTTGTCCCTAAACCGCCGCCGGGTCGTCCCTTTATATAGAGAGGTTGACGCCCAGCAGCTCTCAGAGTCCCGGCCGGCTCATAAGAGCGTCCGGCTCGGACTCCCAACTATTCTTGCCTTTACACTACAAGTTCTATCATAATGGCGGTTGTAACTACGGGCCTTAAGCCATATCCGGGTCTTAAGCCCTTCTTTGGCCCGCCGTCTTCAAGCTTGGCGCCGGGCTTCAGGCGATGACCATTATGAGTAACCCGGCCCCTCCTGGCGGGTGACTCTAAGGTTTATATCCTCAACAGGTCTGGAGTGAGCTCTTTTGCGCTTAGTGTAGGTGCTTAGGCAAATGCTTTAGGTGCGTACGATGTGGTAGATCATTGGAATGGAGGGGCCACCTTTATATGAGGGCAATGAGGGCAACCGGCGTTGCATTCACATCGTGCAGCCTCTTTCCCCGACCTCCTCCCATTACTTCCCTGATGCATTAATTGAAGGAGGATGCATTGGCCATTCAACATATCGGGAACCGCTATTTCCTCCCTCGTCTGCATTAAAGCCGTATCGGGAACTGCGCCGCCGCTGTCAAATCGAATACTCCCTCCGTCTAGGTGAGTATTAAGTCATCTTACGAAAACCAAATAGTAACACATAGGCGTGGTGTATTAACTCTCACGTTGTTTCTTATTTTTTGACATAAATAGAGGAATCAACCAAGAAGAGATGTGGGGCTTGTATGCTTTTAATGACTTGAGACTATCAAACATGACATGCAGTGGTCAGTTTCGTTGCACAAGAACAAATACAACCCACGTCAGCACACACGCATGTTAATAGCATCACATCCAATGGCTATAAAAGATGAATGAGATCAAATTATCTCATCTTATGAGCCCGTCTGACACCAAATTTCTTGGCTTCCGTGCTACAGCTAGATCTTCCCCTCGTTTATGTTTTCCAACCCGACGGCGGGCGGGTGTCGGTTTGCTCAACGGCGGTCCCACATGAAAGTGAAAATGCTAGGCAACACGCCTTCCCTAAGCTATGTGTCGTGCCGGACGGGCCGTGTTGTACTCCCGATTCCCGGGCGTGTGGGGGTGCGACGCGAACGCGACAGGCCTTTTCCTTTTACCAGCAATGTGCCCATGCGTTGCGACGGATCCAAAGTAGTAGAATAGTAGTATTTGTTCGACAGAGACGCGAGAAGACGAGGGAGTAGGCTGCTGCAAACGTAGGGCTGTGTGATTTGACGGCGAGTTACTGCTGGACAGGTGGGGCCCCGTGATTTGACTTGCCATTATCATTTTAACTGCGGCGCTACGACCGGTGTGAGTCTCCCGATTCCTGACCACCTCCATACATGTGCCTCTCCCAATGCTCCACCATGTAGTAGAGGTTGGCTCTTGCATGAGAGCCCACTTCTCCACTTTTTCCTTGCCTCTCTTTCCTCCACATATGCAAAAAAGCCATGTAAAGCGCACTATTGTACTTACTTGCTCCTACAGGTGCTTAAGCTTGCCACATAGGCATAAAGTCTGATGTGGCAAGTTAATCAAGAAGAGAGAGACTAGTTTGGTGACCCAAGGAAGAAGCGGTGCTAAGCGCGTGTACCTAGGTGAAAAGACAATTTTGAGTCTATAGCTAATTAAATGAAGCAAACTTAGCAACACCATTTCATTGGAAGAGGTCACTCCTTGGCAAATGCAATAAATACTTGTACTCCCTGTGTCCCATAATATAAGAACGTTTTTGGCACTACACTAGTGTCAAAAACGTTCTTATATTATGGGACGGAGGGAGTACGAAGAAAGAGATAGAGAGAAGTAAAAAAATAAATACACTTATAGCCAACCTTATAGCCAAAACCTTGTTGTAGTATGAGTGACGAAGTGATGACTATGTATGACATGCCAACATCAGATAGCCTAATGCACCATGTTAAATCTCCAAGGGCGCGACCGCACAAGCGATGCGACGGTCGTGGTAGGCGCAACCACGATATGGGCTGCTGTCAGCCCTTGTATCTGAGATCAAACGGTCGCATGCTAAGTTGCTGAAAATTTGCAGAATAACCCTCCAGGATAGGATATTCACCCATAGGTCTAGAATCATGCCATGCAACCGTTCGATCTCAGATCCAAGGGCTCTCGGAAGCCCGTATCATGGGAGAATGGAAAGCCACTACCCTGCCGTTCGCACGCTGGCAGTTCGCTGCTACTCGTCCCCGCACGTCCTTCAATACTACGGCGGTTCGCTCCTAGTCGTCCCGTCCATTCACATTACGGCAGTTCCACTAATCCTAACCCTCCTCCCAAATCCATGGCGTCCCAAATCTCCCCGATCGGCGGTGAGTACAAGGTTAGAACCATCACCGGCGATGAGTTCGACGTCATCTACACCCGTGCTTCCGCGACGGTGAAAGGATGCCTTTCTCGCTTCAGACGCATGTTCGAAGACTCAGATGATGAGTGGGTCGCTGGGCTAGATGTTGAGTACACCACAATCCCGGGAAGAGAGAAGGATCTAAAGGACGAAGAGAGGAAGAAGCCCGCTGTGATCCAGGTTTGCGTGCATGACTTATGCTTGGTCTACCACATATGCCATGCCGACGTTGAGTGCCAGGATTTTAAGGACTTCCTTGAGAGCAACCTAGTCAAATTCGTTACTGTAGACTTTGGTAACGACAAAGAAGTCCTGCGTCGGATAGGTCTTGTTGTAGGCAACACCTTCGACCTCTAGAAGAATCGGCTGGTGTCCTCTCTTCAGCCTTCAATGCTGACCCTGGCAGGAGCCATGGTTCATCCTTCGTACGGTAAACTGGAGAAACCTCCATACACGTTTCATCATCATGCATGGCAGCAGAATGTACTAGATATAGACCACATCTACTATGCTACAATGGATGGCTAGCTTTGCTTCAATATCTACAAGGGTTGGATGAAGAGCAACAGCCAAGTGTGCGGTTCAAGCAAAGAAGTATCGGCCAAGAGGAATAGGGACAAGGACGAAGTCGAGGACGTGCACGAGGACTCCGAGTAAGGTGGCAGTGTCGTCGCTCATGGTGGTTCTAATGCAGTGTCTACCGGAATAGTTGCAAAGTTTAATTTCAGGTGTGCTTAATTTAATTTGAGGGGAGTGTTGTGCTGAGCCCCCAGCAGAACTATGTTATGTTTCTTCTTGTTACTTTAACTCTTCAGTACGTACATACTAGTATTTCTTACATTTTATCTTTTAGTTGGTATAGTACTACCATTCATTTCTTCACATTATATACGTACAATATATATGGCCAACATCATATAGCCAGCAGTTTAGTTGTCAAAGAATTTCAGGGTGCTTAGTTTTGTCAAAGAATTCCAGGGTGCTTAGTTTTATTTGAGGGGTGGGTTGTGCACTTGTGCTGGACACCATTATTGTGACAAGCCTTTTTAATAGTACTATATGCATAATTTGGCGACGAGCGCTCTCTATATGTACCACCTTTTTTTTAATTTCAAGTTTTGCTCCATGGCGCAATCTATCAATACTACTACTGTACAAAAGTGGAGTATATACATTTTTTAAAAGGCTAGAGGGCGGGGCAGTCTAGCTCAGTCGGTTTCACGAGAGGTGAGGGCCTTTGTGATTTGACGGCTCATTACTGCTGTCAAATCGAATAGTACTGCGCCGCCCGCTGCACGCCTGACGCCTCCATTAAACCCCTCCGTTAAACCCGCATGCAAACCGAGAATCCTACTCCTGCCACACGTCCGTTCATGAGCGGGCCGGAATTAAACGCAACACCGGCCGAGCTCCTCCCGTCCGCCCTCAGTTTAAACGAGGCCAGACGCCGGCCAAGCTCCTACCGTCCGCCCTCTATTTACACGAGGCCAGACAGACAGCGGGCAAGAATCGCACCCCTACGCCGCTCCCCCATCTATTACTTCACCATTTTCTCCACTCTTCCGATGGCTTTCGATGAGCCGTTCTCCGGCATATTACCCGGCTGGGTGGCCCGCCGAGCCCTCCGGATACGGGCGAGGCCGCTCGGTGCTTCACCAACCTCGCTTGGCCCGACGGAGCCAGTTGCCGCCCCAAGCAGGCACGTGGTTCAGCAACTCGCCGCGCCAGTTCAGCTCGATGAGGAGTGGCGAGTTCCTCCACGCCGGCATGGCGGCTAGCACGCCGGTACGGGCACCGTCGCTGCCGCGTCGTACCGCGCCACCAGTGTCTGCGGTGGCCGCGCCTCCCGTGTCTGTGGGCGTGCCTCCCGTGCCTGCGGCAGCGCCATGCAGGCAGAGACAGAAGCCGGGTGCGTGGAGAGCGACGAGTCGGTGGCCAGCTTCTCCGTGTCCGCCGCCATCATCGAGGAGAAGTAGAACACGGGAGGCAGCCGCCACTTGGGACCCATGAAGGCCACCGCCGAGGCGACGACCGCGGATTCGGGTGGTTTCTTTGCTGCTTCGTCTCTTCCGAGGACCTTCGTCGACCCCGCAAGTGTCTGACGGACATGAGGAAGACAAAGGTATCCGCGGGCGGCCATTTAGAACTGAAATAAGTCTAGATACATCCATTTCTAGGACAAGTATTTCCGGACGGAGGGAGTATTAATTATACAAGAGAGCCGGATTGGCACCTCTTAGTTCATGTAAATGTAATGAAATCCATCATGTTTATATGAAGATCTGGCTTTTTTATACGAAATCCTTCATGCTTATATGAAATCATTCCGTGTTTGCACGAATTTCATCTGGTTGGTTAGAGTTGTAAAAATGTATGCCGCTGGCGTTTGATGTCGTCCTCCGCTTAAGGAAGCGGGAGGAAATTTGTCGGCTGCCGTTGGAGATGCTCTTTATGTTGGAAATAATAGAGTGACATCCAATCCATTTGAGTTAATTACCTATATGATTGTCCCTCTATAAAAAGTTAATTGCATGTATAGTGTACACGTGACTTGTAGGGTGGCTACAACTTCGTACAAAAAGTTAAAAAGAAACAAGTCCATCCTTAATCTTGTATTCTATGTACTCTGTGGGTTCCACTGTCAGTACAGTAGCGAAAGAAGTATATATTAAATAAGCAGAGTAATATATAATATAAAAACATAAAGTTAAAAGACAGAATTCGAACTCATGTCATCGCGTTGCGAGCATCCGGCGCTAACCAGCCCAGCACATTTTTGTTGTAGACCATGCTGGAGATATATCTCCATGTCTACTCTTATATATACTGCATTCGTTCCTAAATATTTGTCTTTTTCAGATTTCAAATGGACTACCACATACGGATGTGTATGTAGACATATTTTAGAGTGTAGATTCACTCATTTTGCTCCGTATGTATTTTCAGGAAGGGGTCAGATTTGTCCTTGATTTATTTATGAGGTATCTAGATGGCACTGCACCGCCAAGAAAAGAGGGTAACATCAAAATTATGGACTACTTTTTTGAGTATGTTGGTAAGGTCTGGTCATAGTCACTTGTTGAAATCTCTAAAAAGACAAATACTCCCTCCGACCGGAAATACCTATCATCGAAATGGATAAAAGGAAATGTATCTAGACGTATTTTAGTTTTAGATACATCTCTTTTTATCCATTTTGATGACAAGTACTTTCGGACGGAGGGAGTAGAAAACAGAGTTGGTGATGATGGTGTGCGTGCCATCGTGCAATATAGGCCGTCGGATTTATATCTAACGGATAGGAAAGAAACTATGGCAATTTTGCAAAAATATACCCACACGTCTCTCCACGTTCGCAAATAAGGCCTTCTCGTTCAACCTTTTCTCTCACAAGATAAACTACTCATACAAATGCATCTTGATGTTCCGTGCAACGCACGGGCAACTAGCTAATTTCTTTTAAAATAGTTGCTGCGATAATTGGGTGGAAGTGATATATTTTATGTCTGCCCCAAATGATTTCAGATTCACTAGTAGTAACAAAGAAAAGGTTGCCTTGTTAATTAATAGAAAACAGGGTGAAAACTATCACATGAGGCCGGTAAAAACAAGGCACACTGGGTTCAGCGCCATTGTCACTACAGCTGTGCGCGCGCGAGAAGTCTACATATCGAGGGGCTACCGAGCGAGGCAGCGAGACACAATGTTTGAGAGAGAAACCAATTTGATAGATTATGATCAGATCGAGTTGTCACCCTTGTGCTGTCATTGTTGGGGGGGGGAGGGAGAGAAAGACGTATCGAGAGTGTGCGCGGTAGGCACAGAGGCACAACCAGTGAGTGTGTGTGTGTGTGTATGTTTGAGAGAGAAGCCAGTCGATAGATTAGTATCAAGATCGAGGTGTCACCCTACTCCTTCGGTGTTGGGAAGTGTGGGTGTGTGTGGGGGGGGGGCAGTGACACTCACATATCTCTACACTTACTAGCAAGATGCCCGCGCATTGCACGGAACACCAAGATGCATTTTTTTATAAAACACCTGTTGTGATTGACCCATGCGGGAGTAATCCCATGTGTAAAAACTAATGATATCTTGAGAAAGAGGAGAGATAAGGTGAGGAGGAGTAGGGCGTGGTGGTGATTGGTGGTTGGACTGAGCGGAGGCATGGGGATGGACGATGCCGGCAGCGGCCACCATGCCAAATTGTTCCAGAGGCTTCCTTTTTTAATTGCTCAACAATGAGGTTGTGGGAGATAAGGATGAACGAGGGAAGGCCTTATCTGCAAATGTGGAGAGAGGTGCGGGTATCTTTTTGCAAAATTGCCATAGTTTGCTTTCTATCCGTCAGATATAGATCGGACGGTCTATATTGCAAGATGGCAGGCACACCATCATCACCAACTCAGTTTTTTTTATAAGAGTAGAGATAAAAAAACAGAGTTGGTGATGATGGTTTCCCTGCCATCCTGCAATATAGGCCATCCGATTTATATCCGACGGGCAGGAAGGAAACTATGGCAATTTTGCAAAAAGATACCCACACCCCTCTCCGCATTTGCAAATAAGGCATTCCCTCGTTCATCCTTTTCTCCCACAAGATAAACTTCTCATACAAATGCATCTTGATGTTCCGTGCAACGCATGGGCATCTTGCTAGTAGGGAGAAGGAGTTTGTGTGACACATATCTAGCTATATTAAGGGATAGGTAGATAGCATGTGTGTGAGAGACATTATTATACTTTGAGACATTAGTGGATGTGGGTGGGCGGAATTAAAGGGGTGGGCGTGTTAGACATAGAGAGCGTGTGTGTTTCTGTGTGAGAGACTTGTAGGATGGGGTAGAAAGACCAATTTAACCCTGACCGAGGGAGAGAAATACATGAAGTGCGCGTGTGTGATTCCGATGCCCACATGGAAATGAGATATGTATGCATGTGAGAGAGATTACACAATTCATTCACGTATCACTATCTAGCGATCGTGGACGTGCATCGCTTGAACATAAGTCAATATCTACTTCGTATCGTGGCCAAAGGTACAATATCGATTCAACGCTATAAAGATTGGACACTCACATATCACATTTTTTTCTTTTTAAATAAACCTTTTCAGTTGTGCATGCCAAAGTTACAGTGATGTTTCTTCAAACAACCAATGTAGCTATCATGTATATGCACCATTGTTACTCTTGCATTCAAATTCATTAGTCTTGGATGATTTAAGTTTCTATTTTGAAGTAATATATGTAATATTCGTATATGAATTCAACGGGTACGCAATTTATGAAATGGAGGCTATGTAATCATATGAGGTAACACTTTTAAGTAGCTGACTACAATATCCATTTCTTTTTGTGCGCCTCTACACTAACACGTCAATGCATTATGTTTAAAGTAAATAACCAATGGCACTAAATTATCTATTTACACGAGAAATACATAGGCTGAGCGTTTGATCCCTTTTATTGTGAACGCGCCACTACACCCGTACGATTGGCTGCACCCGTGTGAACGTCCAAGTTATCGGCGCATCATCCCGAGTTATTGTCATTTTTTCTGGGGTGGACTTCACACCAGTTATTAACTGCTAACGCATGCCCCGTGTACACAGTCTAGCATGACCTTCCCGCTAGCACGGTCCAAAATTAGTTGAAACTGGATACGAACGATCCCGCGGGCGGCAAAATCTCCCGCCTCCTTCTCAAATTTCCGCCACCTTAGTCTTTAGCATGCAAAATCCCCCTTTTGTCCTTGGTGCACGGAGACCAACAGTTACAATACCGCCCTCATCTACATGATAGGTCGGGGCTGCTTTGGTAACTTCCGGTTCCCCCACTACACGGCACCCCCATTTCCTCTCCCCCTCCCGAAAAATGACTAACTCCACAGCACCAGAGCATCTTACATCACGCCGTCCGTACTTTATCGCCCTTTCTCCCCTCCCCTCTCGAAACCCTAGAATGCTCATCCACCGACGTACCATAGCCCATTCACTGCCAGCGGCGTCCACCTCGCCGGATCTGTTTCTGCGGCCACATCTACCCCTCCCACCTCCCCTAGAAACAAGTAGACTACTCATCCACCACTGTACCACAGCCCATTCAGTGCCGGCCTTGTCCACGGCGCCGGATCTGCTTCGCCGGTACTCTCCTCAACCGCCGCGCATCTGCAGCGGCTCATTCGTACTCCCCACCGGAGACGCTTCGTCCACACTCCCGGAGCCGCCCCACCGACGCCCCCGTCGACGGCCTCTGATCCTCTTCGCCAACACCTTCCTCAACCCTACCGGAGCCGCTTCGCCGACATCTTCCTCAACCCTACCGGAGCCGCTTCGCCGACACCATCGTCAACCCTACCGGAGTAGCTTCGCCTATGCCATTCTCAACCCTACCGGGGCCGCTTTGCCAACTCACAAGTCCACGGCCTCAGATCCGCTTCCTCGCACCCTCATCCAACCTACCGGAGCAGCTTCTGATGCCCCGTCCACAGCCGCAGATCCGCATCGTTGACACCACCCTTAACCCAACCACTGGAGCAGCTTCTGACGCCCCGTCCACGGCCGCAGATCCGCATCGTCGACACCATCCTTAACCCAACCACCGGAGCAGCTTCTGACGCCCCGTCCACGGCCGCAGATCCGCATCGTCGACACCATCCTTAACCCAACCACCAGAGCAGCTTCTGACGCCCCGTCCACGGCCGCAGATCCGCGTCGTTGACACCATCCTTAACCAAACCACCGGAGCAGCTTCACCTACGCCCTCGTCCACGGCCACAGATCCGCTTCGCCCACACCGTAGTCCACCCTACCGGAGCCGCTCCACAAACACCCTACTCGACGGTTCTAGATCTCCTTACCGGACCCCGACAGCCAGCGCAGCGTCATCACCCTCGACGTTTCTAACCTGATTCCCACCGTCTGGAGAGATGCCAAGCACCCGCCACGGCCTAGGTACTTGTCACCTTTAAACCCGTCCAGCATCACCTGCCCGATGTACTTCAAATATACTAACCGGTCGCTGTTACCTGTTATGCAGCTGGCAAAAACTACAAGGACGATGTTTCTTCTGGATCTAACAGCTTGGCCAACCAAGATCCTGGACTGAGGCATTGCTATGATCTTGTAAGCGCGTCTCTCTCTCTTGTATTGTTCTGTGCCTGCCAGCGTGCTTTGCTAGGATTTTCGACCAGTAATCCCTTTGTGCAGACAATGATTTCTACTACTGGCTGCTAAATTAGATATGTAGATGTCATACATGATACTACCTCGTACCTCCGTTCCTAAATATAAGTCTTTCTAGAGATTCCACTATAGGCTACATACGGAGCAAAATGAGTGAATCTACACTCGAAAATGCATCTATATACATCTGTATGTGGTCCATACTGGAATCTCTACAAAGACATATATTTAGGAACAGGGGCAGTACATTACACAAAATCGTAGGTGGCATGTAGGAATTCCAGTGCACTACATTAGGCTCCCTTAGAGTGCCTGCTAGTCCAGCATACAGAGTCATGGCTAGTTTATGGTACGCACACAATCGTTAATTGGTGGTTTAAATATGCGCAAGGGATATGCAATGTAGTATCATGTAGAGATGTCTGAAATTAGCCGTGTCAACTTGCAGATAGGGTTACACAATGAAAAAGTACAAGATGTATGTGGCAATTTCATGGAACATCGCAAAAAAAGGAGAGGCAGCGGTGAGCCTATACAGTGTGCTATGGTACGTCACTCCTCCATTGCAATCATCGTGACATGTTATTTGTATGCCAGTTCTATTAGCCAATTTTCTTAGGGACAGTTATTACGAGTTATCCTAAGAAAATAAGCACCTGTGAATATAAGCTCCATGTAATAAGCTAACCAGTTCTATTCATTGCGTTTTCAGCTTATCTTTGGTATGATCAGTGGAAAGTCTAGATTGCATTATATTTTTTTCATTTTGCGGCCCATATGGAAATTAATTTGACTTGCAAACATCACAAATTGAACCCAGTGCAGTAATTAATATGATAGGAAAACAGACCATCACTATTTGCTCAAAATGCAAATACAAAGATACCATCTACTTGGCACAATGTACTTTGGTCAATATTTTCCATAGAGATCCCATTGCCTAATTTAAACGAAGAACGCATGACCCACATTTAAATGAAGAACAATTATTTATTGAAATTCGATGGTCCAAGTGGCTGGTTATTATCATATAGCAGCACCACCTGAAAGCATCATATAGCAGCAACAGAAGCTCATAGCAACTCATCATACAGCAGTAGCAGTCTGCAATTCATCATATACCAGCAGCAGCGCATAGCAATTCATCATATAGCAGCAGCAGGAGCAACTCATAGCAATTCATCATATAGCAGCAGCAGGAGCAGCTTGTAGCAACTCATCATATAGCAGCAGCAGCAGCTCATAGCAATTCATCATATAGCAGCAGCAGCTCATAGCAACTCATCATACAACAGCAACAGCTCATAGCAATTCATCATATAGCAGCAGCAGGAGCAGCTCATAGCAATGCATCATATAGCAGCAGCAAAAGCAGCTCATAGCAATTCATCGTATAGTGGATCAGAATGAAAATTTGGCAAAAAATCAGAGGAGATCCTCACCTTGTTGGATGAGCTCATCCTTCAACAGCACCTCAAGGCCATGGCCTGGGAGGAGAGGAGGGGGAATAAGGTGCCTTCTGCCGTAGTGTGGCATCAGCCGTAGTTGTGCAGCGCCCGCCGGAGTAGTGCGTTGGACGAACCACAGTGGAGCAGCTGCTGGAGACCATGAGAATGAGGGGCAGCGCCAGAGGGAGGAGCAGCCAGGGAGATTTGCCCCTACCGCCGGCCATGTAGCCTAGCTGGACATAGCATCGTCGAGGACCAGGCCAGATGGGACCAGTGGCGACGGCTCGCTGGAGGAACCCTAGTGCTGCAGGCAGGGGATCGAGGTAGAGGGAAAGGGGAGAGGAGATGCAAGCGGGCAGGGCAATGAATGCTTGCGTGTTTGTTTTTACTTGAGGGTCAGGTGTGACACGGGCGTCAGCAGTTGCATTTTGAGTGTAATATAGGCAGACAACAGAGTCATTTCACTATTCCCCTTCCCTTCAATTTTTAGTGAGGTTCTACCCGAAACACCCCCCTCCAAAGCGAAATTAGTTAAGCCCAAGCCCATAACTCAAAAATGACTTCTTTACATCTTTTATGGCTTATTTTGACAATATGCCCTGAAAAGGCGGAATCGAACTGGCCCTTAACCTGCAATTCAATTGTGCGTGCAATGATGAATCACTCCTGCCTGCTATCTGTACATTTAGGCATCATCATACATGGCATAACCTAATACATGTGCATTCCATTGTAGAATCTGGAATATGCAATGTTTATGTTAGTTCATACGTTGCACATGATGTTTAAATGCCCCTTAAATCTGGTCAGTCAAGTGATGGTCTTTAAGCCTCCTTCTTTGCTTCTTTTCTTGATATGTAAGATTTGCTCACACATCTGTTCAATTGCTTGTTTGCATCAGCCAGCCATACTAGGACTGTTTGCTTTGATTACTTGCTGTTCTTGACCTAACACTCTAACATAGCTTGTCAACGATTTAAACACTAAGGGCTGCTGTAGTGGGGCCTTGTCTAACTCATAGGTGACATAAAGGTTTGGCTGTACACTACAGTAGGCTCTCCAAGAGTACCTGGAGATCCAGTTCGAAGGTATGCCTAGTTTTTACATAGTGCAGACATAGTAAATGTGCATTTCATTGTGTGCAAGTGCAAGAGATGCGGCATGTTTCATTATGTGGTGTTGTTTTGTTATAATCTCATCCTTTTGTGTTCACAGACTGGAAAGTATGCATATTTATCTTCCAAGGAGACGAGTAACTAGTTTGTGTCACCTTGCAGAGGGGGTGCAATGAAGATAAGATTGAGGATTTCCAAGTACAAGATGTTAGGAAGGAGCCTTGCAAGAGAAGTAGGAGCTGCGCTGAGCCTCTTCAACCTGCTAAGGTAAGTCACTGTATGCAACTCAACAGTTCAATTCCTTGTTTGTTTCAGGCATAGTTAATTTTCTCTTTTCAATTGCTTTATTTGTCCTCAGTTAATGAGATGCCCAAATAATCATGCCTGATGTTCGGTACTTGTATCACTATTAGTTGACATAATTAAAGGCCTTACCATTTAATTACTCTGCCGAAGTGTGCCTGAAGCTTTGAAGTCTATTAACCAACTATTATTGCATGAGGCTCACAATCTAGTTTATACTACGCTAATGATTGCATAGTTTTGCCTGCTGTAGTATGTTTGTATGAAACCCTCTGCTGTTCATTATGCTCCCTAAGACTTTAATTGAGGCACAGAATGGCCAACTGCTTGCTTACTTATACGCAACGTGCTGTCTAAATTTGTAACTTGTCTGTGTTTTCGATTGGGCCCCAACATCATGCTCCTCTGGTGAGCTAAGAGGGATTTCTGTATGCAGGCTGCACAGACTATCTTTTTTATAATTTTTAAAATATCACCTGCTTATGCTTCATGACGTGTAACATTTTTTTTGAAAGTGACGTGTAACATTATTGTTAGTCCTGTTTTGCCATGTAGTACAAAATAGTGTCTTGTTCGCTTCACTGTTGTAACTATATTTTTGCCCTAGTCATGTGTACTTACAGAAACATTTCAGGATGAAGTGACATCAACACAAAGATCTGCGAGCAGTGCGGCATGGCCGTTACCGAATGATTATGGATTGGAATTGGAATGTGCTGATGTTCTCGAGCATCAACTAGAGGTGGCAAGACAATGTGTACATGATTGTCAACATATAATCAACAAGTTGAGACTGGACATGCAGGTATTAGATGCAGGAGTCAAAAATGAAACAAGACACTGAGGTAACCATGAAGGAATTGGAGATTTTGCAGACTGAAATTTGTGCTATCTGAATCCGGCCAATCCTATTTTCTGAAGAGATTATAGTTCAAATGGAGTTAAGTTGATGCGCGTCCATGATGTATGAGCTGTATTTGCCCAGTGTATGTAATTTGCTGTTTGTGTATGCTTTATTATCACCTGTGTTGAACCATAATGCCTAGTGGGTATAATCGGCTGTAATTTCTTTATTGTCTAGTGTAGGATTATTCTACCTTTCTATGCCTTGATCTCTTTGTTGTATAGTGTATGCTTTTTAGAGGTGATAGTATTGAGTAGGATAATTCTTTGAATATGCTATATTGTTCAAACGGGGGCCAACTCGCCCGACCATGGCCCTTCACGGGCCGTCAGATCCATGGGCCTTCTACATCTCGTAGGATCCATGGGCCTTCTACGTCTCGTAGGATCCATGGGCCTTCTACATCTCGTAGGATCCATGGGCCTTGTACGTTTCGTAGGATCCATGGGCCTTCTACGTCTCGTAGGATCCATGGGCCTTCTACCTCTCGTAGGATCCATGGGCCGCCGACCCATTTATGGGTCTTGTACGGGCCTTTAATGGAAATCGTACGTTTTATGGGCTGACCATAACGGGCCGTTAATAGGCCGTATTTGGTGATGCTATGAAAATGGCCCAACAGACTAACGGTCCACAAACGGGCCGACTGTAACGACGGGCTGAATTTGGCCCACAAGCAGAAAATGACAGTAACGGGTCCTAAGTAACCGAATGCTGCAAATGAGCCCAAGAATAAATGGGCCCTTAGAAGGCCGAAAGTTAACTTGGGCTGGAAACGGCCCAACGGAATAACGGGCCGTTAATGGGTATAAAGTGATAGACTATTCATTACGGGCCAGTTTCACCACGGGCCGTTAATGGGTGTAAAGTAATACACTGTTCATTACGGGCCAGTTTTAGCACGGGCCGCTAATGGGCCAAGAGTTACAAAGGGCCTCATATGGGCCGAAAGACATCATGGGCTATACATGGGCCAGAAGTGAAAACGGGCTGGAATCGTATTGGATGGCCCAGATGACGCTACTGGGCCTAATTCGGATAGGGCGTAACGGGCCTTGGGTTAGCGGGCTGTAAATGGGCTATATGCGAACAAGCCGTTAACAGGCTTTCCATGGGCCGGCCCGCCAGCTTTTGACCAAGTCAAACGGGCCGGCCTTTTCACAGGAATGGGACACTGTTGGGCCGTGCCACGTGTCGATGTATCATAGGCGCCTTCTGTCCAGTGAGTGGATGACATCTGTCCCAACGATGAGCCGACACATGTTTCCTCTAGCCAATGATGATTTTACACGTGGAAAATCCCCATTGGTCGGGGCTGTTAACGGGTTATCGGATCCAAAACCCGACCCGATAGCTTAACGGCGTTCCGTTACGGTGGATGCCACGTGTCGGTCACCCTTGACGAAAGCACTTCTATGACGCACGATTTATCGTCATGGAAGTGGACACTTCCGTGATGATAATTTTGGTAATGTCATGGAACATTTCCACGACAACACATGTATGACTATCTTGATTCTGTGATAAATTTGTCATGGATGTACATGCATGACAAAAATGCGACCTACTGTGACAAACACGTATCATCACGGAAGTGTATTTTTTTTGTAGTGGTTGGAGTTCCCCTCGCAATGTAAATAGCTCCGGCTTTGCGAATGATGGACAGGTAGCTTCAATGTGTGGAAGATACGGCGTGAGAAAGCGAGGTGAATCGAGAGACATATAGATAGAGAGACAAAGTGAGTGTGGTCCTACATTCATTGAAAAGATATATATGCTCTGGAGAGATATTGTCCGATTGAGCTTTTGGGAAGGGTGAGGGCTGTAAGATAAAGCTTGAGAGATGATCCAGTCACAGACATGTAGATATATTTTGTGTGTGGGAGGAAGCAAGGTCAATCGATTACATGTATAAAGGGAGAGAGATTGAGCAAGTGTGGGTCGTCGTGCGATCGAAAGAGTGATACAGGTTGGAGAGAGTGACCTAGATAGACAATGTGCGTGAGAGAGTATACAATATGAATATATCGAATTGGGCTCAAACATGGAGATATATCGTTTGTGTCCGAAAAGAGCGAGGTCAATCGAGACATACAAAGAGAGACATAGAGAGAGGGAGGGAGAGAGAGAGATTGAGCGAGCGTGGCCCGCCATGAGGTCGAAAGAGTGGGGGTGGCTTGGATGGACTGACCTAGATAGACAATCTACATGAGAGAGTATAAAGTGTGTCGATCGAGGCCCGAACAGGGAGATATATCATTTGTGTGTGTGAAAGAAAACAAGGTTAATCGAGACTCAGATAAAGAGAGGGAGATTGAGCGAGTGTGGCCCGCCGTGCGGAAGAAAGAGTGAGACAGTCTCGAGGGAGTGACCTAGATAGACAACGTGCCTACGTGCGCACGAGAGGTTGGGGGCTAGATAGGAAATGCATGTATCTAGGAAGAGAGGGTGGGAGGGAGAGAGAGAGAGAGCTCGGCATGGGGTGCAATGGCGGGTGTGTGAGGTAAATACATTTGGTAACAGAGTGGAAAATGGGGGTTGTATAGTTGAGAGAGTTAGAGATCGAAACATGGAGAGAAAGAATGAACGTGTGTCGGAAACCGATAGCTTCCTAAGGTGGTTAGGAGAGGAAGATTAACCAATACAGGAAGTATGTAGCGTGTGTGCCGGGGGGGGGGGGCTAAAAACAACATTTGAATGTAGATAGTACTAGACTTAATATCGATGTTTCAATTCGGTGTACATTGTAAGATTTGAACTGAGGACCATGCATATGGGTAATTATTTCCAATTCGTGCCATACTAGGTTTGGAAAAGTTGACATTGACTCGATTGTTGTGCTATTTTTGTAGGTCATATGTTTGAATCCATCCAAAAGTTTTCTCACTACCATGGTGTTCATCATATACATATGAATTTGTATTAAAAAAGTAGCGTGGATACAGTGAAATGCGAAATCCATGTTAGAATTGGAGATTGCTATGTGACACACACTCTAATTCAAATAACTAATTATGTGACACACACTCTAATTCAAATAACTAATTATGTGACACACACTCTAATCCACGTTAGCGTGGATACCGTTTCGTTTTTTTTCAAATAACTCCTCATTAATTACTTTATAGTATCTCGTTTCGAATGACTAATTATTTGCAAGGAAAACACGGGCATGGTAATACATACAGATTCCTTTGCAAATGAAAGAAGATTCATTTGCATTCTCAAATCTCCTCTCAAATGTAGGCGCACCAGGCAGACCAGGGTCGTGTCGTGGTGGTCGCGTGTGTCGTACGGACGCTTAGCACCCAGCCACCCACCACCTCCCTCCCTCCCCCCTCCCTCCCAAAAAAGGACGACGACAAAATAAGTTTGCGCTTCCACGTTTCGGATTGAAATATATGGCGGCCCCAATTCCAGCCTTGCGAAATCTCCCATCTCCACCGTCCCCTTCCGCGCCCAGATTGCTCAAATCCCCAATTCGCCGCCAACCCAAGCAAAGTTCGAATCGCCCCTCGTCTCGTCTCTTTTCCCACCTTTGTGCCGGACGACGACGACGAAGACGACGGTCGCGCTTCACCACCGCACCGGAGCTACCTCATCTATGCCCTCGTCCACCGCATCGGGTGGTCCACTGACAACGCCAGCCGCCGCATCCGACGTGCATCACAGACACCGACTTCCACCGCATCAGGTGTGCTTCACCAACGCTGTCTCCCACCTCACCGGGGCTACTTCACCGAGCACATCGTCGCACCTCCACCCCCCGAGGCCGTTGGGGCTTCACCAACGGTCTCATCCACCGCATCGTAGCGCTCCGCTGCCACGCAAGATATGCATCCGTGCGCGGCCAACCAACACCATCGCATCACCCTCAAGGGCTCGGAAGTGACCCGCACTCTAGCTAGGCGAGCATGCCCAAACGCCGGCCCGAACTAGGTATCCACACATCACTCCCTTCTGCACTGTTCCGACGATGTTTGGATATCCTTTCACTGCTCTCTTAGCTTACATGCCTATGCAACTCTGACTTTAACTCTTATTTCTTCTGGGGATATCATCTGAAACAAGCAAAACCATTTTTTAGCGAAGCATGATGGCGCTACGGGATCTGGTACACATCCTGCACACCCGTATAACCTTGTAAGTATCTGTCCTCTGGTACAACAGAAGGGTCGATTCCTCTTATTTGATCAACCATTCACCGTGTCAAAAATGCAGAGGGGGATACAAGGAGCACAAGGCCTGCACATCCAAGCAAGTGGTAACATGGACTTGTACATGGAACATCCCAAGCGCAAGCAGAGCTGCAGTGAGCCTATACAACGAGCTAGCGTAAGTCCCTGCATTTCATTTAATTCGTAATGGCATGCGTGTATGATTTGTGTGCAGTGGCGGATCCACGAATTCAAGTTACCAGGGGCGGACATTTTAACTTAAAAAACAGGAAGGCACTTGCACTCCGGAAATCAACATAACTTGAGAAATGTGAAGTTACATGCACTTTGAAAACCAGCTAATGATCCAAAGTAGTTGAGATCACTAAATGATGCAAGCACCAAAAAACACAAAATGCAACTTGGTGTACAAGGACTACCTACTAACATGGTTTGTACCTGCTTGAATTATTGGTTCTCTGGCTAAAAATATAGAAGTGTAATTGCACCTATAACCAGTGCGCAAAGTGCATATCAATATATCTATCCTGCACAAGTATGCCAATAGTTTCAAATTAGCTTGAAAAGTAGATGGCCTCAATGTATTATGCTACGTTGTGATGATACGGGGACTTTCTGGTAGATGGCCTCAATGTTTCCTCCAGCCATGAAAATGTACTATAATTTGCTTGTCATCAATGCCTGCAAATCTCTATGTCTCTATCAACATAGCAGATCATCATTAGACACTAAATACTTCAATGGGAGCTTGCAAAATGCTTGCATTAGATCCCTCATTAGACACTATATGTTCATCACCAGGAGCATGTAAAATGTTTGCATCAAATCCTTCATTAGCAGTCTGTTCATTAGACACTTCAGTCTCAAGAACAACATGAGCTTGTATGTTTGCACCAGAAACTTGATTAGATACATCAGATTCAGTCCGTTCAGTATTGATTGGGGGAGTTATAAAATAAGCAGAAATTGGTTTCATTTTCTCATAGATTCCCTACATACAAGCAGTTTTACAACACCGCCAACTTTAACTATTGGCCAAAAATTTAACAGTTGAATTAGATATAATCAGGGATGTGATGTACCTACTTGTTGCGCATGCTACTCTTGCAAGCTGCGACTGTTCGTTTGCGCAAGCTCGATGCCATGCCCGTGCTGCCGCCGCTGCCTCCCACGCAGGCTACACCCAGGGTTGGATCTTCATCTTCTTGTCCTTCCGTTCGATTGAAGCCCGGTGACTACCCTCCAACGAGGGTGCGAGGAAGTGCTGTGTCGGTCTGTCCAGCGGCGGCTAGGTTAGGAGCGAACCAGACTGGAGGCTGGAGCAAACGAATTGGGATTTTTCTTGCTATCGATCGATATGGGAGGCGCTTGTTTGGGCCGCGAGCCTGCTATAGGGCCTGCCTTGCACTTACGTTATTGGCCCATCCAAATTGAAACATTTTTCTTCATTTTTACATTGCATGCTTGTGCGTTGGGCCGAACAAAACTAGCCTGGGCCAACCTGGACAACTCAAACTAGGTGCACACTTTCCAGCCACCCGAGGCGGCCGCCCATACCAGCCCCTATGGTGGCGTCGCCCCTTTTTGTGTGTATGATTGGGGTAGTGAAAAATATTCCGGTGGCGCTTTTGAGTTACCCACAAAATGGTTGAATTTGTTGTTTCTATGAACTGAGTTCGCCAATAATGTGAAGGATGCTAGTCTTTTCATCCTATTGTAGATTGCTTAGATCTCGATGTGCCAAATGTAATCGCATGAAATATACAGTAAAAGCCATTGTGATGTGTGTGTGGCTACAACTAGTCTGACTATACGTCCTCATATAACATATCAAGGACGCACCATCTTACCAGATTAACCATTCAACTTACCAATGCAGTGTGGGAAGAAAGAAGTATTGGGACTGCGTATCCAAGCAATTGATGCCATGGACTCCTTCATAGAACCTTGTAAGCGAAAAACAAGTTGCAATGTGCGTGTACAAAGAGCTAGCGTAAGTTCAGTTATCTGCTTCTCGGAATTTTAGTTAGCCACTTATTGCAAAATTGTTCAATTATGTTGCTTGGCTTAATTTAGTTTGCTACTGATTACATAATGCCATAGCCTGTTAATCCTATTATAGACTGCGCCTATCTATGTGTTTGATACTTACTGTTAAGAATTACCTATTTTCCTGAACTTAAATAGCTACTTAAGCACGTAGATAGCTGGTCATATGTACTTCTAGGGTGCAGCGGAATTCACGTGTAATTTACGTTCTAATACCTTGTTTGTTTAAATGGTTTGCTGTTATCACTTGTAGCACTAGTAATGCTTGCATGTTCATAGATAGACAACTGTCAGGTTTATATGAGGGACACCATCTTTTTAACTTATATATGTGTTGGAATCATTTTTCTTACATCAAAGAAATTTACAGATGTCTGTGTTGCTGGTAAACAGTGCCGACATGTTACTTTAATACGTTGCCAAGAACTTGTTAGTTTTACTAGTTCATGTGTAATTAAATACGTTGCCAAAACCGGTTAGTTTTACTAGTTTGATGTTAGTTTCTTATGGCTCTTGCAAAACTTTATTTATTGATTGCTAACATTCAAGTTTGTAGGATCCAACTGAAACTCCGTTGGCACAATAGGTATGTTTTCAGAAACTTCCTTGTTTACCTGGTTTGCTGCTGTAACTTGTTGCTGTAATCATCTTACCAACTTCAAGTTTTTAGGATCAAATTGGAAGTCCAATTGCACAGCAGGTACATTTTCAAAAATATATTTGTGTAACAGGTTTGCTGCTATAACTTGTTGCTCTAATCAAGTTACTGACTACTCAACTTTTCAGGATCCAAGAGAAACTCCAATGCCACAATAGGTTCCTTTTGCAAAACTTGTTTGTTTAACTGCTTTGCTGCTGCAACCAGTTGCTCTAATCACGTTACTGGCTACTCAACTTTTCAGGATCCAAGAGAAACTCCAATGCCACAACAGGTACCTTTTGCAAAACTTGTTTGTTTAACTGCTTTGCTGCTGCAACAACCGGTTACAATGATGTTAATAACTACTTTTCAGCATCCAATTGAAACTCTTTAATTCCTTGTTTGTTTAACTGGTTTGCTGTTATAACTCCCAGTTGAGATGTTTTGCTAACTTCAACTTTTCGGAATCCAATCGGAACTTTAATGGCAAAACAGGTTAGCCCAAGATCAAAGAGCGAGGTCCCCATGGACGTTGTATCATCCCACAGCAGTGGCACCGGCCCAATCGTGCATCATGAATTGCCAACTGCTGATGCTCTAGAGGCTAGTGGTAGAAAGAGATTCTGCTTCTGCACTTAGAGATGAAGTTGACATGTTGAGGAAGCAAACAACACAATCACAAGCAGTACCCAAGACAACCATAAAATATTTGGTGGATTTGAAAATGAAGCAAGCTGAGACTGACTGCATTGTCAAGGTCCTGAAGGAAAAAAGGAAATTAAATTCCCACCTGGTAAATCGTAGGTGAAATGTTCTTTCCATCGTTGAATAACCTTTGTATTGTTTGTTCATGTAATCAATCAAACCATTTGTTTTAGAGATCATGTAATAATTGTTTTTTGGTTTGTAATTTTATTTGAGCACAAGTCTGTATTAATTGATAAGACTCGGAGACATTTCATTTTGATTGCTGTGCCAGACCTACAAATATGCCAATCGCGCTGAATGTGCATTCAACAATAATAGTAGTATAGATGGACCATAAGTGGCACGCATCGGAAAGGGCCAAGATGCTGTAGTAGGGGCAGGTTTGTAATAGGGGTAGGTTTGTAACTTCACTCAGACGTGACACAACCGCCCTACCTTTCAGCCCCGTTCATACACCGTGGGCGCCAAAACACCCTCTCCTCGCCCGAAATCGCTCTGGGCAAATATTGGTGAGATGTGAGATTACCGTCCTATCCCAACCGATGTGACGTCCAAATTTTAAACGAGGGCTAAGTTCGTAACTTTCCCATATTTCAGACAGGCGCGTCCCAAAAACATGGTTCCCCGTACCTCTCCCTCCATTTTCCCATTCATACATCGTCCGCGCTAGAACACAATCCCCACACCAGCCTCCTCCGTCCGCCACCCCATCCATCGCCTCCGTCCTCCACCCCATCCATCGCCACCATCCTCCACCATGCCGGAGCGCCTACCAAGACCGCGTCGTCCACTGCTAGAGATGGACGTTTCTCATCCACGATGACAGACCAAGAGCCTTGCATCGCGTCCTCTCGCTTCATCGGTGCGGTCATCCTCTTTGTCGGGGCCGCTCACACGACCTTCTCTTCCACCGCAACGGGACTTATCCCCCGATGCACCCGTCTACCGTCGCAGATCTGCTTCAACGACACTGACACCCATCGCACCCCCGATGCCTACACGTCTCCGCAAGAGAGGTGGTACTTCATATCTCCTCAACTTTTTGATCTCAACAAGAAAATAGATCGTAACTTGGTTACTCTACTTTCTTTTCAGCTCTTAGAATTTAGTTCTTAGTTCGAAGCAAACAATGGATGCTAAACATCATTTCTCCGGTTTGCATCTTTAAATCTGCCATGGCACAGTCATAATACTGTTTAATTGACCTCGCTTAGGGTTTAATTGATCATGTTGGTTCCGTGGTGGTTTCTTTAATAGAAATCGGAGGGGAAACCCTCTTTTGCTCAAAAACAAATGCTTAGAGTTTCCCCCTTTTATGATCACTATACGATCAGAATACGTGCTTCGTGTCATAATAGCACTACTCCACCCATCAAGCTAAACAAGCTTAGTTGTTCAAATACAAATCTGATATTATTAAAACAGAGTTGTTTAATTGGTCAGCTAAATGTTCCTAATTTAGTTTCGAAAATGCATGTTCGCCGCCCGGGTGTGTATCTCTATAGGGTGCCCACGGTGGGCCGGCCCACCCTGGGATTTTTGGGTCGTCCCAGGCCTCGATTCCCCTCTGTTCTACTGCGCTTCCGATCTCTACTCGCCCCCAGCCGCCTGCCTCACCGGCGACTTGCCGTCCCCGGACGGCATGACTTTAGGCGGGGACGCTGGACTAGCAGGAGGTCAGGAGCCGCTCGCCCTACAACGTCACTGCTGCTCGATTGCGCCGCCGTGCCTACCTTCCCAGTCCGTTCAGGGCTCAGGCGTGCAACACCCACTAAGCCAACCCGATTTATCCTGAGATACGTCCTGAACACTCAGCACTTCAGCAGCCACTCCTCATCACCCATTTTGTAATTTATTCATTACTCATTAGGCAGGATTGTCATTAGGGTTTGTTGTGTGCTGAGTGCTACCTACACTTAATGGTTCAGATGTATTTCAGTAATCTTTAGTACCTGTAAAGTTCACAGGGTTTCAAAATTCCGGCCCTAGGAACAGACACTAGTCATTTTGGATTGTTGGTCGTAGTGACATTGACCCAGATTACTACTGCAGGCCAGGTTTGTTGACAATTTTACTTGTCTTTCTTACTCATTCGATATGATATCCAATTATTCACGTCGATTAGTTGCAAACAGGAAGTGCTAGACAAACTTCTTGATTCAGCTTTTGGACAGTCTCTTACTGCAGTTACAATTCTGCATACTTGTCCTACTGAGCTCACAAGTAAATGATTGATTTCACTAGATCTATGCTTGCCTTCTCATATTTGTTGTCAATATTCTTTTAGTGTGGACCACCCTGTTTCGAAATACTGGAACCGTAGACATGACTGAATAGTATTTCTCTGTGTGATCTCTTCCATCATGTGTGGGCAACGAACACTGCATTGTATAGAAAGAAAGTGTAATTTCCAGCTTTTACATAGGCTACGATATTTTACATGGAATACAATCTGCCTACTTGCTTTGTGTCGCATTACCAACACTCCACCCTTGAAGCTAAACATTATGCCACTCATAATTCCTTGGTTTATTTGTTCAAATACGAATTTGATATGATTCTAATGTTCCTACTTCAGTTTTGAAATGTGTGTTTGTATTTCTGTGTGTGGTCTGGTCAGCATGGTTAGGGAGTGAACTTTCCATATGCAGGGGTTTATAGGGAGACACTCTTCGAGTTGAATCCGCAATGCATTCCATAGATAATCTGACTACTTTTTATGTTTTCATGAATCTCAGATTCTGAACAGCATCATAATGATTATGAGGTTGCGCGCATGAAAAGAATAAAGCAGAACAATGCCATGGTTGTCAAACTTGGCATTAAGGGACTAAAATCATGTCTGGATGCAATGCAATGCAAACGCTCTCCACCTACAGATTCATGCTCAGAATATGATATTAACAGTGATTCTGAGCTAGAGGGAGACCTAAGTCAATGTAGCTCCCTAGTGGAGGAGTCAGAGGCAGATGCCCTATCTTATTCACCCATCAAGGTGCTTGCTCTAACTTTCCACGGTTATATTGGTCGCACATATCTTGCAACTAATGCTTTGCATTGCTTCTACTTTGTTGCACTGCCATTAGCTTAGTTACACATCGTGTATGTGAATACGCCCTGCCTATCCATTTTCAGTACATATTTCATCTGTCATCATACCATATTTATCCATTCAAATGTTGTTCTTGTGTATCAGACGTTCAAAAGGAAGAGGGCGATTGCTGATCGCGGAGGAGCACAAGCAAAGTATTTGGAAAAGGTAGTGACACCTGATCAATCAAATAGCCCATTAGGTGTAGTTGCAATATCACCTGACCCGCAAAACACCCCAACTCTAGCAGACTCTAGCCCTACTACACTGGTCATTTCTGATGCCCCAACTCAGCAGACCCCAACTGCAGCAAACAGTATGATGATGCCAGTTGACATAGCACCAGCTCTACGATGCAAAACCCCCATTCCAGCAAAGAGTACACCAAATCCAGTTGCCAATTCCCTTTTCGAACCAGAGAGAGCCCCAATTGCAGCAAATAGGACCCCTGTTCCATTTCTTCCCAGTTTAGAAGACGAAGATTATATTATTGTCAGGAACTTTGTGCGCATCTTTCCTTCATGGAAAGATTATACCGCAGACACAGAACAATTTCCAGTCTTCCTCCGCAACTTACGCGCAAGTAATGTGCTAATGTTATTCATGGTAATTACTGCATATGTTTCTGCTGAAAGAAGACACAAGATTTCATTCTTTTAAATAGGCGAGGACCAAACTGGATTGTCAAGACGAGCAAGAGTTGGTTGCGCTTTTCAAGCACTCGTTGATGAAGTATTGTTCCTACCTGAGGCAAGCGCACTTTGATGGCAAGCCTCTAAATGAAATTTCTGTAAAGTCTCTGGTGCTACATTTATCCGACAGTGACTGGAAAAATCTTGTTACACATTGGTCTCGTCTGCAGCGTAAGGTACTGTCTATGATATCACATCACAATTTGAACTAGATTTCTGCATTTGCCTTAACGTCTCACTTGTACGAAAACTGTTAGCAGAAGAACATTCATTCTCAAGGGACCACAACATCTCGCAACTATACTGCACACTGCATTGCTCTTGTGAGTACCTCTTGCCCTGTATGACCATACTTACTTTCATAGCTGTTTGGTTATGTAGCATCACTGCGCATGTTAGCCTCGTTATCGTCCATTTGGTGGACATTATAAGATCCATATGGACTCTTACATAAATTTAGAATCAACCCAATGCTTTTGAAGAGGTTTAGCTCTGCAGTCCTCTTGTAAGGACTGAACGTCGTCTATCACTGTACTTACATTAAGAACTACTCCCTCCGTCCCATAATATAAGAACATTTTGTACAGTACACCAGTGTTCAAAACACTCTTGTATTATGGGAAGAGGGATTGGTTCATTGTGTAGCATTCTGCATCTTATCTCCCTCACCCACCATTTACTAAAAGATATCAGATCTATATTTAATCTTACCAAAAAGTTGAATACACAGACAATGCCAGTGCAGAAGTGTAGCCCGTCGGTCTTGTTAGTACATTTGTCCTGTAACGCTTGTACTTCCAGGGATTGGTAGTTGATTATGTAGTATGAATCTGCATCTTATCTTCATTATCCTCTATCCCTTCCAGTATTATCATATCTATAATTACTCTCTACAAAATGTAGAGTACAGGCAATGCTTATGAAGAAGATTCTGTGCTGAAATTCTTGAGTTATCCTTCCCTTGACATGGAGAAGGGCATTATAAATCCGGTGTTAACTGCTAATGTAAGTCAGTCCTTCTAAAGCCTTTATCCTCAACTGCTATTTAATTTGCTCATTCTCCCTATCGTTTACTGCTATTTAGTTTGTTGTTTCTATCAAAATGCATGTTCGCAAGAACCGTAAGTTCCAAGTTTTACTTGTAAAACCAAATTCCTTATTCATACCATGCACATTACTCAATACTCCCTATATGTATGCTTGTTTTTGTGGATCTATAAGCCAATGTGTGGTGAGGTAGCCCACATTTGCACCTTGTCATCTCCTATCTTATCTTACTGATGTGGCTGATGATATGAACAACATGCCATGCACATTAACCAAAATAGATACAACGATTGTCTTTGCCCTTCATCTATGCTTGTTATGTTGACATGGTAATCCAGTAGTGTGGTGAAGCTCCCCGCATTATGAACAATGCCAGATTATGCTATTGATATTTTGAACTTACTCTTTATTTTCTAATTTGAAATTGTATGGAATTGACAGCACAGTTATCATGTTTGTTTATACACATGGAAAACCTGTCATCTATCTGCTTGTTTAAGGGTGATATGCCTGATGGCATGCACAAGTCTGCTGAAGGCTGTGAGACAAACCCAACATATGTTGTAGCAAAGAAGGCAAAACATCTTGAAGATAGATAGACAACGCCAAAGTCTTGTCTTGATGCAGTGTTCAAGTTACTTGAGACCAGCAGTCAGACAAGCTCACAGAATTCGCTGTCTGAATCAATTCGACTTCTTCAGTCCCAAGTTCTAGCATAAAGGCATTCTGCAACTCAACTTCGACTTGAAGACCTATCTCCAAGAAAGATTCCGGAGAACACCAATGAGAACCTCGTTGCTAAACAGCTACACTTGGAAGCTATGACCGACATGCTAGGCCGGTCTCACAGCCTTGCTCAGCAGCTTGCGCAGCAGTTCCCGCGCAAGGCTAACCATTCCTGAACTGTCTTGGAAGTGGTCTCGGTTCAGTATTATTTTGTTACGCTGCAATGGTGCCCAGTTTTTGTAATATGCTTCTTCATTGCGCTTTATGATCACTTGTGGCGAACTTCAATGCCCAATGGATGTATAATATCATAAATCCTTTATTGTATAGTGTAGGTTTATTCTAAGTTACTATGCCGTAATTTCTTTATTGTATAGAGTAGGTTTGTTCTTAATTCCTACTAGTTACTGCCATCATTCGCTATCTGAAAAAAATCTGATGTAGTCGACCGGGCCGAAACATTCGCCTCTAATGGGCCTGGTTTTTAGCGGGCCACAATTGGGCCGGCCTGCATCTTTCTTGGGCCCGAATGGCCATTGGGGCCTTCACACTTTGCACCAGGCCCACAACTTACTCCAGCCTATATTCAGCCCAACTTTTAGTTGGGCCCTTTGTGGACCCAGCGCTTAGATTGGCCGAGGTAGCGTTGGGCCATTAACAGGCTGAATATTCTACTGGCCTGTTACGGCCCAGAAGAAACCATGGGCCTTTAGCAGGCCGAAATGCATGTTGGGCCTCAATTTTCACTAGTCGTCGATGGGACTTCAGCAGGCCAAAATGTAGACCGGGCCTTTTTTGGCCCAGTTATATGACGGGCCGTTACCAGGCCGAAACATATCTTGGGCCTTAGTTGGCCCACTGATATCATGGGCCTTTAAGAGGCCGAAAGCTTAGTACATGCATGAACGGGCCGAATTATACGACAGGCCTTTAACAGGCCCAAAGTCACGTTGGGCTGAACTGTTGCCACCTTTATCACGGGCCATTAGTGAGCCGAATGTTGTGTCGGACCATATATGGCCCATGGGCAGCACGGTCCATTCCTAGGCCGAAAGACACACCAGGCTGAAATGGGCCGTTGTCTACATCGGGCCTCTAACAGGCCGAAATTCACTGAGCTGTAATTGGGCCCAAATATTCGGCGAACAATTAACAGGCCAGATCTGGCTTCGGGCCGTAAATGGGTCTTTATTAAGCAGGCCGTTACTGGGCTGGCCCACTAGTACCTGAGTAAGTACTATGGGCCTTTGACTGGGCCAGCCTTTTTAACCTTTATGGGCCTCTGTTGGGCCCTGCCACATGTCGACGTATCATAGGCATGTCTCCTCCAATGGACGGACGACATCTGGCCCACCGAGGAGCAGACACGTGTTTCCTCCAGCCAATGAGAATTTTATACGCGGAAAATCACCATTGGTCCGGGCTGTTAACGGGTTATCGGATCCAAAACCGGACCCAATAGCTTAACGGCGAGCCGTTATGGTTGATGCCATGTGCCGGTCACCCTTGACGAAAGCACTTCCATGACGCGCGATTTATCGTCATGGAAGTGGACAGTTCCATGATGATAATTTTGGTAATGTCATGGAACACTTCTATGACAGCACAGGTATGACTATCTTGATTCTGTCATAAATTTGTCATGGATGTACATGCATGACAGAAAACGTGACCTACTGTGACAAACACGTATCATCACGGAAGTGTATTTTTTTGTAGTGTTCGTTTGTGATCCGAGAAAGATCATAGTTTGGTTACGAGGTAACCTGTTTGGTAAGAAAGTCCGAGGGACTTGACGCACGAGATTATGTTCACTGCATTCCTAGTATGCTTTTGCATTGATGATAATTTGAATAAATATCATAATATTGTCTTGCATTATGTTTATGCTTGTTGTGAGCTTGCAAGTACATTCAATGTACTGACCTGGCGTGTCATGCCAGATTTCAGGAAAGTTTTGTGGGATCGAAGTGTTGCCCGAGTCTAGATTATGTCCACGTTGGTGTCCCTGTGCTATAGAGTCCCGCTTCGTCGTCGCTCCACTTCCGCGTAGTTATCGTGATCGAGGCCCCATTTATGTTCACTAAATAATGTACATATTGTTCAGCCGCACCGTGTGTGCCGCTTGGCCTCGCTACTTGATGTAATATCGGTTGTTTTCTATACCAAGATGTTGTGTGTTGCCAGAGACTTGATCTCTGGGATGGCGATGCAAGGTAAACCGGTTGCTCTGAGCCGGGGTGCCACAACGCTTGGTATCAGAGCCGCGCTGACTGTAGGACACGCTAGACCACCGACGTGTTAACTGGACGTTAGCCAGATTAGAATTTGATTGTTGGTAGTGTTTGTAGCTGATTGTTGCATTGCATGCACTCATTTTATTTTTTATTTTACCCAACTAATGGTTGTGAGTGTAGATGGCTCCAGTGTCGTATCCGTGCCAGTTGGAGCTGCTGCCGTACACGTCGCCGCACCTTCTTCGGAATGTATGGCGTTGCCTCTACCCTCACGGTGATGACCCGATGTATCGGGTGTACCGAGAGCGTCTAGCAGACTCAGTATACGAGTATCACGCCATGGTTACTCTACGCACCAGTTCATCCTCAAGCTCATACACTCGTACCTCCAGGAGCGGTTTTGCTTCCACCACCTCTCAGGCTGTCCAGTTTGCTACATTTGAGATCCTCGTCGAGCTGTGCTATAACGAGGTCCGGATGCAGACTCACCCAGGTTTCCACTACTATCCATCCTTGCACGACAATGGTCGTGTCCGTTTCCCTATCATTGATCCGGAGTCTGATAGCGCCGCTAGCCACCTTTCTCGCTATATCACCGCTAGTTACCTTCTGATTCATGAGCTGGCTCGAGAGCTGACTTGTACTCGCAATGCTTTAGTAGCCGCTAGGTCACATCCCACTCCATCGTCCATGGGATTTACTCCTTATATTCCAACCGGTTCTAGCTCACGTGTTTCCCCGATTACTCCTCTGAGTAGCTCGGGCACCTCGACCGTGACTCCCCTCAGTGCGCCTGCTGAGTGGGTTTCCCTACTCGCTACCCCCGTAGCCCCGATGCTCCAGCCTCATCCTGCACCTGCCCCGGAGGGAGAGCCCTCGAGGCAGCATTGTCATGTTACCTTTAACCCGGAGGTCTCGGTTAACGTCGTTAGTTCAGGATCCGAGCCCGCTTCAGGAGAGGACCCAGCAGGACCAGCAGAGCGCTAGAGCGTTCGAGTATCTGCAGTTGTCATGTTGATGTACGGATGTAGTCGTACGAGTCATGATGTTCCGTTTCATGTATGAGAGTAGTCCAACTTATCATGGTGTTTATCTTTCATGTATGAGTCTATGTATAATTATGTTGGAACTTTTTATTATTCGCCGTGTTTTTCTTTGATATTCCGTTTTCGTTTCTTTCAGGTTTTGTCGCTGGCTTTTCCCTACTATTTTGGATGTTGCTCATCACCGTTGCATTATCTTGGGAAAAACAAATAATAGGATGACGCGGGGAGGCAACAGCAGTCACGCTTGTGAAGATGTCCCTGTTGGTCGCTCAGCACGACAAGCAGGGCATTCCCCCGAGCCGTATAATCCACCACCGCCTCCACTGCCACATCCGCCCTCCACCGAGCAAATTTTGCGCAAATTTGAGGAAAGAAGGAATAACGATCTGATTGAATTATTAAAAAGTGTACAAGCTATGGTTGGGCAGAATGGAAATCAGAACGGTCATCACTCCAAACTGTCAGATTTTCAGAGAACCAAGCCTCCCAGTTTCAGTCAAGTTCTTGATCCCTTGGAAGCCGACGATTGGTACGAACTATTGAGAAAAAGCCTGAGATTGCTCGTACTGAAGAAGATGACAAGGTTCCGTTTGCTATGCATTATCTCGAAGGAGCTACCGCTATATGGTGGGATAATGCGAAAGCCATGTGGCCTGCAGATGAAGAAATCAGTTGGACAAAATTCAAGGATCATTTCCGCAAATATCATATTCCTGCTGGTATTATGAAGGTCAAGCAGCGTGAATTCCTCGCACTCACCCAAGGAAGTCTGTCCGTTGGTGAGTATCTGCATAAGTTCAATCATTTAGCTCGCTATCCCCTCTATGATGTGGCCACCGAAGAAAGAAAGGTTGACAGATTTCTTGGAGGACTAAACCAGCACCTCTGATGCACTCTCAGTATGTTTGATTTCCCGGACTTCCGAACTCTGGTAAACAAGGCCCTCATTGCTGAAAGGGAGCACAAGCTTGTACATGGCAACAAGTTTGCCAATAATGATCACAAGCGCAAGTTTGAGCCTAAGAAGGATGGTCAGCCAATACAGAAGGCTCGTACTTGGTAGGAAACTCAGGTAGAGTACAAGCCCAATTGGCAGCAGGACGTTAACAAGACCACTACCCAAGTCAAGAATGTCGTAACCAGCCCGGCGCGAGAAGAGTGTCAGCGCAACAATTCCCGTTTCAGTTGTGGACAAACCGGACATTATGCAAGACAGTGTCCCAAGAACGGCAAGACAAATGCTCCATTCAGGCCACAAGTCAACCATATGGGCCGTACCCTGTCCAGCAAACCATCAAAGGGCAAGCTGATCACCTCTCTGCAGACGAAGCCCAAGAGGACCCCGAAGTCTTCATTGGTATGTTTCCTGTTAATAACATACCTGCAATAATTTTATTTGACTCTGGGGCTTCCCACTCTTTTATTTCGCAGAGTTTTGTTGCCCAAAACAAATTTCCTTGTTTGATTTTGAGAAAGAATATGCTGGTACAATCCCCCGAATCTTTGCTCAGAAGCAATCTGGTCTGCCGTAACTTGGAAATTGATATCAAAGGAGTCCATTTTCCAAGTTCCTTGATAGTCATCGAGTCTGCCAAGTTGGACATTATTTTGGGAATGAATTGGTTAACCCAATACCAAGTATGCATTAACTGCGCGACCGGAGAAGTCACCTTGACAAGTCAGGAAGGACAGACTACAAAATTCTATGCCTGCATAAGCATACGCAAGAAATAAATAGTCTTCACCGCGGTAGCTGAAGAATTGGGATTAATTCATGTGGTCCCTGAAGAATTGCTAGTAATGCCGCCAGACCGAGAACTTGAGTTTGCAATTGAACTTGTGCCCGAGACCGCACCATTATACAAGAAGTATCGGATGCCTTCGTCAAAATTAATGGAATTAAAGAAACAACTTGATAAGATGCTCCAGAAAGGTTATATCCGTCCAAGCTCTTCACCATGGGGATCACCCGCAATATTTGTGGACAAGAAAGACGGTAGTCTCCAGATGTGTGTGGATTACCGTCAGCTGAATGATGTCACTATTAAAAGCAAATATCCACTGCCTAGGATGATTTATTTGATCAACTCAGTGGGGCAAAGTTATTCTCCAAAATTGATTTAAGGACTCGATACCACCAACTCAAGATCAAAAAGGAAGATATTCCTAAGACCGCGTTCACTACCCGATACGGTCTTTATGAATATATCGTGATGTCCTTCGGTCTCACCAATTCCTCTGCTTTCTTCATGCATATGTTGAACAAAGTATTCATGGATTTCCTAGATAAATTTGTGGTGGTCTTCATCGATGATATCCTAACATACTCAAAAGGTGAAGAAGAGCACAAGGACACCTCAGAGCTGTCTTACAAAGACTCTGTGACCAGCAACTATACGCCAAATTTAGTAAGTGTGAGTTTTGGCTCAAGCAAGTTGGATTCCTAGGGCATGTTATGTTAGCAGAAGGTATAGCCGTGGATCCAAGTATGGTGAAGGACGTGCTTGATTGGATGGCACCCACGACAGTATCCCAAATCCGGAGTTTCGTTGGATTAGCCGGGTACTACCGCCGTTTCATTGAAGGTTCCTCTAAGATTGCCAAACCAATGACAGAGCTTCTCAAGAAATATAAGAAATTTGAATGGACTGAGGACTGTGAGAAAAGTTTCAATGAGCTGAAGACCAGACTGACAACGGCACCTGTGTTGACTCTTCTGGACATCTACCGCAGCTTTGATGTGTACTGTTACACTTCCAGGCAAGGTCTTGGATGCGTACTCATGCCAGATAGCAAGGTTGTAGCATATGCATCTCGCCAGCTACGACCCCACGAAGGGAACTATCCTACTCATGATTTGGGGTTGGCCGCGGTTGTTCATGCTCTAAAAATTTGGAGACACTACCTCATTGGAAAAAGGTGTCAAATATTTACCTACCACAAAAGTCTCAAGTATATATTTACTCAGCCAGACTTAAACCTCCGCCAACGAAGATGGCTCGAATTAGTCAAGGATTATGACCTTGGAATTAATTATCATCCGGGTAAGGCCAATGTGGTCGCCGATGCACTCAGCCGCAAGCCTGCCAGTCTGAATACCATGATGGATTCCTTGCCTCCCGAACTTCAGGAAGAGATCACTCAACTCAATCTGGTCATTATTGATACTGGTCTTGATAATTTGATGGAAGTTACTCCTACCCTCGAGGATGAGATCTGCAAGGCCCAGTCAGACGACCCAGTGCTACAAAAACATATCAAGCGTATGTTAGAAGGCCAGACACAAGATTTCTCTAAGGATCAGCAAGGTACACTAAGGTTCCGCGGAAGGTTTTGTGTGCCGAATCAAGCAGACTTAAGAAAGAAGGTACTGGCAGAAGCACATGAATCTTCGTATTCCATTCACCCCGGAGGTACCAAAATGTATGAAGATCCTGGACAGATATTCTGGTGAGATGGGATGAAGAAAGACATTGCCCATTTTGTGGCTTGTTGCGACATATGCGACAAGGTGAAGGCAAAACACCAGAAACCCGCTGGACTCCTCCAACCCTTGCCCGTTCCGCAGTGCAAGTGGGATGATGTCTGTATGGATTTTATCACAGGATTACCAAGGGCTCACCGAGGCAACGATGTAGTATGGGTCGTAGTGGACACATTGACCAAGGTAGCTCATTTTATTCCTATCAGAACCACTTACCGAGCCAATCAGCTCGCATAGTTGTATGTGTCCAGAATAGTCAGTCTGCATGGAGTACCAAGGACGATCAGTTTCGACAGAGGGTCACTTTTTACCTCAGCTTTCTGGTCATTGCTACCTCTTAAGCATGCGTTGGTTTTCCCTTGAAGAGGAAAGGGTGATGCAGCAAAGTAGCGTAAGTATTTCCCTTAGTTTTTGAGAACCAAGGTATCAATCCAGTAGGAGATAACACACAAGTCACCTAGTACCTGCACAAACAATCAAGAACCTTGCAACCAACGCGATAAAGGGGTTGTCAATCCCTTCACGACCAATCGCAAAAGTGAGATCTGAAACTTATATGATGGAAAATAGACCCCGGGGCCATAGGTTTCACTAGTGGCTTCTCTCATGATAGCATATATTACGGTGGGTGAACAAATTACTGCCGAGCAATTGATAGAAAAGTGCATAATTATGAGAATATCTAGGCATGATCATGAATATAGGCATCACATCCGTGTCAAGTAGACCGAAACAATTCTGCATCTACTACTATTACTCCACACATCGACCTCTATCTAGCATGCATCTAGAGTTTTAAGTTCATAAGAACAGAGTAACGCATTAGGCAAGATGACATGATGTAGAGGGATAAACTCAAGCAATATGATATAAACCCCATGTTTTTATCCTCGATGGCAACAATACATGTCGGGTGGTAGGTGCGACATATGCCAACGGGTGGCTTATCATTGTGGGAGCCAGTAAAACATCGCCGGTGCCTGGAAACGGGATGAGGCGAAGACATGCACGCCGGCGGGTCTTACCCAGGTCCAGGCCTCTCCGTGGAGATAACACCCCTAGTCCTGCTCTGCGGGGTCTCCGCATGATCACTAGATCAATACAAGTAGCTACAAGCGCTCCTTGAGCTGTTTGGCTAGAGGAAGAAGAAGGGCAAGGCTAGCTCTCCTTTTCTCTCTATGTGGTGTGTGGAATTCTATGAGATCAACCCATTGCATGGGTGTCCCGGGGGGTTTGTATAGGCCTACCCCCCAGGGGTACAATGGTGATCCGGCTGGGCGCGGGTCCCAGCTGTCAGCGTCTATGCTCGCCGGCTTCTCCGTCGGTCATTGGGGCCCGCCGACTGGTGGGTCCCGCTAGCTGCCAGCCTCTTGGCCGACAGGCTGGCCCCACCGCTTGGGGGCTTTGTCGGCGGCTGGTTACTGTCGCCTCGCCTCTGATGACGAGAGCTTTCTTGAGGTAAGCATGGCTACAGTGTCGCCGCCTAGCGGGCTCCCACTGTAGCCTTACCGCGTCTTGTCTCCTTAATGAGGCACATGTTTCGAGGGAGGGAGGTAGCCGGCTATTGGGAGCCGGCCACACCCCTGGCTGACTAGAGGAAACCAGGCCGCCTTCGGGTGTCTCTCTGGCAAAAGGGGCCCGCCGCCTACGGTACGTACTAGCGCCCGTCGTGGGTGACATCGAGGCCAACACGGCTACAGTGCCGCGCCGGACGGGGGATGGCTGGCCCGTACAGCGCCCTGTGGCCATGCCTATTCTGGGATTCGGGGGTAGTGGGCTGTACTGCGGCCACGCCCCATCCTATCGTCGTTATGTGGGTACAGTCTTAGTGGGTGCAGTCTTGGCCGGCTTCTGGGTGCCGGCTTTCTTCATGGCCGGCTTCTGGGAGTCGGCTTTCTTCATGGCCGGCTTCTGGGAGTCGGTCCTCTTGGGGCCGGCTCCCTCGAGTCGGCTATCTCGTATCTTTCTTGGGGGAGGTTTGTGAGGCTGGGTCGCCTTCTGGGAGTCGGCCCTAGGGATAGCCGGCCGGGGGAAGGCGGCCCTATGCTTTGTATGCTTGAAGGCTTGAATGGCCTGATAATTTTTCGAAGAGCCAGGGGGAGTCAGTTAGGCTACCCGGAGCCGGAGGAAGGCGAGCGGGTAGTCTTCCGCTCGCACTTCTTGCACGGCATCGGCTTGCGGGCGAGCGCTTTCTTCCGCTCCTTCCTCGACTTCTATCAACTCCAGCCGCACCACCTCACTCCGAACACGGTGGTGCTGCTGTCCGCCTTCGTCACCTTGTGTGAAGGCTTCCTTGGCATTCTCCCCACCCTCGAGCTCTAGGGGGAGTTCTTCCAATCTAAGATGGGCACCCGCATGCAGGGCGTGCAGGCCCAGAGCGGCGCCTGCATCGCGATGCGGAGGCCGGCGGCCGACAACCCCTTCCCCGTCATCACGTTAATCCAGTCGGTGAAGCTCTGGCAGAAGTCATATTTCTACGTGAAGAACGTCGCCCCACAAGGCGACTACGTCAACTTGTCGGCTTACGTAGCCGGCCCGCCGGCTGGGAGGCGGCCCCAGTGGTCCTATCGGGCCGTGACGCTATCGCAGGCTAGAGCCGCGGCCGTCGCCCGACTGCGGGTGATGATCCAGTCGGAGGGCCTGACTGGGTCCGACTTGCTGGCCGCCTTTGTCGCGCGCCGGGTACTTCCGCTTCAGAGCTGCCCTCACCTGATCTGTCAGATGAGCGGCCAACTCGATCCGAGTCGGATGTGCACCAAGGACATGCCGCACGACGAGGTGGCCCATATGGTGAATTATCTTGCGAACTGCAAGCTCTCCGCAGAGTGGCGGTTTGGGAAGGAGCCATATTCCCGTGCACATCCTCCGCCCATGGTATGTTCTATTTTTCCCTTTCTTCTCTTAGTTTTGTCGCCGAGTTCCTTTTGGCCGACTCTGACCAGTCGGCACGCCTTGGCAGAGCCCTCTCCTTCGACCTGCAGCCGGTCGGAGGCGGAGCGCCGATTGCTCCCCGACAGGGCGGAGCATGACCTGGAGGACCACGACTTGGGGGCGGCCGCAATGGATGAAAACACCGAGGCGGGTGGCGGCGAAGCAGGCGGCTTCGGGCTTGGAGCCAGCTTCGACGACTGGCCGGATGACGACGAGGCGAAAATCGTCCCACGCCGCCAGCCGGTGTCCGGCCACGGTGCGGGCTCCTCCGCCGCGCCGCCTGCTTGGGGCGGCGGGCAGAAGTGCCATGCCGCGCCCGGCTTGTTCGGCAGCCGGCCGAAGAAGCCCAAGGGCGGGGCGGCAGCGACCAGGCAGGATGAGGCGGCCGCGAAGACGGCCCGCTTCCGCAAGGTGGTGAAGCAGCCGCAGATGGTGTCGGCGTAAGTGTATATTCCTTTGTACATTCTTTCTTCTTTTCTTGGTGATTTCTGAATCCTTGCCCTTTCTCAAAAATCAGGGCTCCGCTTTCGCTTGAGCGGGTTGCTGCCGCCTCCGTCGTTGGATCGCCGGGAGGATCCGGGAGCACCCGCCACGTGGACCCCCGCGCCGAGCTTCAGGCGGCGATAGAGCAAAACGCGCGGGAGGCGCGGGAGGAGCGGGAGGCGTAGGAGTTGAGGGCGGCTGCCGCCAAGGTGGCACAAGAGGAGGAGGAGGCGGCGAAGGCGCGCGCCGATGTAGCGGCCAAGGCCCAAGCGGAGGCTGCGGCCGCGGCAACAGTGGAGGGGGCCTTGCTCGTCACCCCTCTGCGTGTTGCGGCGCCCGAGGTCCCGGAGCCCCCGCCGGAGGAAGCCGGCGGCGACCAGCCGGGGTTTGAGAGGGAGGAAGACGTCGTCGTCCTGGAGAGGGAGGCAGCACCGGCCCCGCCGACTGGGGCGGCTCAAGGCAGCCGGCCTAACATGCCGCATGCGCAATCGGCCGGGGCCGAGCCGGCCGCAAGGACAGACCTGGTGGTCCAGTCGCCATCGCGCCAGCGCGCGGGGAAGGCCGCATCGGACCCGCAGAAGGCCGCTAGCTCCGGCTCGTCGGCCCGGGACGTGGAGGCGGCCAGCGCCAGCTCGGGGTGGACGCCAGGTGGAGGGACGGCCGTGGTGAACGTGGCGGCGCAGGAAGTCCGGAACCGGCTTTAGTCCCAGGCTGCGGTGCTGAGGAAATACAATGACGAGTTCCTTGCGACGCGAGCGGCCATTCGGGTATGTCTTCCTATTTTTGATTTTTTGATCTTGGTTTCTTCCGTGGGGGCGCGTCAGCGCACCCACTGGGTGTAGTCCCCGAGTTCCGACTCGGCTGCTGAGCAGGCGGCTTGGAACTTCTTAGCGGGCTTTGTTTTGCTATCTTGTTCTCATTCGCTTCTCTGCCTGTCTTGCAGGACTACCACAACCTCCGTGCGGCTGCCTTCAACTCCTAGGCTCGGGAGCTGACCCAGAAGAATGCTGATCTATCTAAGAGCCGGGGTAAGTGCTTCGTCCTTTATCTCACGTGGGGGCGCGTCAGCGCACCCACTGGGCGTAGTGTCACGACCGGTTTTTCAATAAAATAATTATTGAGAAACCAATCCCTGTTACGGACCAGCGAGGAAGAATTCCTTCTCACTGGTAGACAATACATTGGTCACAGAAGAAAAATACCAGGAGTACTAAATATAATACAAGGTTGAGCAGAGACTGCCCAACAATTTATTACATGCACGCCGATAAAACAATACGGCGGATAGGGTGGCAAACTTCTAACTCACGATAATAACGATGGTGGAGATATCACCGCGGGGTGAGTGATATGACTCCAGAAGACTACAGCTCTTCGAGCGTCGGAGTGAGGCTCGAGAGCACTTATTGCGGGTGGCGGAAGCGTAAATGATACAAGTGACCAAAATCCGGGATCGCGCAGGACTGACTGGGACTCCTCTAGGCGTCGGACGCGCTATCAAACTCTTCATCCAAGAGATCGCCTTCGTCAACATCTGGCCAAATCAACAAGCCAGGTGAGTACCATGAAAGTACTCGCAAGACAGTTCGGACATAAGGTATAACAAATGCAAACATGAAGCACATGAATAAGTTAACCAGTGCGATCAGACACAGAGATAATAAATACTGGGTGCCAAGCGAGGGTCTGAATGACGCCTCGAGCGGAAACTGCAGAATAGTAATGCGGGTACCAAACGAGTGTCTGAAAGACTCCTCGAGCGGAAAATGCGGAATAATAATACTGGTGCCAAACGAGTGTCTGAAAGACTCCTCGAGCGGAAAATGTGGAATAATAATCCTAGTGCCAAACGAGTGTCTGAAAGACTCCTCGAGCGGAAAATGCGGAATAATAATGCTGGTGCCAAACGAGTGTCTGAAAGACTCCTCGAGCGGAAAATGCGGAATAATAATGCCACAGTCGGGCGTCGGGGCGAGACCGCATAAAGGGCTTATAACAGAAAGTAAAGACAGTACATGCCACAGTCGGACGTCTGAGCGACATCGCATAAAGGGCTTATATTGTAACACAACAATACAATAGCTCGGGAATATAACTTATCACAAGCACGAGACAAATATAATGTTAGTCCATCCGCAGGAATAGCAATGAAATTGAATTTACCACTTGAGCTTGTTCACCGGGGCAAGTTTTTCACACGGATAGATTTGGATGTAAAGTCTACATTACTGACCATGGATACGATGATTTGGAAAGAATTGACTCTGCAGAGTTTGTACTTAACCACAGCCAACGGATTTCAGTAGTCACGGGGACTAGTTCCGTCTACGGTGTTCTGGAAGGAACACGTCTAACCAGTACACACCCAATTTAACCATCCGAAGCCAGGGATCACCCTCGGCAACATTCAGGAAAAACCCTGAGTCGGGGAGGCTACAACCTAGCGTAGCATGGGATCAAATTTCTATACGCGCGCTATAAGGGGGTGCCCCCCCTCTCGGTCCCAACCGGAAACACCCATGCCCCCTGACCGAATGACTGGCTTTAATCCTGGGCCAAGGTACCATCATCCCGGCCTCTCTGTTTGGTGTGTACACGGAAAGAGGTTACCAACTTACTAAACCGTATCCTGGCAATGAGACATGTGGTAGCACGGAAAGGGGAAGGGACGATAACACGGCTCCAACCATGTTAACATCGGAAAAGTCGGATGACACAAGGCTGGCATGCTACAACAGTACCACCTTGCTTCCCTTCATGTCACCACATGATTAGGCCACCTCTCATCAGAGGTCATCGCAACTTTGGAACATGCAGGAAAAGATCGATAACGTGGCTCCAACCACGTTAACGTCGAAGAAAGTCAGATGACGCAAGGCTGGCATGCTACAACAGTACCACCTTGCTGCCCTTCATTTCACTACATGATTAGGCCACCTCTCATCAGAGGTCATCGCAACTTCGGACCAACCGGGTCGTTGCCTTACAAGCGACGAGGTACTTATCGACACTCACATGCCACGCACAAACTTCCACATGAACATGCAAAACATCTGCCATATCAAATGTTCAAACATGCTTGCCTGGTTCGGAGAAGTCGGAGTCTAGCTCGGCGAAGTTCGCGGCTCCGTCACCTCTCCCGGAACCTACGGCAATCACGAAACGGGTACTAACGTGAAAACCAACACATGCACAGAAACTTTTCCAAATTTTTTTCAAATAAATCCCATAAAAAACTAGACAAAATTTGAAGATTGTCAGAAAAAGAATCACTCAAAAATACCTTTTTATTAAAAAGTTATAAAGGTTTCTGTCCAGGGACTTATCTGTAATGAAACAGAAAAGTTCCAGGGTTTTAACTGAGAAAACAGAAAACGGTTCGTTTGGAAATGCGCAAGCGCAAGAGAGAAAACGTATTTTGCCTGAAGGCGCCAACAGAAAACGGTTCGGGGAAATAAAACAGAGGCTGACACGCGGGGCCCTTATGTCAGGTTTGAAAAGGCTCGCCGGCGCCCGAAGACGGCGGTGGACGCCGGCGTTGAACCACGGCGAGTTAGGAGAAACGGAGGGTACCAAGAGCTTCAGTGTCTTCTTCCGCGTCGGTGGGTGGTGGACTCGTCCAACGGGGAGCACCACGTCGACGGTGACACTATCTCCGGCGGACGGCGGTTCGGGTGAGGTTGGGGAACTCTGGTGGAGGGCTGCAAAGTACAAATTGAGGCGCGGGTCAGAACGGGTGATGCAAGGAGAAGCTACTGGCAAGAGAATGGGGGCTGCGGAGCACACACGGGGGCGAATCGGGCTGGACCCCGTGGCGGATCGCGGCGGCCGGAGTCGAGGAAGGAGACCCCCTCGCGGCTCTTCCAGTGGCTGGGCGTGCTCTAGGGGAAGTGTAGGGCTGGTGGGTGCTCGAGTTGAAGCTCGGGGCCCCTATTTATAGGCAGGTCGACGGGGTGGCCGTGAACGGAGAATCTCCGGCGAGCGATTACGGCGGAGCAGTGGGTTGGCAGGGGGTTTGAGCGGTCGGGCAGCATCAGTGGATGTTACGGGACTCGTTTAGCAGCTAACCGGAGCTGGTCTTGGCGTAATGGCGTCTGCCCACGGTGAGGTGACCGCACGGGCTCAACGGCGGCAGAGAGCACGCTCCGTGCCCTGGGGTTCACGACGAGAGCGGCAGCGCATTCGGGGGAGTGGACGGCCACGCGGCGGGCTCCGGTGGTTTGGGCGGCGCTGGGTGGAGTCGGCGGCGCCGTGTCTCCCGCTGGCGTCCGCAAAGCCTCCGCCGGCGTCGGTCACGGGGCGGCGCACCTTCTGCTGCTCGTCGCCGACGCCCGCAAGATGCCAGGCACTCGTGCGGTGCAGGGACAAGAGGGCGAGGACGAGGAGCAAGGCGACGTGGTGGTACTGGCGAGATCGATGTCCATCTCTGAAGAAAACGACAGTGAGCACTGAACTGAATCTCTGAACTTCTGAAACTTGACAGAGACAGTGCACTGCAGGTGTTCGACAGTGGGTTTTGGTAAAAAGATGAATTTTGCTGGAGCTGTAACTTGGTGAGATGATCACTCAAAGCACCCAGGGGCTGTATGAATTTACTTGGAATTTTTGGAGAAAGTTTTGAATGAATTTCACCAAATTTGGCAAATCTGGTCCAAACTTGCAGCTGATGTAGTTTGAAATTTTTGAATTGGAGACCAGTGGATCTTCATGGTTCTAGGTTGAGGGTTCAAAGGACTAGGAGGGGAAAGAAGTTTCGGGCCAAAAATCAAAACAGAAAGAGGAGTTCCTTTGTAAAACTCCAAGTGGTAGAATAGAAGGCAGAAAATATTTGAATAGGATTTGAATGGAAAATAAATACATGGGGAGGTTCAACTTGCTGGATTTGATGCAAATCATGATCCAGAGGTGAGGAATGATTTAGGAGAGATCATTTGCACTAGGGCCATGGCAAGGAAGAATAGTTGAAAGTGGCAAAGGACTTTCCAAAAGCCATAGTGCAAAATTCAAAAAGTTTTACAAAAGTTATTTTCCCAAATGAAAACCATTTTGTCTTGAGCCCAAAAGAAAAGCAAGAACCTCCAAGGTCAAAGGCAGATCTTGGGTGAATCCAAATAAACTTTTTGCCATAAAGAAAATATATGAGAGGGAGAGTTCTCTTGAAGAAAAAAAATTTAAATCACTCCCCTCAAGTCAAATAAGAATCTTTTTGAAAAATCCAAATAAAAACTTGGGTGTTACACGTAGTCCCCGAGATTCGGGCCGACTGCTGAGCATTCGGGTCGGATCTTCCTTGACGACTTCTTCCTTATTGCTTCTTTCTTTTCTGCCATGCCTGCAGCGGCCAACGCCAAACTGAGGGAGCAGCTGGGTGGGACTCAGGCCGCCCTCCGCGCTAAGGAGGCCGAGTTTGACGCCTTGGCCCAGGAGCGTGACCGCCTGGCCAAGAGGCGGGCCGACCAGGAGAAGAGCCACAAGGCGGCCCTGAAGGCGGTGCAGGACAGCGAGGCCGCCCTCCAAGCTGAATATGAGACAGAGGCGGCAAGCTGGGCCGAAGCGAGGCAGTCGCTGATCAACGGCTACGGCCAGATCGAAGACTTGGTTGACGGTAGGCCGCCCTCTTCTTCGTCCTTGCTTGCCGCTTGCCGTTTGGCTCATTTTATGACTTGGTGTGTTTCTCTTCTTTCTCTTTCTTTCTTGCGCAGAGTACTTCCCTGGCTACTCTACTGCCGCCAACCAGGTCGTCGAGGCCCACTGCGAGGCACAAAGGCAGGCTGGCACTGAGATCGCGCCGAACGCTCGCCGGTCGCTGGAGGAGCAGCTCTTGGCGATTCAGGCCCGCCTCCAGCCGGCTCACCGCATGCTCCGCCGGCTTCAGCATGTTGGGGCGCAGGTGTTGGCCGCTCTCTAGCCTGGTGACGTGATTCCCCGCACCCCCAGTCGGACTGCCGACTGGCTGGAGGTGGCGGTTGGCCGCTTCGAGGCCTGGAAGGCTTGTGCGGCTCGGTCCGGCGCCAGGCAGGCGCTCGAGTTCGTCAAGGCCTGGTATCCCGAGGTGAGTCTGGACCAGCTGGCCACCTGGCTGCAGGAGGCCGACACGAAGCTGGAGCCGGCGCGGCCGGCTATCATCCAGCGGGCTTCGGCGATTGCCGACTACACCGACACCAGCGCCTTCGCTCCTGAGGTGGACGACAACGGCGTTGCCCAGCCGGAGGAGTGGTTCGGGCTGAACCCGGCAGATTGCGAGGACTCGGCGGAGGAGATCGACTCCAGCGACGAGGGCGAGGAGGAGGAGGAGGAGGGTGAAGACGCCACACCAGATGGTGGAGCGGCCGGTCAGCCTCAGCTTGACCGTGCCTCCAGCAACAAGGCACACACGGGTGCACCGCCTGCAGCCGGCGATGATCAAGCCGAGACCCGCCAGCCGGCCACTCCAGCCGGCGGCGCCGTCTCCACCGACCAGCCCGGCTCCTCTGTTGCGCCCTTAGTCTAGTCTGCTGCCTCTACTTTCCTATTTTACCACTCTTGGAACAGTATTTTGTTAAGTTTGCACAATTCCACCCACTGGGGGTGTATTCGAACTATATTGACTGCCGGCCTGTTGGGGGCCTTATGTGTAAATATAATTATGCATGCATTTGGCTTTCCCTTGTTCTTTGCTTTTGATCCTTTGGCTGTTTCCTTTGCCGCCCTCCTTTGGTTGCCGCCTTCCCAGCCGGACAGCTGCTCTGCAATCTGTGGCTGGAGAAGTGCTTGGCCAGTTGGGAGGGCAAGTACTCTAGCTTTGTTGGATTATAGCAAAGTTACAGGGAGGCCGGCCAGCCGGCTGTTTTGACAGCCGGTAGGCGTGGTTGGAGGCCGTCTTTGCGTTATATAAGTTCGTTAGTCCTTAGCCGTTTTTTGTGTGGGCATCCTTTCTGCCTTTGGCTCTTGCCAGTCGGACAGTCGGTTCTTCGAGCTGCGACTTTCAACAAGAGAGGGCTCGGGTGCCGGCACACTACTTGTCTGACTTCAGGTAGAACTTTTAATATAACTTAAGGCGGCCAGTCCCCGGGCCGACTAGTCGAACCCGGTGCCAGACAGAAAATCAAATGAATAATACATTCATGAGTATGACACTCGTCATTCATAGATAAAGGAGGGCAGTCCCCGAGTGCGCCTCGGGGGGCCCGTTTGTCTCATATTTAATACAAAAACGGTAGCATGATACATACTGCTTTCAACTGTAAAATCTTCTCAGGAGGTTTGCGTTCCATGGTCGTTCGGACTCCTTGCCGGAATCATCCCTCTTGCGTGCTCTTGGTTTTTGTGCGTCGATCAGGTAGTAGGAGTCGTTGCCTAGTGCCTTGCTGACGACGGAAGGGCCTTCCCAAGGGGCCGAGAGCTTGTGCTGGCCGGCTGTTCGCTGGATCAGCCGAAGCACAAGGTCGCCCTCTTAGAAGGATCTTGGCCTGATCTTCCGGTTGTGGTAGCGGCGAAAACCCTGCTGGTAGATGGCGGACCGGCTGAGTGCTAACAGCCGGCCTCCTTCCAGCAAGTCGACGCCGTCTTCTCGCGCTTCCTTGGCCTCCGCCTCCGTGTACATGGTGAGCCGAGGCGAGTCGAACTCGGTGTCAGTTGGGATGACAGCCTCGGCACCATATACAAGGAAGAACGGAGTGAAGCCGGTTGACTTGTTTGGGGTAGTACGCAGACTCCAAAGGACAGCCGGCAGCTCATCGAGCCAGCAGCCGGCCGATCGCTCCAGTGGTACAACTAGTCGGGGCTTGATGCCGGAGAGGATGAGGCCGTTTGCTCGCTTGACCTGGCCGTTTGACTGTGGGTGGGCAACGGACGCTAAGTCCAGGTGGATGCCCTATGTCGCGCAAAAACGTGCCAGTGCTCCCTTGGCAAAGTTTGTGCCGTTGTCGGTGATGATGCTGTGTGGCATGCCATACCGAGTAGTGATGTCGGCAATGAATGTCACGGCAGCCCGTTTAGCTTCTTGATCGGCTTCGCTTTGATCCACTTGGTAAATTTGTCCACGGCGACAAGCAGATGTGTCAAGCCACCGCGGGCTGTCTTGGGAGCCGGAGCGAGCACCTTCCCAGAGGCGTCCACTCGGAGCTTGGTCTTCATTGAGGAGTCGGCCGTGGCGTACTTGTCTACAATGACCAGCAGCTCGTCGAGTGTAGCCGGCTCGTCGCAGAGGAGTCGGTTCTTGAGGAGGGTGCCCTCTCGGCACCCGGCGGTGAAGTATTCGATGGCTTGAACCTCGTGCACCCCGTTGCAGGAGTTGCGGAGCTCGGACCACCGCGTGAGGTAGTCTCAGGTCGACTCGCTGGGCCCTTGGACGCAGAAGGAGAGCTGGCGGGGCTTGGGAGGTCGCTTGTACGTGTTGGTGAAGTTGCGGACGAAGACTTCCGTGAAGTCCAGCCAGCTGTTGACGCTGTAGGGCTTGAGGCTGTTGAGCCAGGTGCGTGTCGTGCCTTGCAGCATGAGAGGGACGTACTTCACGGCTATGCGCCTGTTGCCGTTCGCTATGCTGACAGCAGTAGAGTAGTCGATGAGCCAATCTTCCGGCTTCACAGAGCCGTTGTACTTGGGCGTGTCTCTGGGGAGCGAGAACCCTTTGGGGAAGGGCTCGTCGCGGATGCGGGGGCCAAAGCATGGCGGGCCGACATCGTCTTCTTCTAGCGCCAGGGATCGAGCTAGGCGGTCGATCCGGTGGCGGGCGTCGTTCTCGCTGACTCCTTCGCGGTGGCCTAGTCGGCCACCAAGAGTCGGATGTGTGACAGGCGGCGGGGTGGGATATCTCTCCCCATGAGGCGGGGGAGGAGGCGGATTGCCTTGGCGCTCCACTGCTCGAGGGCGGCCTTCCGCGTCGCGCTGGATGGTGATTCGAGTCCGGCTGCGGCTAGCAGCCGGTTCCTTGTCTTTCCTTGAGCGGGCGCCGCTCGCAGTCGGCGACCGGGATGTCGCGGCGTGCTCTCGGCGTGGGGGAGGACTCTCAGCGCGGGCGCCGGCTTCATGCCATTCTGCGGCCGCGTTGATCAGCTGCTGGATGCGCCTTGTCATGTAGGGGAGCTCATCGGCCCCCAGCCCATTCAGCTCTTCTACAGCCGCTTGAGCGGCTCGCAGATTCTCGAGCGGTGTGGCGTAGACGGGGCGGTGTGCCCCCAGCATGCTGGCGATGGCCGCGCCGCGCTTCTTGACGAGGCCGGCTCGGCTCGGCCCGCCATGAGGCGGCGTACCAAAGGTGGCGCGGTCGACTTCGCGCTGGTGAGCCTCGGTGAGGCATCTCATGGAGGCTATCTTCTGGCCCTCTGCGATGAGGGCGAGGCGGCGTGCCTCCAGGGTCTCGGCGTCGGCGTCGGCCGGGATGGGAACGGACAAGTCATGCATCGCCGCTTGTAGGGCGTCATGGGCGTTCTCACCCGAGTCGGCGACGTGGCTCATGACGAGCACCTCAGTGACAGTGCTGCTGCCGCTGTCAGCTCGAGGGAGAGGGTCGTTGAAGACTACCACGTCGGAGGGGTAGGCGTCGAGCGATGCCGTGTCGGAGTCAATAAGAATCGGGTCGGTGGAGCTGACCGACTCCAAGTCCATAGCAAGCTCGCTGGAGACGTGAAGCTGGTCGAGGCGGCTGGGTAGCCCGTGCCCGCGTCGGACGCGGCTCGTCGGAGATGCAAGTCTCGCCAAGAAGATCAGCGAGGCAGCTCGCTGCGCAGGCGTCGTCGACGCCTAGCAGCGCGTCGGGGCAAGCGCCATCGGGCGCAGCAGGCTGGCTGCGCTCGCGGGGGAGGAAGAGGATTCCCATCCAGATCAGGTCTCCGGACGACGGTGCACCTGGCCCCACGGTGGGCGCCAAATGTCGGGTGGTAGGTGCGACATATGCCAACGGGTTGCTTATCATTGTGGGAGCCAGTACAACATCGCCGGTGCCTGGAAACGGGATGAGGCGAAGACATGCACGCCGGCGGATCTTACCCAGGTTCGGGGCTCTCCGTGGAGATAACACCCCTAGTCCTGCTCTGCGGGGTCTCCGCATGATCACTAGATCAATACAAGTAGCTACAAGAGCTCCTTGAGCTGTTTGGCTAGAGGAAGAAGAAGGGCAAGGCTAGCTCTCCTTTTCTCTCTATGTGGTGTGTGGAATTCTATGAGATCAAACCTTTGCATGGGTGTCCCGGGGGGTTTATATAGGCCTACCCCGAGGGGTACAATGGTAATCCGGCTGGGCGCGGGTCCCAGTCGTCAGCGTCTATGCTCGCCGGCTTCTCCGCCGGTCATTGGGGCCCGCCGACTGGTGGGTCCCGCCGGCTGCCAGCCTCTTGGCCGACAGGCCGGCCCCACCGCTTGGGGGCTTTGTTGGCGACTGGTTACTGTCGCCTCGCCTCTGATGATGAGAGCTTTGTTGAGGTAAGCGTGGCTACAGTGTCGCTGCCTAGCGGGCTCCCACTGTATGTTGGGGATCGTAGCAGAATTTTAAAATTTCCTACCCATCACCAAGATCCATCTATGGAGTATACTAGCAACGAGGGGAAAGGAGTGCATCTACATACCCTTGTAGATCGCGAGCGGAAGCGTTCCAATGAACGAGGTTGATGGAGTCGTACTCGCCGTGATCCAAATCACCGATGACCGAGTGCCGAATGGACGGCACCTCCGCGTTCAACACACGTACGAAGCAGCGACGTCTCCTCCTTCTTGATCCAGCAAGGGGGAAGGAGAGGTTGATGGAGATCCAGCAGCACGACGGCGTGGTGGTGGATGTAGCAGGATCTCGGCAGGGCTTCGCCAAGCTTCTGCGAGAGGGAGAGGTGTTGCAGGGGGAGAGGGAGGCGCCAGGGGCTGTGGTGCTGCTGCCCTCCCTCCCCCCACTATATATAGGCCCCCTGGGAGGGGGGGCGCCGGCCTGGATCCCATCTGCAAGGGGCGGCGGCGGCCAAGGGAAAACTTACCCCCCAAGGCAAGTGGGGCGCCCCCACCCTAGGGTTTCCAACCCTAGGCGCAGGGGGGAGGCCCATGGGGGGCGCCCCAGCCCACTAAGGGCTGGTTCCCTTCCCACTTCAGCCCATGGGGCCCTCCGGGATAGGTGGCCCCACCCGGTGGACCCCCGGGACCCTTCCGGTGGTCCCGGTACAATACCGGTGACCCCCGAAACTTTCCCGGTGGCCGAAACTTGACTTCCTATATATAATTCTTCACCTCCGGACCATTCCGGAACTCCTCGTGACGTCCGGGATCTCATCCGAGACTCCGAACAACTCTCAGGTTTCCGCATACTCATATCTCTACAACCCTAGCATCACCGAACCTTAAGTGTGTATACCCTACGGGTTCGGGAGACATGCAGACATGACCGAGACGCCTCTCCGGTCAATAACCAACAGCGGGATCTGGATACCCATGTTGGCTCCTACATGTTCCACGATGATCTCATCGGATGAACCACGATGTCGAGGATTCAATCAATCCCGTATATAATTCCCTTTGTCAATCGGTATGTTACTTGCCCGAGATTCGATCGTCGGTATCCCAATACCTTGTTCAATCTCGTTACCGGCAAGTCTCTTTACTCGTACCGTAATGCATGATCCCGTGGCTAACTCCTTAGTCACATTGAGCTCATTATGATGATGCATTACCGAGTGGGCCCAGAGATACCTCTCCGTCATACGGAGTGACAAATCCCAGTCTCGATCCGTGCCAACTCAACAGACACTTTCGGAGATACCCGTAGTGTACCTTTATAGTCACCCGGTTACAGTGTGACGTTTGGCACACCCAAAGCACTCCTACGGTATCCGAGAGTTGCACGATCTCATGGTCTAAGGAAAAGATACTTGACATTGGAAAAGCTCTAGCAAACGAACTACACGATCTTTGAGCTATGCTTAGGATTGGGTCTTGTCCATCACATCATTCTCCTAATGATGTGATCCCGTTATCAATGACATCCAATGTCCATAGTCAGGGAACCATGACTATCTGTTGATCAACGAGCTAGTCAACTAGAGGCTTACTAGGGACACGTTGTGGTCTATGTATTCACACATGTATTATGATTTCCGGATAACACAATTATAGCATGAAAAATAGACAATTATCATGAACAAAGAAATATAATAATAACAATTATTATTGCCTCTAGGGCATATTTCCAACACACCGGTAAAGAGTATTACATCGAATAGATCTCCAAGAATATCGAGGAGAATTTTTTATTGAGAACCAAAGAGAGAGAAGAAGCCATCTAGCTAATAACTATGGACCCGAAGGTTTGTGGTTAACTACTCACACATCATCGGAGAGGCTATGGTGTTGATGTAGGAGCCCTCCGTGATCGATTCCCCCTCCGGCAGATCGCCAAAAAAGGCCCCAAGATGGGATCTCACGGGTACAGAAGGTTGCGGCGGTGGAAAAGTGGTTTCATGACTCCCCCTCATGTTTTTTGGGTATAAGAGTATATATAGGCGAAAGAAGTACGTCGGTGGAGCTCCGTGCTGCGCCTACCCCCCTGGGCGCACCCTCCTGCCTCGTGGGCGCCTCGCGGAGTTCCAGACTTCAACTCCAAGTCTTCTGGATTGCATTTGTTCCAAGAAAGATCATCGCGAAGGTTTCATTCCATTTGGATTCCGTTTGGTATTCCTTTTCTGCAAAACACTGAAATAGGCAAAAAAATAGAAACTGGCACTCGGCCTCCGGTTAATAGGTTAGTCCCAAAAATAATATAAAAGAGCATATTAAAGCCCATTAAACATCCCAAAAAGATAATATAATAGCATGGAACAATAAAAAATTATAGATACGTTGGAGACGTATCAGTCACGTCTCCATCAAGCTTTGGGGACCGCACTAATGTACAGCACAGCTTATCATCCTCAGACAGATGGGCAGACTGAACGTGTAAACCAAATACTCGAAGATATGCTTCGAGCATGTGCTTTGGCCCAAGGACCCAAATGGGAAGATTGTCTGCCGTATGCCGAGTTCTCATACAACAACAGCTTCAAGACCAGTCTAAAGATGTCACCCTATGATGCTTTGTATGGCCGTAAGTGCCGCACTCTGCTAAATTGGTCTCAACCCGGAGATAGCCGCATTTTAGGAATTGATCTCATGATGGAAGCTGAAAAGCAAGTCAAGGAAATCCGAGACAGATTGCAATTGGCTAAGTCTCGACAAAAGAGTTATTATGATGCAAAGCATCGACAGATCAGTTTTGAACCAGGAGGGCATGTATACCTCCGAGTCACCCCAATGAAAGGAGTCAAAAGATTTCAGACTCGCGAAAAATTGGCACCCAGGTATATTGGTCCGTTCCCAGTTATGTCCAGAGTGGGTACTGTTGCATATCAGTTGGAATTTCGCCCGGAATTGTCAGAAGTGCACAATGTGTTCCATGTCTCATAGCTAAGACGATGTATATCGCCTCCCGAGAAAAGGACTGATATGTCAGAATTAGAGCTGCCTAAGGATTTAACATATGAGGAGAAACCATTCAGAATATTGGATGAAATGGAAAGGGTCACTCGTAGTAAAGCGATAAAGTTTTATAAGGTTCAGTGGGAGCATCACACCGAGGAAGAGGCAACTTGGGAACAAGAGGAATTTCTTAAGGAAACCTATCCTGAATTGTTTTCCCGAGCAACCGAATCTCGAGGACAAGATTCATCCTAAGTGGCGGAGGTTTGTGACAGCCTGGTTTTTGCCCCCTCTTCTTGTTCTGATTTTGATTGCCTTTTTATTTGAATTTTGGGTTTGTGAATCATTTCAGTTGGACTTCAACCCTTGGGCATACCCTTGATTTTCACCCAAGTGGCTCAGCTCTCCCCCAAGCCATCATTTCTTCTCTGATTAATCCCAAAATAATCCTAGGAGAAAAATATTCATTTTCTCTTCAAAAACCCTAATCAGCAACATACGCTCCAAAGAAACCCTCATTTTTATTGCTCCTAAAATCATGAGAAAATTTCCAAATATTCTTTGAACCCTAGGGCACCTTCCTGAGCAAACACATTTCATCACTTTTTGGAATATTTTTGCTATAGAAAATCTTTTTTGTTCTAGTGAGAACAGGTAGTTACTATAGCAAGTATAATTCTCCTTGATCCAATGAGGCTAATTTTTCTTGAGCTTTCATTACCTTCCTAAGAGATTGCTAAACCCCAAAGCCTAGTCCTCAACTCTTACTGGATCACACTCAGTTAACTCCACAAGTTACTGTCTAGAAACTTACCATGAAGTAAACTACGCACACACAGCCCCTGGACTCAATTCAAAGTGTTGGAACCACTCAAACCACTAAGGACTACCTGCCAGACATGGAGTTTGAGCTTAGCGCGGCCTAATGTCATAGTTCACGCAGTGACCACGTCGTTCCAGGCATGCTGGCATGCGGTCGACGCGCTCTGTGACGCGCCCGAGCCTCTGTTGAGCTCGTGCTCGCTTTCCTGACCGCCGCACCTTGCCAAACCGCACCACGATCATCGTCTTGACCCTCTTAACTCCTCGCCAGCGCTCGCCGATGCCGAAGGTCACCGCAACGAGCACGGGCACGACCCGGCCAACCCAACAGTGCGCCGCACCACTGTGTTCGTCGCCATCCCTGCTCATGTGCTCGTCTCCGCCCTCCCATAGTACCCGCGTGAGCTGCGTCACCTTCTCCCCCTCTCGCTGACGCCGTTCGTCACCGGGCGCCGTGTCTAGAAGCTCTCCGGCGGAGCCCGATCCCCTCACCTCGCTCGCCTATAAATACGGCCACCCCCAGACTCCTCGAGCATCACCCACCACTCCTACACACTCCACAACGCAGTAGAAAGCCACAGCCCGGCCGGGCAGGCCTCGGGCCGCCACCCCCGAGCTCGAGCTCGCCGGCGATCCCCGCGGTTCGCCTCCACCTGTCCAGCCCCTCCCGTGCTCAAGCTACTCTTCCAGAGCCTCCATGGTGCTTCACTGGTGCCGTCTGACCCCGTTGGAGCCCCCGGTGCAGCCCCACATCACCGTCATCTCCAACTCCGGCGACCTCTGCTTCCTGCCGCCGCTGGAGAGGCTCGTTCCGACCCCGTCCGACCACCTTAGCTATTCTACGGGAACGGGCAGGTGCGTCTCGACCCCCTCTTGCTTCCTATCCTTCTGGATCTGGCCGCCGACCTCTCCTCGCCGGAGAAACGCCGGGGCATCACCGCCCCGCCTCTGTTTCTCTCCCTCTCTGTAAAACTGACAGTGGTGGCCCACTGTCAACCACCCAGCCCCGCAGCCGAAGCGGTACGCGCTGGCGTGGCGTTGACATCACCCCCTGGTCATTTTATTTATATTTCAAGTTTTTCAGAGAACTTCAAATAGCCACAACTTTTTGAGCTTAAGTTCAAATGAAGTGATTATTTTTGCATTCTGTTCTTAATGAAAAGATCTAGAACCTCTCCAAAAATGAGATTTTTCTCTAATGTCTAGATTTTCTGGTGATTTTCGGAGTGTTTCTTGATATTTTCTTTCTCTGTTTTTAATTATTTTCAGAAGGTGAAGCTTGTCTTGAGGATCACAAGGTGGAGTGTGACCCTCATCTGCACTAAGGCAAGACACAGCAACATTTTCATGGTGCCATCTCAATATTTGTGATTTTCCAACTTGAATAATGATTTAGTTCATGCATTTAAATCACTTAAATAAATATTTATTTCTGTTGAATGCTTGTTTTGTTTGGTATGTTTAGTTTACAGTAGTTTGAGACTAACTAAGTCAGTTTAAGTCAGCAGACGTAATATTTGGTTAAATAATAGAATGACTATGAAAAAGGACTAGTTTGGTTAATATTTTCTTAAGTAAGAAAATGGATTATTTTATGTTAATATCATGGTTAAGTTTGATGAATTATAATAACCAGAGAAGTGGTATGAGTTTGCTGATGATTATGGTTAGTGGAATACTGGATGAGGTTGATCCATTTATTTCCGATAATATGTGATGCATAATGTAAGGTTGCATTTTCAAGCCATATCATGACACCAGTTATTTTTACTTTGAGTTAAACCTGATAATAACTCAACTTGAACATATCGTTGATCGGGTCATGGTGCCACTAAATCGAGTTTTTCCTAGTGCAACCACATTTGACTTGATGGGAAAGCCTTTATTCGGTCCGTTGTCATGCCTTTGGTCGGTACCTCCAACGAGGGAAGGTTATGGGTGTGCGTTACCCTGGCTCGGTAAGCAGACATAACCTTGTGTGCCCATTTATTGTTATGGTACCTTGTCCCCGTTTGGGACCGTTTATGTTTTGCCACGACGGTGGCCGTTGATGACTTTTGTAGGCACGGGGCCACCCAGGACTTAGCCCAGTGGGGAGTAAGTCGGAGTGGCCGGGAGAGAGTGTCATGGCAATGGGAGGGTTCCGTCAGAATGCCGTTGGTCCACTCGAATGGGAGCGCGAGGCCATGGATTCCGTGGTGTGGGTAAAGTGCGCTAGCTGTGCAGAGTGTATTTAATCTATCGATAGCCGCATCCTCGGTTACGGACACAACTCTGAAGTAGGTCACACCATGGATCAACATTTATAAATAATCATGCACACTAATGTTAATCACTTGGCACTATTTGAAAGATGATGGTTGAGAAATGATGTTGATGATGGAGACGAAAGTGTTGGTTTCGTTTGTGATCCGAGAAAGATCATAGTTTGGTTACAAAGTAACCCGTTTGGTAAGAAAGTCCGAGGGACTTGACCCACGAGATTATGTTCACTGCATTCCTAGTATGCTTTTGCATTGATGATAATTTTAATAAATATCATAATATTGTTTGTCATTATGTTTATGCTTGTTGTGAGCTTGCAAGTACATTCAATGTACTGACCTGGCGTGTCATGCCAGATTTCAGGAAAGTTTTGTTGGATCGGAGTGCTGCCCGAGTCTATATCGTGTCCACATCGGTGTCCCTGTGCTATGGAGTCCCGCTTCATCGTTGTTCCGCTGCCGCATAGTTATCGTGATCGAGGCCCCATTTATGTTCACTAAATAATGTACATATTGTTCAACCGCACCGTGTGTGCCGCTTGGCCTCGCTACATGATGTAATATCGAACTATGTTCCGCTAGTATCAATAAAGTGGTTGTTTTCTGTACCAAGATGTTGTGTGTTGCCAAAATACATGATCTCTGGGCTGGCAATGCAAGGTAAACTGGTTGCTCTGAGCTGGGGTGCCACATCTCAGGAAGAGGCAGAGACCAGCCATGCAGATGCAGCAGAGGTAACTACAATTTCCCCCATCTCAGAATCCTTACCAAGAAAGAAAATTCGACGGGTCGTCCAGAAGGTGAAATTTTCTCATCCTCTTGCTCACTTGGATCCCAATTTTCTTTTGAACAAATAGCAACACGAGTTAATATTCCCGACCCGGGGCGGCGGCTCTCAAGATCTCATCTCCAGCTTGCCCAATACACCTGCTCCTCACAAGCGTCGAAACAAGGTGCCACATGACTTGGACTCTCTTTACCCATTAGCCGGCCTCATACGTCAACCTCTTAACTCTTCTGACTAAAATTATCAAGGAACGCCTCCATCATCCGGCGACTCTTTTGGGACTCAAATGCCTGTTTTCAAGATTTCCCAGGAGTAAGTATTTTCATTTGTCATAAACAACTTGTTGTGATATACTCATAGGCTTTGTATCTTTGTTGTAGAGGTGTTTCCAAAGCAAGCAAGAAACAAAAACTGGGCGGGTCTTGTCGTGGAATTGTCATGGCAGATGTCCTCAAGCTAGGACTTAGTCGTGGAGCCATCGCCGCTAGGAAGCTTGAAGGGGTTAACGGGACAAGGAACACGAGGGTTTATACTGGTTCGGCTCCTTACGGTGAAGGTAAAAGCCTACGTCCAGTTGAGGTGGTATTGATTAGGGTTTCGATGACCAGGGAGCTTAACTGCTATGCCCGGCTCTTGATGAGATCTTTCTTGTCCCTAAACCGCTGCCGGGTCGTCCCTTTATATAGGGAGGCTGACGCCCAGCAGCTCTCAGAGTCCCGGCCGGCTCATAAGAGTGTCCGGCTCGGACTCGCAACTATTCTTGCCTTACACTACAAGCTCTACCATAATGATGGTTGTAACTACGGGCCTTAAGCCATATCCGGGTCTTAAGCCCATCTTTGGCCCACCGTCTTCAAGCTTGTCTTCGGGCTTCTGGCGATGACCATTATGAGTAACCCGGCCCCTTCTGGCGGGTGACTCTAAGGTCTATATCCTCAACATTAGGCCCCAGATTGATTTGAGCCGGCTCATATCAATCTTCAATTCTTTCGACAGAAAACCTCCTGCTTACAATTGTGTGAAGGCCATAACCCGGCGTGACGTCATCCTCTGGACTCCGGGTAATCCCCCGTGACGTCATCTTCCATTAATTCCATTTTTTATTCCACCAGATCCGCAATGGATCTTATCTTTACTGCCATCCCGAAAATCGAGGTGCTTCTTGGGCGAGATAACCGCGTCGTGGCCTCCTCGTTTCTCGCGCCCACTTATGAGTCTGGCCTTATAAATAGTCCGGCCCGATGAGCCTTCAGCCACCCGTCTTCCTCCTCGCGCCACTGCTCTTCCGCTCGAGCTCTGTTGCCGTCGCCGCCGCGGGTCTTCTCGTCCTCACCAACTCCGGCCGCTGCATCAACCTGTTGTGTCCAGAGAACAGCAGCGACCTCCGCGACTCACCAGCACCTGTAAGTCCTTGCTGCCCCGTAGAACAGATCTGCAGTAGGGTTTCTTCTTGTTCTTCCCGTGTTCTTCACCGTTCTCTGCAGGCCCTCGGTAGATTTGATTTTTACCACCCCTTTTGATCTTAAACTTGTATAGAACCACTGCGGTAGCTGTTTCACTTCCATTCCTAATGCAAATAGATCCCCTTTTTACTGCATAGATGCTTCGTTCGAACCCGTAGACTTCTTCTGCGTCTGTTTTTAGGTCTAGGAATTTTCCTTTTCAACCGACCGTTTTGATCCAAATTATTTACTGCGATGTGTGAAACCTGTTTTCACCACACTTAGTAAAAAACTACACCTGCCGAGTCGTGGCGGTTTACGTTCCCGGCTTAAAGAAACCACGTACTGTAAAAAATTTCCGGCTCATTTGCAGCAAGGCTGTAGATAATTGAATTGCTCTCAATACCTCGGGCGGCTTAGATAACCCGACGCACCTAGATATATGTCATTAGTCCCCTCCATAAGCCGCCACTTTAACATTGAACTGTAAATTTCCTCCGGCTTATAATTAAACCGGGCATGTTTCCTTTTATCATAGGCTTCCGACTTTCACCATGCCTCCCAAAGCTCCTAAAGCATCCATCACTTGCAATTGGATGAGGTCCAATGTCACCGACGAGACCTTAGCGGATTTTGTAAAATCGGGTTACCTGCCTAAGAAGGATGTCATGTCCTACCGTGCCCCTAACCCGTCAGAGGAGAGACCACAGCCAAAGGACGGGGAGGTAGTGATTTTTGCGGATCACATGAGCCGGGGCTTCGCACTGCCCAGCTCAAAGTTTTTTAGAGATGTGCTGAACTTCTTTGATCTGCGGCCATAAGACATAGGACCCAATTCTGTGTCCAATATATGCAACTTCCAAGTGTTCTGCGAAGTCTACCTTGGAGAAGAGCCCAGCTTGCTGCTCTTCAGAGAGCTTTTCTACCTGAACCGTCAGAACGAGTGCGCCAATGGGCCAAGCTTGGAACTTGGTGGCATCTCCATTCAGCGATGGAGAGATTGCTTTTTCCCTTACGCCGAGCCGCCAAGCCACCCAAAGGACTGGAACCAGACGTGGTTCTATTGCCAAACGACACGTCGCCGGCTGACGAGAGTCCGCTGCTCGGCTTTCGCCCCTCGCGTCTGGAACCAACACACCCTCTGTCAGACAAGCTGACTCAAGCGGAGTGCCAACCTCTGCTCCCCACTATTAACAAGATCAAGGCTCTCCTGGCCAATGGTCTCAATGGAATTGATCTGGTCCGGGTCTGGATCTCGTGGCGGGTGATCCCCTTGAGCCGCCGCCCCGGCTTAATGTGTGAGTACACAGGCCGGAAAGATGACCCCCTGCGACACAGCCGCAACGATCTTCCTGAAGATGTTGCCGAGGACATGACCAAGGCTCTCTTGAACGAGAGCTTGGCAGACTGCGGGAGGACCAGCTTAAGCCCCTTCTGCAAGACCAACCCGGCCCCAGCGGTAAGCCGCTGACCTGAACATCTTATTTTCACCTGTAGACAACTTTCATCCGAACCTTAAGAAAATCGTCCTTGTATTTTTCAGGCTGATGACAAATTCTGGAAGGTCAAATATGACCATGTGGCAGCCAAGAAGGCCCGGAAAGCGAAGAAAGCCGCCAAGAGAGCCGCTCCCCGCAAGAAGGGAAGTAGGCCTACTGCTTCAGAGCTGCTGCAACTAAGCGACAGCTCCGAGTCAGAGGTAACCCCTGAACCTGTAAGCTCTTGTTGTATTTGTTGTTTATTTTTGTCTACCTTATCAATACTATTCTTCAACAGGATGACACCGGAGCAAGTAACCCGGTGGTTGAAGAGGTAATGTCACTTTCCTCCGACTCGGAGCCCTTGCCAAGGCTGAAAGTCCGAAGGGTAACCCGGAAAGTAAGATTTTCACATCCTTTAGCTTATCAAGATCCTCAATTTCTTTTGAAGCGACAGACTCATGAGAGCCGGCAGCACACCCGGACCAACAAGGACGCTGACCTCTCCTCCGGTATGAAACGCTGGACCGAGGTTATCTCCCACTTGTACCCTTTTCATCCTTTGGCAGGTGTTATACGTCAACCGCTCAATTCCTCCGATTCAAACTATCAGGAAACCTCACCCTCTTCTGGTGACTCGATGCAATCAAACCTGCCGGCCTTCAAGACCGTACCCGGGTAATGATAATCATCTCTTGTTGTGCTTACCTTTGCTCATACCCTTGTACTAACCTTTTTGTCCTTTCAGTGCCCAGGCAAAACTCAGCAAGCGGGCGAAGAAGAACAAGCCGGTCGAAGAGCCGGACTTGCCTGAACCGGAGGTTGCAGCTCAAGAAACGCTAGTTGCCTCTGCCCCTTCAGCTCAAGAACCTCAAGAAGCTTCTGCTAACCCGGAGACCTCCAGCCTGGCTCACCCGGTCGATGACCCGGACGTGGTAATCACCCGGACGGAGTTTGTTGAGCCGGGGAGACCTACTGCGCTGGCCACGTGCTCCGCCAAGGAGGAGTTGCTAGGGCGCCGCCGGGCTAATCTGGACCTCACCGACTACGCCAATCTGAACATCGGAGAGATCGTCTCTGGCTATGTTAGTCAGGTGCACAAGAGCCGGGACTTAGAGATCGACATGGTGAATCATATTCAGCAGAAGTCTGAGGTACCACTCTTCTTGCTTTACTGCATAGTTATCTTTACCATGCTAGCCCCCAAGTCGAGGACTTATGATTGAATATGTTGTAGACTTAAGTTCCGGCTTACTTCCATGAACAGGTAATTTGCAGATAGGAACGTTCGATATGCATTAGCCCCCAAGTGCCAAGTGTCTTTGCTTGGAAAACACTTGGGACTTTAAATTTGCATAGTAACTGTTCATGCTATAACCCGGAAATTATACAGGCTACTTGCAAGAAGTTTGAGGCTGACATCTCCGATTTAAAGACCCGCCTGAAGACGCAAGAAACTGAGACCCGGAAGGCCAATGCCAAATTTGTGTCCAGTATTGCTGCGCAAGAAAAGCTGAAGACGGACTTTGACGCTGAACGGAAAGCTTGGGCCGAAGAGAAGGCTACTCTGGTGAACCGGGCCGAACAGGCGGAAAAGGCTCTGACGGAAAGAACCACCGAACTCGCCGGTTTAAAGCGCCACGTGTCACAGATGGTCGCCGCAATCTTCGGTAAGTCATTCCACTGGCTCTCGTCCAGTTTATAACCTTTATATCTCATAACCCATCATTGCCAGCAGCTTATCTTACTCTGTTACACAGGTCCCAAAAGCGCCAACCTCAACCAAAGCGTGGTGACCAAGTTGAAGGCCGTGTACACCCTGGTGGAGCAACTCTACACCGGGTCACAGCGCGCCTTGGCCGTGGTGGCCCTATCCAATGAGGTGCCGACTCATCTAGCGGAAGTTCTTCGCCGGCTTGTCATTCTTCCCCAACGTGTCCAAGAGCTGCGGCGGGCCTCTGCAAGAGCCGGAGCTATCGCCGCTCTGAGCCGGGCCAAGGCGTTCCTTCCAGAGTTAGACCCGGCGGACATTGCCCTCGGCTATCCCAGTTTGAAGGAAGACGGCACACCCTTCGACCAAAGGGACTTTGCAGCCTGCGTGAAGATCGTGCGCCCGGTGGCCACCCTCATTGGAAACGACACAGATTTGACCAAGTACCAGCTGGGTTACAATGCAGAAAATCAGAGGATCCCCACTCCGCGTTATGAAGCTATCAGCTTAGTCCCGCCAGCTCGTAAGCACAGCTTCGCCCCGGAGATTGACCCGGCCGGGTTAATTGACGAGGAAGCTCAATTTGAAGCTCTGAGCGGCATTGACTGGAAGTCGTCAACTTTCCAGGTCTTGGGAACAGCCGGAGGAGAGGAGAGCGATGAGCCGGAGACTTCAACCCAGCAAGCGTCGTAACTCTGGAGACGGTTTATGTGAAACAATGCTTCACCCTTTTGGACTCAATGAGTCTTGTAATAGAATAGGATCAACACTTTAACTGTGCCGTGCCATCGTGCACGTGTTGAATGCTGAATTCTTATGAAAGTTGCTTCCTTATATGTCTCCGGGTTATAGTTGATCAGTCATGCTCCTTAAGCTTAAATAGTTGTCTTTAACTATCCTGCATAGAAATACAAATCACAAGTCTCGAGGCGGATTACCGCACGGAGAATCATAGTCTTATGCATATAACCCGGAATATGATTCACCAAAGGCTGGTCCTCAAGTATGTCCTTGATATAACCGTAACAACACACTTACCAGCCTGCAAGCACTCTTCCGGCTTAGATAATCCGGGCAATAAGGTTGGCACCTCAATTCCGGTTTACCAGTCTTAATGACGCCGGTTGTATTCGACTAGCACTGTAAATCAAAGTTAAGCCGGCAAAGTGAGACCCGCCGTGCATACTTGAAATAATCGGAAGAGCTCGCTATAAATCAGAAGAACTTAGGGGCTTCCGGTTCGAATACGACCAGAGACCCGTCCCAAAGGGGTTATGCTAGGATTCGAATGCGATCATATAGCCCCCAGTGGGTGTGGCGATGCCAATCAAGAGGGTACAGACAGCTATGTTCTCTTTGGTTCGAATACGACCCATGTTTGAACAGGAAGCCCCCAAATGACTTTAAGAATTGTTTACCGACGCTGATTCGAATACGATCCACGTCGGTTCCCAAAGGGGGTTAAACTATGATTCAAATATGATCAAAGAAAACTCCCCAATGAGCTCGGCACTTTGCCAATCAAATGGGTATCGACAGCTATGTTCTCTTTGGTTCGAATACGACCTATGTTTGAACAGGAAGCCCCCAAGTGATTATATTGCGTACGGCTAGATTCAAATACGATCATAAGCCGGATCCACCTCCATGTTACCATGTGATCTTGTAATGGAAACAACACATTTACCTTTGGAGGAGAAAAAGGACAGAGGTCCTGCTTTATTGTTTATCATAATATATACATGGCTTAGAGAAGTATGTACATTATGAGAGCCGGTGGCTCAAGTGTAATAAGGCCGAAACTGAGCTATGTTCCACGGCCGACGGGTCTCTTCCTCCGATTTACGTGAATCTTTGTGCTCCCGAACGTCAACGAGGTAATATGACCCGTTATGCAAATTCTTGCTGACCACAAAGGGCCCTTCCCAAGGCGGGGATAACTTATGTGCATCTGTTTGATCTTGGATGAGCCGGAGCACCAGATCGCCTTCCTGGAAGACCCGGGATTTAACCCGGCGACTATGATAACGGCGCAAGTCCTGTTGGTAAATCGTTGAGCGAGCTGCTGCCACATCACGCTGCTCGTCCAACAAGTCAAGAGCATCTTGGCGCGCCTGTTCATTATCCACCTCAACATAAGCCGCCACTCGAGGCGAATCATGACGGATGTCACTGGGGAGGACTGCTTCCGCTCCATAAACCATGAAGAAAGGTGTGAAACCTGTAGACCTGTTAGGAGTAGTGTTGATGCTCCGCAACACGGAGGGTAGCTCCTCCACCCAACAACCCAGCGTCCGTTGTAAAGGGACCAAAAGCCGGGGTTTGATGCCTTTCAGAATCTCCTGATTAGCCCTCTCAGCTTGACCATTGGACTGAGGGTGAGCCACTGATGAAACATCAAGTCTAATATGCTCTCGTTGACAAAACTCCTCCATGGCGCCTTTGGATAAATTGGTACCATTTTCAGTTATAATGCTGTGTGGAAAGCCAAAGCGAAAGATCACCTTTTTCATAAACTGAACTGTCGTGGCTGCATCACACTTGCTAACTGGCTCCGCTTCAACCACTTGGTAAATTTGTCAACTGCCACCAAGAGGTGGGTCTTCTTATCCTTAGACCTTTTAAAAGGCCCAACCATATCAAGCCCCCAGACCGCAAAGGGCCAAGTAACTGGGATCATCCTCAGCTCCTGAGCCGGCACATGAGCCCGTCGCGAGAACCTTTGGCAACCATCACATTTACTGACCAAGTCCTCCGCATCAGCATGAGCCGTCAGCCAATAAAAACCATGACGAAAAGCCTTGGCCACAAGAGACTTTGAGCCGGCGTGATGGCCACAATCCCCTTCATGAATCTCACGCAAGATCTCTTGACCTTCCTCAGGGGAGACACAACGCTGGAACGCTCCCGAAACACTGCGGCGATGCAACTCACCATTGATAACAATCATTGACTTAGACCGCCGGGTTATTTTTCTGGCCAAAGTTTCATCCTCAGGCAAATCTCCCCGGGTCATGTAAGCCAGATAGGGCAATGTCCAGTCCGGTATGATGTGGAGAGCCGCCACCAGTCGTGCCTCCGGGTCAGGGACAGCCAAGTCTTCCTCTGTAGGCAACTTAACAGAAGGGTTATAGAGGACGTCCAGGAAAGTATTAGGTGGCACCGGTTTTCGCTGAGAGCCCAGCCGGCTTAAAGCATCAGCCGCCTCGTTCTTCCTGCGATCGATGTGTTCTACTTGGTAACCCTGAAAGTGCCCAGCAATGGCATCAACTTCACGGCGATAAGCCGCCATGAGAGGGTCCTTGGAGTCCCACTTTCCTGATACTTGTTGAGCCACCAAGTCTGAGTCGCCGAAGCACCTTACCCAGCTCAAGCTCATCTCCTTAGCCATCAGAAGACCGTGGAGCAAGGCCTCGTATTCAGCTGCATTGTTGGTGCAAGGAAACATCAATCGTAGCACATAATGCAACTTGTCACCTTTAGGGGAAGCCAATACGACTCCAGCCCCCGAGCCCTCCAATTGCCTGGACCCATCGAAGTGAATAGTCCAGTATGTGTTGTCCGGCTTTTGTTCGGGCACTTGTAACTCCGTCCAATCATTGATGAAATCCACCAAGGCCTGAGATTTAACAGCAGTGCGTGGCACGTATTTCAGACCATGAGGTCCGAGCTCTATAGCCCACTTAGCCACTCTCCTTGTGGCCTCTCTGTTTTGAATGATATCTCCAAGGGGGGCAGAGCTGACCACAGTGATGGGGTGACCCTGGAAATAATGCTTAAGCTTCCGGCTTGCCATGAACACACCATAAACAAGCTTCTGCCAATGCGGATACCGCTGCTTGGACTCAATGAGTACTTCGCTGACATAATAAACCGGCCGCTGAACCGGATGCTCCTTACCCTCTTCCTTGCGCTCCACCACCACGGCCACACTGACGGCTCGTGTGTTAGCAGCCACATACAGCAATAAAGGCTCCTTGTCAACCGGAGTAGCAAGGACTGGGGGCTCGGCCAGCTGTCTCTTCAAATCCTCAAAAGCAGTATTAGCTGCATCATTCCAGACAAAGTCATCAGTTTTCTTCATCAACTGATATAATGGCATGGCCTTCTCAACCAAACGGCTTATAAAACAGCTTAAAGCAGCAATACGACCCGCCAGGCGCTGGACGTCGTTTATACACGCCGGCTTAGCCAGGGAGGTGATGGCCTTGATCTTCTCCAGGTTAGCTTCAATGCCTCTGTTAGAAACCAAGAAACCCAAGAGCTTGCCTGCAGGAACACCAAAAACACACTTGGCCGGGTTAAGCATCATCTTGTAGACCCGGAGATTAGCAATGGTTTCCCTCAGATCATCTATCAGGGTTTCCTCCTTCCTGGATTTAACCACAATATCATCCACATAAGCACGAGCATTGCGCCCAATCTGGTTATGAAGACAGTTCTACACGCAACGCTGATAAGTCGCCTGTGCACTCTTGAGTCCAAAGGGCATAGATACATAGCAGAAGGCTCCAAAGGGAGTGATGAACGCCGTCTTCTCCTGGTCCTTAACTGCCATTTTAATCTGATGATATCCAAAATAAGCATCCAAGAAACTTAGGCGCTCACAACCCGCCGTAGCATCAATAATTTGATCAATACGGGGAAGGGCGAAAGGATCAGCCGGACATGCCTTGTTCAAGTCCGTGTAGTCCACACACATCCGCCAGGTGCCGTTCTTCTTGAGTACGAGCACCGGGTTAGCTAACCATTCTGGGTGAAAGACTTCAACGATAAACCCGGCCGCCAAGAGCCGGGCCACCTCTTCACCAATAGCTTTCCGCCTCTCTTCATTAAACCGCCGAAGGAACTACCTGACCGGCTTAAATTTCGGATCAACATTGTGAGGTGCTCAGCGAGTTCTCTAGGTACACTTGGCATGTCAGACGGCTTCCATGCAAAAATGTCCCTATTCTCACGGATGAACTCGATGAGCGCGCTTTCCTATTTTGGATCCAGATTGGCATTGATGCTAAACTGCTGAGATGAATCTCCTGGAACGAAATCAACAAGTTTAGTCTCATCAGCTGACTTAAATTTCATTGCCGGCTCATGCTCTGTAGTCGGCTTTTTCAGAGAGGTCATATCTGTTGGGTCAACGTTGTCTTTGTAAAACTTCAACTCCTCTGTTGCACAAACAGATTCTGCATAAGCTGCATCGCCTTCCTCACACTCCAGGGCCACCTTCCGGCTGCCGTGAACCGTAATGGTCCCATTATGACCTGGCATCTTGAGCTGTAAATACACGTAACACGGCCGTGCCATGAACTTGGCGTAAGCCGGCCGCCCAAATATGGCATGGTACGGACTTCTTATCTTGACCACCTCAAAGGTTAATTTTTCCACCCTGTAGTTGTGCTCATCTCCAAAGGCCACCTCCAACTCGATCTTGCCGACTGGATAAGCCGACTTAACAGGTACCACACCATGGAAAATAGTGTTTGACTGGCTGAGGTTCTTATCAATCAACCCCATACGACGGAACGTCTCATAATAGAGGATGTTGATGCTGCTGCCTCCATCCCTGAGCACCTTAGTGAACTTATATCCTCCCACCTGAGGAGCCACCACCAAGGCCAAGTGACCCGGATTATCCACCCGAGGAAGGTGATCCTCCCTAGTCCACACTATAGGCTGCTCAGACCACCGCAAGTAGCGTGGAACCGCCGGCTCAACAGCATTCACAACCCTCTTATGAAGCTTCTGATCTCGCTTACACAGACTGGTGGTAAACACATGATATTGTCCACCGCTAAGCTGCTTTGGATTGGTCTGATAACCCCTTGCTGCTGTTGATGACCCTGGCCAGACTGCTGATTAAAGCCCCCTTGACCGTTCTGAAGATTAGAATTTGAGCCGCCGCCCGGGCCATGAAAACCGCCGGGGCCTGAGCCACCGCCCGGGCCATTGTTGTCGTTAAAGGCGTTGGAATTCTTAATGGCCTTCATGATTGCACAATCCTTCCATAGATGAGTAGCTGGCTTCTCTCTAGAGCCATGCCTTGGACAAGGCTCATTCAACAGCTACTCCAGCATCGGGCCTGACCCGCCGGCTCGGGGAGGGGGCCTCCCCTTGCGTCGCTGGTTATTACCCTGTGAGCTGGCGTTGGCTACGAACTCTAGGCTGCCCTCGGCCTTGCGCTTGCCACCCCGTTGGTTCCCTGGGTTATGCTGAGGACACTTGCCATTGCCGTTCTTCTTTCCCTTCCCTGTCCTTTCATCATCTGAAGCGGGGTCCTTGGTACCATCAGAATCGGCGTACTTGACAAGAGCCGCCATCAGTGTACCCATATCATTGCAGTCGCGCTTAAGCCGCCCGAGTTTCATCTTCAGGGGCACAAAACGACAATTCTGTTCCAACATTAAGACTGCAGAGCCGGCATCCATCTTATCAGAGGAATGTATTATCTCCTTAACCCGGCGAACCCAATGTGTCGTAGACTCACCCTCCTGCTGCTTACAGTTAGTCAAATCCACAATTGACATAGACTGCCTACAGGTATCCTTGAAGTTTTGGATGAACCGGGCTCTCAGCTCAGCCCAAGACCCGATGGAATTCGGTGGTAGCCCTTTCAACCAAGTGCGGGCAGTCCCATCTAACATCATGGTGAAGTACTTGGCCATTGCCGCTTCACTGACTTCCAGCAGTTCCATGGCCATCTCGTAACTTTCGATCCATGCTGCGGGTTGTAAGTCAGCCGTGTAATTAGGCACCTTCCTAGGGCCTTTGAAGTCCTTTGGTAGACGCTCATTGCGGAGAGCTGGCACTAAACAAGGGACACCTCCAGTCCTGGTAGGGATACCCACGTCGACGGAAGTCGTCGGATAAGCCCGAGGAGTCTGGTAAGCCGTCAACTGAGGCACCTGCTCCGCCTCTTGCCGCGCTCTGTCTCGGTCTGCTGCGTGAAAAGCTCCGTCATGAGCCGGGCCATGGCCAGGGGGCGGCTCATGGCGTCGGACGTTACTTGAGCCGGTCGCTGAGACCATGTGTCTGCTGTAACTCGGGCTCCGGCCTGGACGAGGGGTCAAGTGGATCTTGTCCCGGCTGTAGGAGTACGCCTCTTGCTGCGCCAGTGCTGTCTGAAGGAGTTCCCTGACCCGGCGAGTTTCAATAGCCGTCGGAGAGTTGCCGTCAATTGGGAGGGCCGCCAGCCGCGCTGCTGCGGCTACCATGTTCTCCAGCGGGTTAGCATAATGACCCGGTGGTATTGGAACATACTGAGGCGGGGCAGGGCTCACCCGGGGAGGCCCCATCACTTGCCGCTGAATAGGGTTCCCAGACCCAGGCACTATGATCCCTGGCGGGTTACTAGACCCTGCACCTGGCGTGTTGAAGAGGTTTCGAGGATCGTAAACCGGAGGGAGTCGAGATTGGGCCTTTTGATGCCTCCTTCTCATGACCTCATTGGACGCGTTCTGATCCATCGTGAGCCGGAAGGACTGCGCCTGGATCAACTAAGTTTGGGCGTCAAGAGCCGCCCTCTCCGCAGCCATCATGATCCCTTCCGCTGCCAGATCCTCCTTAGCTTTCACTAGATCTAACTTTAACAGCGCCACCTCCGCATCATGCTGAGCTTGATCCGCCGGGTCAACCGCGGCGGTCAACAGGGCCGTCATCTTGTCCGTGAGATCCATCAGCACCTGAGCCGGCGAGGGCACCGGGTTTCCCGTTCCAGCAGCAAGGTTCTGAACAGGCTGCACACCGGCCATGAAGATTCCAACCCGGCTTGGCGGCTCAAACGGGTCCGGAGTACTGTCACCATCGGAACAACCCATGAGCCTGCCATCTTGAAGTTGATACAACGAGTTTGACTCATTTGTGGACGACTCGCCGTCAGAGCCGGCGGCCGTCGCATCACCAGATCCAGATCTATCAGAGAGCCCTCCATGGATACATCCCACAAAAGCATGTTTTAAGGCAGACAGGGCCCGGGCGGGTCGTGCACGCTGAGCCGTCTCGATGAGATCGGCGCAGAGATCCGGCTCAGGGCCCGGCTCACCAATCTTGCCAATGAAAACATGAATTCCGCCGCAGGGGACCCGGTACCCGTACTCAATTGAGCCGGCGTCGGGGCCCCAGCTTGCATCGTCGATGTAGAGCTTGCCGCGACGACTCTTGGTCATCCGGCCCACAGCGTATCGCTTGAGCCCTTCGAAGCTGCCCTTCAAGAACTCAAATCCACCATGCGCTGGCCCCACGGTGGGCGCCAACTGTCGTGGAATTGTCACGGCAGATGTCCTCGAGCTAGGACTTAGTCGTGGAGCCATCGCCGCTAGGAAGCTTGAAGGGGTTAACGGGACAAGGAACACAAGGGTTTATACTGGTTCGGCCCCTTACGGTGAAGGTAAAAGCCTACGTCCAGTTGAGGTGGTATTGATTAGGGTTTCGATGACCAGGGAGCTTAACTATTATGCCCGGCTCTCGATGAGATCTTTCTTGTCCCTAAACCGCTGCCGGGTCGTCTCTTTATATAGGGAGGCTGACGCCCAGCAGCTCTCAGAGTCCCGGCCGGCTCATAAGAGTGTCCGGCTCGGACTCTCAACTATTCTTGCCTTACACTACAAGTTCTACCATAATGATGGTTGTAACTACGGGCCTTAAGCCATATCCGGGTCTTAAGCCCATCTTTGGCCCACCGTCTTCAAGCTTGTCGCCGGGCTTCTGGCGATGACCATTATGAGTAACCCGGCCCCTTCTGGCGGGTGACTCTAAGGTCTATATCCTCAACAGGTCTTCAAAGGATCCCAGGGCTGCTGAACCAGAGAAACATATAGCAGAGTCTTCTGAGGCCCTCACTCAAGACCTTGAAGAACCTATTAATGACCCGCCACCATCAATTGATGCTACCATCCCTGAACAGATGGACACTAAGCTTAACCCAGCAGCCAGCCATGACCCGTTGAGCCCTAAGTCGCCGACTCCTCCAAAACCAGCTGAAGAGATCCCGTTTGAGAAGAACTCTAATGATGTAACTATCACTGGGATGGATTACACATCGCCAGGAGTCTCAACAGTGCTAGCCAAGCACAACACTAAGGAAGAATCTCCTTCCTTAATTAGAAAAAGGCAAGGCCAAGCTGGACCTGGAAAGCTATGTTGCCTTCAGTGCAAGCGAGATCCACGCAGGTTATCTGAACCACCTTCACACTAGCCGTGACCTAGAAGCCGGCTTAGTGAATCTCATGAAGGAATGCTATGAGGTATATTTGAAGGAAATACGCCCTAGAGGCAATAACAAAGTTGTTATTTATATTTCCTTATATCATGATAAATTTTTATTATTCATGCTAGAATTGTATTAACCGGAAACTTGATACATGTGTGAATACATAGACAAAACAGGGTGTCCCTAGTATGCCTCTACTTGACTAGCTCGTTAATCAAAGATGGTTAAGTTTCCTGACCATAGACATGTGTTGTCATTTGATGAACGTGATCACATCATTAGGAGAATGATGTGATGGACAAGACCCATCCGTTAGCTTAGCATAATGATCGTTAAGTTTTATTGCTATTGCTTTCTTCATGACATATACATATTCCTTTGACTATGCGATTATGCAACTCCCGAATACCGGAGAAAACCTTGTGTGCTATCAAACGTCACAATGTAACTGGGTGATTATAAAGATGCTCTACAGGTGTCTCCGAAGGTGTTTGTTGGGTTGGCATAGATCGAGATTAGGATTTGTCACTACGAGTATCGGAGAGGTATCTCTGGGCCCTCTCAATAATGCACATCACGATAAGCCCTGCAAGCAATGTGACTAATGGGTTAGTTACGAGATGATGCATTACGGAACGAGTAAAGAGACTTGCCGGTAACGATATTGAACTAGGTATGAGGATACCGATGATCGAATCTCGGGCAAGTAACATACTGATGACAAAGGGAATAACGTATGTTGTCATTGCGGTTTGACTAATAAAGACCTTCGTAGAATATGTAAGGACCAATATGAGCATCGAGGTTTCGCTATTGGTTATTGACTCAAGATGTGTCTCGGTCATCTCTACATAGTTCTCAAACCCTTAGGGTTCGCACGCTTAATGTTCGATGACGATTTGTATTATGAGTTATGTGTTTTGGTGACTGAAGATTGTTCGGAGTCCCGGATGAGATCACAGACATGACGAGGAGTCTTGAAATAGTCGAGAGGTAAATATTGATATATTGGACGATGATATTCGGACACCGGAATGGTTCCGGATCGTTTCAGGTATTTTTTTGGAGTACCGGGGGTTATCGGAACCCCCGGGAAAAGTAATGGGCCTACATGGGCCATAGGGGAGAGGGGAGGCAGCCCATAAGGGGTGGCCGCGCCACCCTCCCATAGGGAATCCGAATTGGACTAGGGGAGGGGCGCTCCCCCTTTCCTTCTCCTCTTCCCTCTCCCTTCCCTCTTTCCCCCTCCATGAGAAGGAAAAAAAGGGTGGGCCGAATCCTACTAGGACTGGAGTCCTAGTAGGACTCCCTTCTCCTTGGCGTGCCCCTGGTGTCCGGCCTCCTCCTCTCCCTCATTTATATACGTGGGCAGGGCACCCCTTGGAGACACACCAATTGTTCCAAGCCATGTGCGGCGTCTCCCTCCACGGTTTACTCCTCCGGTCATATTCTCGTAGTGCTTAGGCGAAGCCCTCGCGGATCACATCACCATCACCGTCACCATGCCGTCGTGCTGACAAAACTCTCCCTCGAGCCTCTGCTGGATCAAGAGTTCGAGGGACGTCATCGAGCTGAACGTGTGCTGAACTCGGAGGTGTCATACGTTTGGTACTTGATCGGTTGGATCGCAAAGATGTTTGACTACATCAACCGTGTTAAACTAATGCTTCCGCTTTCGGTCTACGAGGGTACGTGGACACACTCTCCCCCTCTCGTTGCTATGCATCTCCTAGATAGATCTTGCGTGATCGTAGGAATTTTTTTGAAATTGCATGCTACGTTCCCCAACAGTGGCATCCGAACCAGGTCTATGCGTAGATGATATGCACGAGTAGAACACAAAGAGTTGTGGGCGATAATAGTCATACTGCTTACCACCAACGTCTTATTTTGATTCGGCGGTATTGTTGGATGAAGCGGCCCGGACCAACCTTACATGACCACGTTCATGAGACCGGTTCCACCGACAGACATGCAACTTGTTTTGCATAAAGGTGGCTAGCGGGTGTCTGTTTCTCCAACTTTAGTTGAATTGAATTTGACTATGGCCGGTCCTTGTTGAATGTTAAAATATCACACTTGACGAAAAATCGTTGTGGTTTTGATGCGTAGGTAAGAACGGTTCTTGCTAGAAGCCCGTAGCAGCCACGTAAAACTTGCAACAACAAAGTAGATGACGTCTAACTAATTTTTGCAGGGCATGTTATGATGTGATATGGTTGTCGGAGTAATTGGCCACGGGTAGCCAAACCGACTACCCCTGGCTCCTCAGAAAAATTATCAGGCCTTTGGGCCTTCAAGCACTCCAAGCATTTGGGCCGCCTTCCCTGGCCGGCTACCTCTAAAGCCGACTCCCGGAAGGCGACCCAGCCTCGAGTAACCTCTCCCCAGGGCGACTACGGGGTGGCCGACTCCAAGAAGCCGGCCAAGAAGGACGCCGGCTCCTAGCAGCCGGCCGAGACCACAACCACCAAAGCTGTTCCCACATAACGGCGACACGACGGGGTGTGGCCATAGTGCGGCCCACTACCCCCGAAGCCCGAGGCGGGCATGGCTACAGGAGGCCGTACGGGACGGCCGTCTCCCGTGCGGCTCGGCACTGTAGCCATGCTAGCCTCGACGTCATCTACGACCCACTCCTGTACGGCCCAAGGACTTCGGGCCCCTTCAGCCAGAGAGAGGCGTGAAGGCGGCCCGGCCTTTCCCAGTCGGCCAAGAGCATAGCCGGCCTCCAGAAGCCGGCTACTCCCTTCCTTGAAGCAGGAGCCCCATTAAGGAGACAAGACGAGGTAAGGCTACAGTGATAGCCCCTGAGGCGGCCCATTGTAGCCACGCTTACCTCGACGAAGCCCTCGTCATCACAGGCGAGGCTACAGTAAGCGGCCGCCGACAAGACCCTAGGCGGTGGGGCCAGCCTGTCGACCAAGTAGCCGGCAGCCGGCGGGACCCACCAGCCGGCGGGGCCCAGCAGCCGGCGGAGAAGCCGGCGAGCGTAGACACTGACGGCTGGGACCAGTTCCCAGTCGGATTACCATTGTACCCCCGGGGGGTAGGCCTATATAAACCCCCCGGAGCACCCATGCAAAGGGTTCGCACCTAAGCATAGTTGGCCTCTGAGCATACAGCTACCTCCTAAGCATAGCACACACACCATAGATAGAGAGAAGCAAGAGCTAGCCTCGTTCTTCTTCTCCCTTGATCTCAACAGCTCGAGGAGCGATTGTAGCTACCTTTTATCGATCTAGAGATCATGCGGAGACCCCGCAGAGCAGGACTAGGGGTGTTATCTCCTCGGAGAGCCCCGAACCTGGGTAAGATTCGCCGGCGTGCATGTCTTCGCCTCATCCCGTTTCCGGGCACCGGCGACGTTTTATTGGCTCCCACAATGATAAGCCATCCCTTGGCATATGTCGCACCAACCACCCGACATTTGGCGCCCACCGTGGGGCCAGGTGCACCGTCGTCCGGAGACCTGTTCTGGACGGGAACCCTCTTCCTCCCCCGCGAGCGCAGCCAGCCTGCTGTGCCCGATGGCGTTTGCCTCGACGCGCTGCAAGGCGTCGACGACGCCTGCGCAGCGAGCCGCCTCGCCGATCTGCTCGGTGAGACTCGCCTCTCCAACGAGCCTGCGTCCGACGCAGGCACCGACTACCCCGAAAGCCGCCTCGTCAGCCTCCTCGACCAACTTCATGTCTCCAGCGAGCCTGCTACGGACATGGAGTTGGTCGGCTCCACCGACCCGATGCTCATCGACTCCGACACCGCGTCGCTTGACGCCTACCCCTCCGACGTGGTTGTCTTCGACGACCCCCTCCCTCGAGCTGACAGCGGCAGCAGCGCTGTCACCGAAGTGCTGGTCATCAGCCACGTCTCCAACTCGGGCGAGAATGCCCGCGACGCCCTGCAAGCGGCAATGCACGACCTCTCCGCCCCCATCCCGGCCGATGCCGACGCCGAGACCCTAGAGGCACGCCGCCTTGCCCTCATCGTGGAGGGCCAAAAGATAGCCTCGATGAGACGCCTCACCGAGGCCCACCAGCGCGAAGTCGACCGCGCCGCCTTCGGCACGCCGCCGCCTAGCGGCCCGAGCCGAGCCGGCTTCGTCCAGAAGCGCGGCGCAGCCGTTGCCAGCATGCTGGGCGCAGATCGCCCCGTCTACGCCACCCCGCTCTAGAATCTGCGAGCCGCTCAGGCGGCTGCAGAGGAGCTCAATGGGCTGGGAGCCGATGAGCTCCCCTACATGACAAGACGGATCCAGCAGCTGATCGACGCGGCTGCAGAACGGCACGAAGCCGGCGCCCGTGCTGATAGCCATCCCCCCGCGCCGGGAACACGCCGCGACGTCCCGCTCGCCGACTGCGAGCGGCGCGCGCCAGAAGAAAGACAAGGAGCCGGCTGCCAGCCGCAGCCGGACTCGCATTACCATCGAGCGCAACGCGGATGGCCGCCCTCGAGCTGTAGAGCACTAGGGAAACCTGCCTCCTCCCCCGCCTCGAAGAGAAAGACGCCTCACTCCGCCGCCTGTCATACATCCGACTCTTGGCGACCGACTTGGCCGCCGAGAAGGAGTCGGCGAGAACAACGCCCGCCACAGGATCGACCGCCTTGCTCGATCCTTGGCGTTAGAAGAAGAAGACGATGTCGGCCCGCCATGCTTTGGCCCCCGCATCCGCGACGAGCCCTTCCCCAAAGGGTTCTCGCTCCCCAGAGACACGCCCAAGTACAACGGCTCAGTGAAGCCGGAAGATTGGCTCATCGACTACTCTACGGCCGCCAGCATCGCCAACGGCAATCGGTGTGTCACCGTGAAGTACGTCCCCCTGATGCTGCAAGGCACGGCGTGTACATGGCGCAACAGCCTCAAGCCCTACAGCATCAACAGTTGGCTGGACTTCACCGAAGTTTTCGTCCGCAACTTCACTAGCACCGACAAGCGGCCTCCCAAGCCTCGCCAGCTCTCCCTCTGCGTCCATGGGCCCAACGAGTAGACCCGCGACTACCTCACGCGATGGGCCAAGCTCCGCAACTCCTGCGAGGGAGTGCATGAGGTCCAGGCCATCGAGTACTTCACTGCCGGGTGCCGAGAGGGCACCCTCCTCAAGCACCGACTCCTCTGCGAAGAGCGGGCTACCCTCGACGAGCTACTAGTCATCGCTGACAAGTACGCCACTGCCGACTCCTCAATGAAGACCGAGCTCCGAGTGGACGCCTCGGGGAAACTAGTTGCTCCGGCTCCCAAGACGCCGGCGGGCAACCCTAATCGGCGCCCCTACCAGAACGACCACAAGCGCAAGGGCCCCATGCCGACTTCATCCAGTCGGCAGGTGGCCACAATTGAAGACGAGCAGCCCGAAGAGCGGCCCGCTCCCAAGAAGAAGGGTGGCCGGCCACCCTGGCAGCTGTCTTTCTCCTACGAACAAGCACTCGATGCTCCCTGCAAGTTCCACAGCGGCGCGAAGCCGTCCAACCATACGACACGGAAATGCCACTGGCTCACCCGCATCACCAACGGCGAAGGGATGGTGCCGCCTCCGCCTCCCGGCCCGCCGCCTCCAGCTCCCCAGCAGCCGGCGGCTCGGCCGGCGGTCGGCGCCATCCAAGACGAATTCCCCGAAGAGCACGCCGCCTACATCGTCTTCACAAGTCAAGCCGACGACAAGCGCAGCCGACGCCGACAGCACCAAGAAGTGAATGCAGTTGCCTCTAGCACCGCCGAGTTCATGCACTGGTCGGAAAAGCCAATCAGCTGGAGCCAGGCCGACCACCCAGAGGTGATGCCTTCGCCTGGCTCCTATGCGATGGTCTTGGACGTCACCCTCGCGACGGAGAGGCGAGCTGCCAGATTTTCCCGCGTCCTGATAGACGGCGGAAGCAGTATCAACATACTGTACCGCGATACCATGGACAAGCTGAACATCAAAGCGAAGCAGCTCATGCCGAGCCGCACCGTCTTCCATGGTATCGTACCCGGCCTATCTTGCTCTCCAATCGGCAAGATCAAAATGGATGTTCTCTTCGGAGACAAGGATCATTTTCGCCGAGAAGCAATATGGTTCGAGGTGGTGGATTTGGAGAGCCCCTATCATGCACTACTTGGCCGACCTGCTTTGGCCAAGTTCATGGCTGTGCCCCACTACGCCTACCTGAAGATGAAGATGCCGAGCTCGAAGGGGATCATCACGGTAGCCGGCGACTACAAGAAGTCCATCGAGTGTGCCATGGCCAGCAGCCGGCTGGCCGAATCCCTCGTGGTGGCAGAAGAGAAGAAGATGTTGGAACGGGTTGTGGCCATGGCCGGCAAGCAGCCGGCCTTGTCGCCCAACCCCAAGGATTGTGATGCGCAGGGCTCCTTCCAGCCTGCCAAAGAGACGAAGAAGATACCTTAGACCCGGAGCACCCGGAGAGGTTCGCCGTGATTGGGGCGAACTTGGACAGTAAATAGGAAGGCGAGCTCGTCGACTTCCTCCGTGAGAATCGAGACATCTTTGCATGGTCCCCAAAGGACATGCCGGGTGTCCCGAAGGATTTCGCCGAGCACAAACTACATGTCCGAGCTGATGCGAAGCCAGTCAAGCAACCCCTCCGCCGACTATCAGAAGAGAAGCGAAGAATTGTGGGAGAAGAGATAGCCCGGCTCCTTGCCGCCGGCTTTATCATGGAAGTGTTGTTTCCAGAATGGCTTGCCAACCCAGTTCTGGTTCTGAAGAAGAATAACAAGTGGCGTATGTGTATAGACTACACGAGTTTGAACAAGGCCTGGCCAAAAGATCCGTTTGCTTTGCCACGGATTAACCAAGTGATAGACTCCACAGCCGGATGCGAGTTGTTAAGTTTTTTGGATGCATACTCAGGGTATCATCAGATCAAGTTGGACCCGGCTGACCGCCTGAAGACTGCCTTCATCACACCCTTTAGAGCTTTCTGCTACCTGACAATGACATTCGGCTTGAGAAATGCCGGTGCCACTTTTCAGCGTTGCATGCAGAAATGTCTCTTGAAACAACTCGGCAGAAATGCCCACGTCTACGTAGACGACATTGTGGTGAAGACAGAAAAGCGCGGTACCTTGCTGGAAGACCTGAAAGAAACATTTGCCAACTTGCGCCGATTCCAGATCAAGCTCAACCCCGAGAAGTGCGTGTTCGGAGTGCCAGCCGGCCAGCTGCTGGGCTTCCTGGTCTCCGAACGCGGCATTGAGTGCAACCCTGTCAAGATCAAGGCCATCGAGAGGATGGAGATTCCCACCAAGCTGCGAGATGTGCAGAATTTCACTGGCTGCTTAGCCTCCCTAAACCGTTTTATCAGCCGACTAGGAGAGAAGGCTCTCCCTCTGTACCGACTCATGAACAAGTCCACTCACTTTGAGTGGAATGATCAAGCCGACCAGGCCTTCCATGAGTTGAAGAAAATGTTGACCACTCCACCTGTCCTGGCTGCACCGACTGAGAAGGAGCCCATGCTCCTCTACATCGCCGCGACAAGCCGAGTCGTCAGCACTGTTGTTGTGGTCCAGCGCCCGAAGGAAGGCCGAGCCCAGCTAGTCCAGAGGCCGGTCTACTATCTCAGCGAAGTACTGTCCAGCTCAAAGCAAAACTACCCGCACTACCAGAAGATGTGCTATGGGGTGTACTTCGCTGCCAAGAAATTGAAGCCCTACTTCCAAGAGCACCCCATCACGGTTGTGTGCACTGCCCCGCTCGCCGAGATCATAGGCAGCCGGGATGCATCTGGCCGGGTGGCCAAATGGGCCATTGCCTTGGCGCCCTACACAATTTTCTATCAGCCCCGCACCGCCATCAAGTCGCAAGCATTGGCCGACTTCCTCGTCGACTGGGCCGAGACCCAGTACTTACCGCCGGCTCCCGACTCTACCCATTGGCGGATGCACTTTGACGGGTCCAAGATGCGCACCAGCTTGGGAGCCGGCATCGTCCTCACCTCTCCCAAAGGCGACAAGCTCAAGTACACGCTGCAGATCCACTTCGCCGCCTCCAACAACGTGGCCGAGTACGAGGCGCTCGTACATGGGCTCCGGCTAGCCAAAGAACTCGGCATACACCGGATCCTGTGCTACGGCGACTCAGACTTGGTGGTCCGGCAATCATCTGGCGACTGGGACGCCAAGGACGCGAACATGGCGAGCTACCGTTTCCTCATCCAGCAGATGAGCGGATACTTCGAAGGGTGCGAGTTCCTTCACGTGCCAAGGGCCGACAACGACCAAGCAGATGCCCTAGCACGGATCGGCTGCACCCGACAAGCCATACCGACTGGCATCTCCCTCCAGCGCCTCCTCAAGCCGTCCATCAAGCCGTATGCAGAGTCGGATTCCATCTTCGTGCCGCCTACGCCAGAAACAGCCGGATCCGCCTGGAGAAATCCCGCAGGCGGCACTGGGACTTCGACGACTGGCCCGGGGACTGACGTAGTCACACCCGGCCCGGGGACTTCAGAACCCAGCTCGGCGACTGCAGCAGTCGGCCCGGGGACCGCAACGACACAAGAAGCGGTGGCCGACTCCAATGCAACACCCAACCCACCCGCCCGAGTCATGGTGGCCACATTAACAGAAGAAGAAGTCACAGCTCCCTCATGGGCCCAGCCCATCCTCAAGTTCCTAGTCAGCAGAGAGCTGCCGGCTGATGAGATCTCAGCAAGACTAGTGCAACGACGAGCTGCAGCATACACAATAATCAACAGGGAGCTTGTGAAGCGCAGCGTCACTCGAGTCTTCCAGCGTTGCGTCGAGCCAGAAAAAGGAGTGGCAATCCTCAAAGACATCCACCAAGGCGAATGCGGCCACCACGCGGCCTCAAGATCCCTTGTGGCCAAGGCTTTCCGCCATGGTTTCTTCTGGCCGACTGCCTTGGAGGATGCTAAAGAAATAGTCAAGAGCTGCAGAGGATGCCAAGTTTTTAGTTCCAAGCAACAGTTGCCAGCTTCTGCACTCAAGACCATTCCCCTCACCTGGCCTGTCGCCGTCTGGGGACTGGACATGGTGAGCCCTTTCAAGACAGCCCGCGGTGGCATGACACATCTATTCGTTGCTGTGAACAAGTTCACAAAGTGGATCAAAGCCAAGCCGATTAAGAAGCTGAACGGGCCGACTGCCGTGACATTCATCACCGACATCACTACTCGGTACGGCGTGCCGCACAGCATCATCACCAACAATGGCACGAACTTCGCCAAAGGCGCACTGGCATGTTTCTGCGCGACGCAGGGCATCCGACTGGACTTAGCGTCCGTTGCCCACCCGCAGTCAAACGGCCAGGTCGAGCGAGCAAATGGACTCATCCTCTCAGGCATCAAGCCCCGACTGGTTGTACCACTGGAGCGATCGGCCGGCTGCTGGCTCGAAGAGCTGCCGGCTGTCCTCTGGAGTCTGCGCACTACACCCAACAAGTCAACCGGCTTCACTCCATTCTTCCTTGTGTACGGTGCCGAAGCTGTCATCCCAACAGACATCGAGTTCGACTCGCCTCGGATCACCATGTACACGGAGGAGGAAGCCAAAGAAGCAAGAGAAGACGGCGTCGACCTACTGGAAGAAGGCCGGCTGTCAGCCCTGAGCCGGTCCGCCATCTACCAGCAAGGGCTGCGCCGCTACTACAACCGCAAGGTCAAGCCAAGATCCTTCCAAGAGGGCGAGCTTGTGCTCCGGCTGATCCAGCGAACAGCCGGCCAGCACAAGCTCTCGGCCCCTTGGGAAGGCCCTTTCGTCGTCAGCAAGGCACTTGGCAACGACTCCTACTACTTGATCGACGCGCAAAAACCAAGAGCACGCAAGAGAGACGACTCCGGCAAGGAGTCGGAGCGACCATGGAACGCAAACCTCCTAAGATGATTTTACAGCTGAAAAGCAGTATGTATCACGCTACCCTTTTTTGTATTAAGTACAAACCAACGGGCCCCCCGAACAGTACTCGGGGACTGCCTTTTATTTATCTATGAATGACGAGTGTCATATCCATAAATGTATTATTACATTTTGAATTCCTGTCCGGCACCGGGTTCGACTAGTCGGCCCGGGGACTGGCCGCCTTGAGCTATATTGAAAGTTCTTCCTCAAGTCAGCAAAGTAGTGCGCCGGCACCCAAGTCCTCTCTTGTTGAAAGTCGCAGCTCAAAGAACTGACTGTCCGACTAGCAAGAGAGAAGACAGAAAGGACGCCCACACGAAAAATGGCTAAGGAACAACTAACCTATATAGCAAAGAGATGGCCTCCAAATATGCCAGCCGGTTGTCAAAGCAGCCGGCTGGCCGGCTTCCTAAAAAACTTAGCTTTAGTCCAGCAAAGCTAAAGTACTTCCCCCTCCCCAACCGGCCAGGCACTCCCGGCTATAGATTGCAGAGCAACTGTTTGACTGGGGAGGCGGCAACCAAGGGAGGGCGGCAAAGGAAAAAGCAGAAGGACAAAGAGCAAAGTACAAGGAAAGACCAAATGCATAAGTTATATGTACATAAAGCCGCCAACAGGCCGGCAACAGACTTAAGTTTGAATACACCCAGTGGGTGGAATTGTGCAGACTTAACCAAACATTGTTCAAAAGTAACAAGATAGGAAAACAAAAGAAAGAAGACTAGGGCGCGACATGAAGGCCGAGCTGGTCGGTGAAGGCGGCCTCGCCGGCTGAAGAAGTGGCCGCCTAGCTGGTCCCGGCTTGACCACCTCCTGCGGTAGGAGACGCACTCGAGTGCGACGTAGTGCTGGAGGCGCGGTCAGGCTGAGGCTGGCCGGCTACTCCACCAGCCGGCTCGGCGTCTTCACACTCCTCCTCCTCCTCTTCGCCCTCGTCGCTGGAGTCGATCTCCTCCGCCGAGTCCTCACCGTGTGCCGGGTCCAGCCCGAACCACTCTTCCGGCTGGGCGACTCCATTGTCGTCCACCTCGGGGGCAAAGACGTTGGTGTCAGTGTAGTCGGTGATCGCCGAAGCCCGCCGAATGATGGCCGGCCGCGCCGGCTCCAGCTCCGTGTCGGCTTGCTGCCGCCACGTAGCCAGCTGGTCCAGGTTCAGGCCAGGATACCAGGCCTTGACGAACTCCAGCGCCCGCCTGGCACCGGAGCGAGCCGCCAACGCCTTCCAAGCCTCGAAGCGGCCGACTTCCACCTCCAGCCAGTCGGCGATCCGACTGGGGGTGCGAGGGACCACTTGGCCGGGCCAGAGGGTGGCCAAGACCTGTGACCCAGCACGATTAAGCCGGCGGAGCAGCCGGTGAGCCGGCTGGATGCGAGCCTGGATCGCCAGGAGCTGTTCCTCCAGCGAGCGGCCGGCGGTTGGCGAGATCTCGAAGCCGGCTTGCCTCTTCGCTTGGCGACGCGCCTCGATGGCCTGGTTGGCGGCAGTTGAGTAGCCAGGGAAATACTCTGCACGAAGAAGAAGAAAGGAAGAGAAGAACACCAAAATCAGAAAAACAAGCCAAAGTGGCAGATGGCAAGAAAGGACGAAGGGGTAGACGACTTACCGTCAACCAGATCCTCGATTTGGCCATAGCCGGAGATCAGAGTCTGCCTGGCCTCTGCCCAGCCGGCCGCCTCCGTCTCGAACTCGGCCTGGAGGGTGGCTTCGCGATCCTGCGCAGCCTTTAGCGCCGCCTTGTGGCCTTCCTCCTGGTCGGCCAGCTTCTTGACCAGGCGGTCGCGCTCCTGCATCAAGGCGGCGAGCTCGGCATCCTTGGCACGAAGAGCAGTCTGGGACTCCCCCAGCTGTGCCCTCAGACCGGCGTTGGCCGCTGCAGGAACGGAAGAAGAAGAAGAACAATAAGAAATCGTCAAGGAAGATCCGAGCCGACTGCTCAGGAGTCGGCCCGAATCTCGGGGACTACACCCAGTGGGTGCGCTGACGCGCCCCCACATGAGATAAAGATCAAGTCACATACCTCGGCTCTCAGTAAGGTCGGCGGTCTTCTGAGTCAGCTCCCGAGCCTGGGAGTTAAAGGCGGCCGCTCGAAGGTTGTGGTAGTCCTGCAAGATGGACAGAAGACCGAAGTGAGAACAAAAACAGCAAAGGCAAATTCTCCAAGAAGTTCCAAGCCGCCTACTCAGCAGCCGACTCGGAACTCGGGGACTACACCGTGGGTGCGCTGACGCGCCCCCACGGAAGAAATCAAGTTCAAGAAGAAACAAGACGGGAATACTAACCCGGATGGCTGCCCGCGTTGCGAGGAATTCGTCGGTGAACTGCCTCAGCGCCGCGGCTTGGCTTTGGAGCCGGGTCCGGACGTCTTGTGCAGCCACGTTCACTACGGCTGTCCCTCCGCCTGGCGTCCACCCCGAGGTAGCGCTGGCCGCCTCCGCGTCTCGAGCCGATGAGCTGGAGCCCACGGCCGGCTGTGGCTCCGACGCAGCCTTCTGCAGCTCCGACGCGGCCTTCCCCGCACGCCGGCTTGGCGGAACCCGGACCGCCACCTCAGCCCCCGCGGCCGGCTCGCCCTCCGCCGACTGTGCAGGCGGCGAATCAGGCCGGCCGCTCTGGGCCGCCTAGTTGGCTCGGTCGGCTCCGGCCCCTTCTCCAAAATGACGACGTCGTCGCCGCTTCCTCCCAGCCCCGGCTGGGAACCGCCGGCTCCCCCTGGCGAGGGCTCCACGTCCCCAGGCGCCATGGCGCGCAGGGGGGGGACCATCAAAGCCTCCCCTGCCGCCGCCGCGGCCTCAGCCTCTGCCTGGGCCCTGGCTGCGGCCTCGGCGAGTGCCTTCGCCGCCTCTTCCTCCCGAGCCGCCTGGGCGGCGGCTGCCTTCCGTGCCTCCGCCTCCCACGCCTCCTGCTCCTCCCGCACCTCCCGCGCGTTCCTTTCTGTCGCCTCCTGGAGGGCGGCGCGGGGATCTACGCGGCGGGTGTGCTCCCAGAGCCCCCTGGTGACTCGACGACGGAGCCGGCAGCCGCCCGCTCAAGTGACAACGGAGCTCTGATCGTCGAATAAAAGGATGAGAGTTAAACAACCACCAAAGAAAGAAAGAAAAGAAAGAAAGAGAGTACACAGAGAAAGAGAGCTTACGCCGACACGGTCTGCGGCTGCTTCACCACTCTGCGGAAGCGAGCCGCCTTCGCGGCCGCCTCTTCCCGCCCGGTGGCTGCCGCCCCGCCCCTGGGTTTCTTCGTTCGGCTGCCGAACAAGCCCTGGGCGGCGCGACGCGTCTGGCCTCCACCCCGAGCAGGCTGCGCGCCGGAGGAGCCCGCGCCGCGTCCGGATGCCGGCTGGCGGCGCGGGACGGCTTCGGCTTCATCCTCGTCCGGCCAGTCGTCGAAGGTAGCAGTGAACCCGGAGCCGCCTGCTTCGCCGCCGGCTTGGCCATCGGCCGGCTCGATCGCGTCGTCCATATGGACCGCCCCCAGGTCGGGGTCCTCCAGGTCGTGTTTGGTCCGGTCGGGGACGAAGCGACGCTCCGCGTCTGACCCGCTGGCCGGCCGAAGCAGAGGGCTCTGTCGAAGAACAAGCCGACTAAGTTAGAGTCGGCCCAAAGGAACTCAGCAACAAGGCTGAGAGAGAGAGAGAGAAAAGAGACAAGGGGAACGTACTGTAGGCGGAGGATTGGCACGGCTATATGTCTCCTTGCCGAATTTCCACTCTTCAGAGAGTTGGCAGTTGGCGAGGTAGTTCACCATGTAGGCGACCTCGTGCCGCGGCATCTCCTTGGTGCACATTCGGCTCGGATCGAGCTGGCCGCTCATCTGACAGATCAGATGAGGCCGGCTCTGGAGCGGAAGAACCCGGCACGTGACGAACGCGGCCAGGAGGTCGGGCCCCGTCAGGCCCTCCGACTGGACCATCACCCGCAGTCGGGCGATGGCGGCGTTTCCTGCCTGCGACAGCGTCACAGCCCGAAAGGACCACTAGGGCAGCCTGCCCGCCGGTGGGCCGGCTACGTAAGCCGGCAGGTTGATGTAGTCGCCCCGCGGAGCGATCTTCCGCACATAGAAGTACGACTTCTGCCACTTCTTCACCGATTGGATCAGTGTGATGACGGGGAAGGGGTTGTCGGCGGCCGATCTCCGCGACGCGATGAAGGCGCCAGTCTGAGCCGGCACGCCCCGCATGCGCGTGCCCAGCTTCGACTGGAAGAACTCCCCCCAGAGCTCAAGGGTGGGGAGGACGCCGAGGTAGCCCTCGCACAGGGTGACGAAGGCGGATAGCAGCACCACCGCGTTGGGGGTGAGATGGTGCGGCTGGAGCTGATAGAATTCGAGCCAGGAGCGGAAGAAGGCGCTCACTGGCAGGCCGAAGCCGCGCAAGAAGTGCGAGCGGAAGACCACCCGCTCGCCCTCCTGCGGCCTCGGCGAGATTTCCTTCGCCGGCGCAAGGCGGACCTCCACTTTGTCCGCGCTGGGCAGCCGCCGCGTGTCGTGGAGGAAGTCGACGTGGTCGCCATGGACAATGGAGCCGTCCCAATCCCCGCCAAGCTGCTCTACGTGGGGAGGCATGGCGAGAGCTAGCATGGCAGTAGAGGAGCGTGCGGTGGAAGGGCGCGGCGGCGAGGCGCTGTCGCGAGAACGAGCGAGGGAAGAAGACGGTGGAAGTAGGAGGAGCGTGCGAGGGCCTGCCGCCCTCCACCTCCCCCTACTTATAGCCTCACGAGGCCGAAGAGGCCGGACGTGGGGGGGGGGACGTGGGATTAACTGCACCCACTCCCCCCACGTCTCGCGATTATAGCGCATAAATGCGAGCCGAAACTGCCGCACGGAATGTGCGGGCGGTTTCGGGATACAAAGGATCCGCGCCTAGGCCGGGGTGCGGACGTGGCGGGCCCCCGCCCTGCGGCGACGTCCCGTCACGCGCGTGGGCTGGCAGGCTTTCCGGCCACGTGGTTCGCCAACGACCCGTGGCCGGCCCGCGGCCCGGTGCACGTGCCTGCGGGATGCTGCCCTCCGACTCCAGAAGATTTCAACTCGGGCGGCGCCCCTGACCAAGGCCGACTCCCAGCTCCCGGCTTGTCAAGATAGGAAGCTGATCGAGCTTCTCAACCCCTGCTCCACCTCGAAGCCCAATAAGCTTCGGGGACTACTGTCGGAGTAATTGGCCACGGGTAGCCAAAGCGACTACCCCTGGCTCTTCAGAAAAATTATTAGGCCTTTGGGGCTTCAAGCACTCCAAGCATTTCGGCCGTCTTCCCTGGCCGGCTACCTCTAAAGCCGACAACCGAAAGGCGACCCAGCCTCGAGTAACCTCTCCCCAGGGCGATTACGGGGTGGCCGACTCCAAGAAGCCGGCCAAGAAGGACGCCGGCTCCTAGCAGCCCGTCAAGACCACAACCACCAAAGCTGTTCCCACATAACGGCGACACAACGGGGTGTGGCCACAGTGCGGCCCACTACCCCCGAAGCCCGAGGCGGGCATGGCTACAGGAGGCCGTACGGGACGGCCATCTCCCGTGCGGCTCGGCACTGTAGCCATGCTAGCCTCGACGTCATCTACGACCCACTCCTGTACGGCCCAAGGACTTCGGGCCCGTTCAGCCAGAGAGAGGCGTGAAGGCGGGCCGGCCTTTCCCAGTCGGCCAAGAGCATAGCCGGCTTCCAGAAGCTGGCTACTCCCTTCCTTGAAGCAGGAGCCCCATTAAGGAGACAAGACGAGGTAAGGCTACAGTGATAGCCCCCGAGGCGGCCCACTGTAGCCACGCTTACCTCGACAAAGCCCTCGTCATCACAGGCGAGGCTACAGTAAGCGGCCGCCGACAAGACCCTAGGCGGTGGGGCCGGCCTGTCGACCAAGTAGCCGGCAGCCGGCGGGGCCCAGCAGCCGGCGGAGAAGCCGGCGAGCGTAGACACTGACGGCTGGGACCAGTTCCCAGTCGGATTACCATTGTACCCCCGGGGGGTAGGCCTATATAAACCCCCCCGGAGCACCCATGCAAAGGGTTCGCACCTAAGCATAGTTGGCCTCTGAGCATACAGCTACCTCCTAAGCATAGCACACACACCATAGATAGAGAGAAGCAAGAGCTAGCCTTGTTCCTTCTTCTCCCTTGATCTCAACAGCTCAAGGAGCGATTGTAGCTACCTTTTATCGATCTAGTGATCATACGGAGACCCCGCAGAGCAGGACTAGGGGTGTTATCTCCTCGGAGAGCCCCGAACCTGGGTAAGATTCGCCGGCGTGCATGTCTTCGCCTCATCCCGTTTCCGGGCACCGGCGACGTTTTATTGGCTCCCACAATGATAAGCCATCCCTTGGCATATGTCGCACCAACCACCCGACAATGGTCAAGACATGATGTGATATATGTTATTGTATGAGATGATCATGTTTTGTAGAAGTTATCGGCAACTGGCAGGAGCCTTATGATTGTCGCTTTATTATATGAAATGCAATCGCAATGTAATTGCTTTACTTTATCACTATGCGTTAGCGATATTTGTAGAAGCAATAGTTGGCGAGACGACAACGACGCTACGATGGAGATCAAGGTGTCAAGCCGGTGACGATGGAGATCATGACGGTGCTTTGGAGATGGAGATCAAAGCCAAAAGATGATGATAGCCATATCATGTCGCATATTTTGATTGCATGTGATGTTTATCTTTTATGCATCTTATTTCGCTTAGTACGGCAGTAGCATTATAAGATGATCCCTCACTAAATTTCAAGGTATAAGTGTTCTCCCTGAGTATGCACCATTGCGATAGTTCGTCGTGCCGAGACACCACTTGATGACCGGGTGTGATAAGCTCTACGTTCACATACAATGGGTGCAAGACAGTTTTGCACGTGCATAATACTTAGGTTAAGCTTGACGAGCCTAGCATGTACAGACATGGCCTCGAAACACTGAGACCGGAAGGTCGAACGTGAATCATATAGTAGATATGATCAACATAGAGATGTTCACCATCGAAAACTACTCCATCTCACGTGATGATCGGACATGGTTTAGTTGATATGGATCACATGATCATTTAGATGACTCGAGGGATGTCTATCTAAGTGGGAGTTCTTTAGTAATATGATTAATTAAACTTAAATTTATCATGAACTTAGTCCTGATAGTTTTTGCATCTCAATGTTGTTGTAGATCAATGGCCCATGCTACCATTCCCTTGAATTTTAATGCGTTCCTAGAGAAAGCTAAGTTGAAAGATGATGGTATCAACTACACGAACTGGGTCCATAACTTGAGGATTATCCTCATTGTTGTACAGAAGAATTATGTCCTTGATGCACCGCTAGGTGAAAGGCCTCCTGCAGGAGTAGATGCTGATGTTATGTATGTCTGGCATGCTTGATCTAATGACTACTTGATACATCTCCAATGTAAATATAATTTTTGATTGTTCCATGTTATTATATTATACATATAGCATGTTTTATATGCATTTATATGCTATTTTATATGACTTTTGGGACTAACCTATTAACCCAGAGCCTAGTGCCAGTTTCTGTTTCTTCCCTGTTTTTGAGTATCGCAGAAAAGGAATACCAAACGGAGTCCAATTGACCTGAAATTTCACGGAGATTGTTTTTGGACCAGAAGAAGCCCAAGGAGTACCAGAGATGGACTAGAAGAGTCCTGAGGCCACCACGAGGGTGGGGGCGCGCCCTACCCCCTCTTCGCGCCCCCCTACCTTGTGGCCGCCTCGTGGACCCCCCTGACTTGTTCTGACGCCAACATCTCTTATATATACCCAAACTTTCAGAACATAACCTAGATCGGGAGTTCCGCCACTGCAAGCCTCTGTAGCCACCAAAAACCAATCGAGACCCCGTTCCGGCACCCTGACGGAAGGGGGATCCCTCACCGGTGGCCATCTTCATCATCCCGACGATCTCCATGACGAGGAGGGAGTAGTTCACCCTCGGGGCTGAGGGTATGTACCAGTAGCTATGTGATTGATCTCTCTCTCTCTCTCTCTCTCTCTCTCTCTCTCGTGTTCTTGATTTGGCATGATCTTGATGTATCACGAGCTTTGCTATTATAGTTGGATCTTATGATGTTTCTCCCCCTCCACTCTCTTGTAATGGATTGAGTTTTCCCTTTGAAGTTATCTTATCGGATTGAGTCTTTAAGGATTTGAGAACACTCGATGTATGTCTTGCATGTGCTTATCTGTGGTGACAATGGGATATTCACGTGATCTACTTGATGTATGTTTTGGTGATCAACTTGCGGGTTCGGTGACCTTGTGAACTTATGCATAGGGGTTGGCACACGTTTTCGTCTTGACTCTCCGGTAGAAACTTTGGGGCACTCTTTGAAGTTCTTTGTGTTGGTTGAATAGATGAATCTGAGATTGTGTGATGCATATCGTATAATCATACCCACGGATACTTGAGGTGACATTGGAGTATGCAGGTGACATTAGGGTTTTCGTTGATTTTTGTCTTAAGGTGTGATTCTAGTATGAACTCTATGATAGATCGAACGAAAAGAATAGCTTCGTGTCATTTTACTACGGACTCTTGAATAGATTGATCAGAAAGGATAACTTTGAGGTGGTTTCATACCCTACAATAATATCTTCGTTTGTTCTCCGCTATTAGTGACTTTGGAGTGCCTCTTTGTTGCATGTTGAGGGATAGTTATATGATCCAATTATGTTATTATTGTTGAGAGAACTTGCACTAGTGAAAGTATGAACCCTAGGCCTTGTTTCCTAGCATTGCAATAGCGTTTGTGCTCACTTTATCGCTTGTTACCTTGCTGTTTTTATAATTTCAGATTACAAAAACCTATATCTACCATCCATATTGCACTTGTATCACCATCTCTTCGCCGAACTAGTGCACCTATACAATTTACCATTGTATTGGGTGTGTTGGGGACACAAGAGACTCTTTGTTATTTGGTTGCAGGGTTGTTTGAGAGAGACCATCTTCATCCTACGCCTCCCACGGATTGATAAACCTTAGGTCATCCACTTGAGGGAAATTTGCTACTGTCCTACAAACCTCTACACTTGGAGGCCCAACAACGTCTACAAGAAGAAGGTTGAGTAGTAGACATCAAGCAATTTCTGGCGCCGTTGCCGGGGAGGTTAGCGCTTGAAGGTATATCTTTTGATCGTGCAATCGAATCTTTTAGTTCCTTGTTTTATCACTAGTTTAGTTTATAAAAGAAAACTAAAAAAATGGAATTAAGGGTGCCTCATATGCTTCATCTTTTTAATATCTATCATGAAAATAAGGATTCCGATAATTGTGCCAAAATGTTAGAAGAAGAATGCATTGAAATGTTTGGCACTAAATCTTTGAATTATGAGCATGGTTGCAATGTTGTTAGTATGAACTCTTTGAACATCCATAGTACTAATAATGATTGCACTAGTCTTGATGAAAATGTCTCTTATAAGCATGTCAACTTTTGTGGAGTACATAGAGTCTGCAAGTACACACCAAATAGGGAAGATAGATTTTGCAAGAGGCATAAGTATTTAGAAACTAAATGGTTGCAAGAAAGGCTAGATGTTTGTGCTGAAAATTTAAATTTTCTTAGCCATCCTTGTGAACTTTGCAATGAACGTGGTCATTTAGATATCCAATGCAAATTGTTTCATGATCAAATCGTGTCCAAAAATTTTGATGACTTGATTTCCCTTGCACATCATAATGAACTTAGTTTGCTTTTGGGTTATGAAGAAATGAAACGTATAACTAGGAATATTCCAGAATTTGGCGTTGAGAGAGTTCTTGATTTTGATCTAGAAGAAATTTTTATGTATAGTGCGGTGAATTGCATTGAAAATCCTTATATTGCCAATTACATAAAGACAAGAAAAAAATAGAAGATGAAGAGAATACTAATGAAAGGGAAGAGACTTCCCAATATCCTCCTATTATTTCTTATGATGAATCAGGTAACGAGGAGGAGCCTTCTATTCAACCAATCTCATTAATAAGGAACTCCAAAAAGAGGATTAAACCCACACATAATGTGATGAAGAAAAAGAAAAGACGGAGAAGCAAAGGTAAAAAGGTATCCCTCCCAAATGTTGCTCCTATTACTCATTGTGATGATGATAATTGCTATACTATTGGTGCTATCCATACTATTAATGATGAGAGTGATTATGCTTATGATATGAAAAGGCCCAAGCTTGAGGATGCTATGTTTGATGAGAATGAAATGTTTGAGAATTTATTTGCTGCAATTAATGTCTGTCCCAAACTTGGGGATGCTATGTTTAATGAAGATGATATTTTTAGCCTCCCAAGTTTTGATGAGCAAATTTATTATGATGATAGCATGCTTACTATTTATGATGATTATTGTGATGACACTTATGCTATAAAAAGTAGTGATGATTATATTTATAAAACTTGTCATGATTATGATTACCGTTTTTCTGAACATCTTTTAATGTGAAAACAATTTATAGTATTCGAGTCTCTTAGGATGCTCCCACTATTCCGAATGAGAAGAATTTTGCTTATGTGGAGACTAGTAAATTTTCTATGCTTGTAGATCATGAAAAGAATGCTTTATGTGATAGTTATATTGTTGAATTCATTGATGATGCTACTGAAAATTATTATGAGGGAGGAACATATGCTTGTAGGAATTGCAATAATACCAAGTTTCCTCTCTATGTGCTTAAAGTTTTAAAGTTATGCTTGTTTTGCCTTCCTATGCTAGTTGATTATTGTTCCCATAAGTTGTTTGCTCACAAAATAACTATGCATAGGAAGTGGGTTAGACTTAAATGTGCTTGCCATGTGTTTCATGATGCTCTCTTTATGTTTCAATTCTTATCTTTTATGTGAGCATCATTGAAATCATCATGCCTAGCTAGGGGCGTTAAACGTTACCGCTTGTTGGGAGGCAACCCAATTTTACTTTTGTCCTTTGCTTTTGCTCCTTTTTAGTAATAAATAATTCATCTAGCCTCTGTTTAGATGTGGTTTTATGTTTTAGTTAGTGTTTGTTCCAAGTAGAACCTTTGGGAAGATTTGGGTGAAGTCTATGCGATCTTGCTGTAAAAAACAGAAACTTTTGCGCTCACGAGATTAGCTGCCATTTTTTACTGGAGCGTGATTTTAGGTTGATTATTTTTGCAGATGATTAATAGACAAATTCCTCACGTCCACCAATTTATTTCAGAATCTTTGGAGTTGCATAAGTATTCTAATGATACAGATTGCTACAGACTATTCTGTTTTTGACAGATTCTGTTTTCTATGTGTTGTTTGCTTATTTTGATGAATCTATGAGTAGTACCGGAGGGTATGAACCTTAGAGAAGTTGGAATACAGTATATATTACACCAATATGAATTTATAATGAGTTCACAACAGTACCTAAGTGGTGATTTATTTTCTTGTACTAACGGAGCTTACGAGTTTTCTGCTAAGTTTTGTGTTGTGAAGTTTTCAAGTTTTGGGTAAAGATTCGATGGACTATGGAATAAGGAGTGGAAAGAGCCTAAGCTTTGGGATGCCCAAGGAACCCCAAGGTAATATTCAAGGACAACCAAGAGCCTAAGCTTGGGGATGCCCCGGATGGCATCCTCTCTTTCGTCTTCGTTCATCGGTAACTTTACTTGGAGCTATATTTTTATTCACCACATGATATGTGTTTTGCTTGGAGCGTCATTTTATTTTATTTTGTTTTGATTGCTGTTTGAATAAAATACCAAGATCTGAAATTCTTAAATGTTAGAAAGTCTTCACATAGTTACATAATTATTCAACTACTCATTAATCTTCACTTATATCTTTCAGAGTAGTTTGTCGTTTGCTCTAGTGCTTCACTTATATCTTTTTAGAGCACAACGGTGGTTTTAGTTTGAAGAAATAGATGAACTCTCAGGCTTCACTTATATTATTTTGAGGGCCTTTTTAGAATAGCATGGTAATTTGCTTTGGTTATGAATTTAGTCCTAATATGATAGGCATCCAAGAGGGATATAATAAAAACTTTCATATAGAGTGCGTTGAATACTATGAGAAGTTTGATACTTGATAATTGTTTTGAGATATAAAGATGGTGATATTAGAGTCGTGCTAGTTGATTAATTGTGAAATTGAGAAATACTTGTGTTAAGGTTTGCAAGTCCCGTAGCATGCACGCATGGTAACCGTTGTGTGACAAATTTGAGGCATGAGGTGTTCTTTGATTGCCTTCCTTATGAGTGGCGGTCGGGGACGAGCGATGGTATTTTCCTACCAATTTATCCCCCTAGGAGCATGTGTGTAGTGCTTGGTTTTGATGACTTGTAGATTTTCGCAATAAGTATGTGATTTCTTTATGACTTATGTTGAGTCCATGGATTATACGCACTCTCACCCTTCCATCATTGCTAGCCTCTTCGGTACCGTGCATTGCCCTTTCTCACCTCGAGAGTTGGTGCAAACTTCGCCCATGCATCCAAACCCCAAGATATGATACGCTCTATCACACATAAGCCTCCTTATATCTTCCTCAAAACAGCCACCATACCTACCTATCATGGCATTTCTATAGCCATTCCGAGATATATTGCCATGCAACTTTCCACCATTCCGTTTATTATGACACGCTTCATCATTGTCATATTGCCTTGCATGATCATGTAGTTGACATCGTATTTGTGGCAAGGCCACCATTCATAATTTTTCATACATGTCACTCTTGATTCATTGCCCATCCCGATACACCACCGGAGGCACTCATATATAGTCATATTGTGTTCTAGTATCGAGTTGTAATCCTTGAGATGTAAATAAATAGAAGTGTGATGATCATCATTATTAGAGCATTGTCCCGTGTGAGGAAAAAAAGAGAAAGGCCAAAAAAAGAGAAAGGCCAAATTAAAAAAAAGAGAAGGCCCAAAAAATGAGAGAAAAAGAGAGAAGGGACAATGCTACTATCCTTTTCCACACTTGTGCTTCAAAGTAGCACCATGATCTTCATGATAGAGAGTTTATTATTTTGTCACTTTCATATACTAGTGGGAATTTTACATTATAGAACTTGGCTTGTATATTCCAACAATATGCTTCCTCAAATGCCCTAGGTCTTCGTGAGCAAGCAAGTTGGATCCACACCCGCTTAGTTTCTTTTGTTGAGCTTTCATACATTTTATAGCTCTAGTGAATCTGTTGCATGGCAATCCCTACTCCTCGCATTGACATCAATTGATGGGCATCTCCATAGCTCGTTGATTAGTCGCGTCAATGTGAGACTTTCTCCTTTTTTGTGTTCCCCACACAACCTGCATCATTATATTCTATTCCACCCATAGTGCTATGTCCATGGCTCGCGCTCATATATTGCGTGAAAGTTGAAAAAGTTTGAGAATACTAAAGTATGAAAAAATTGCTTGGCTTGTCATCGGGGTTGTGCATGATGGGAGCATTTTGTGTGACGAAAATGAAGCATGGCCAAACTATATGATTTTGTAGGGATGAGCTTTCTTTGGCTATGTTATTTTCAGAAGACATAATTGCTTGGTTAGTATGATTGAAGTATTATTATTTTTATGTCAATATTATACTTTTGTCTTGAATCTTATGGATCTGAATATTCTTTCCACGATAAAGATGATTACATTGATAAATATGTCAGGTGGCATTCCACATCAAAAATTTTGTTTTTATCATTTACCTACTCGAGGACGAGCAGGAATTAAGCTTGGGGATGCTTGATACATCTCCAACGTATCTATAATTTTTAATTGTTCCATGTTATTATAGTATCCATCTAGGATGTTTTATATGCATTTATATGCTATTTTATATGATTTTTGGGACTAACCTATTAACCCAGAGCCCAGTGCCAGTTTCTGTTTTTTCCTTGTTTTTGAGTATCGCAAAAAAGGAATACCAAACGGAGTCGAATTGACCTGAAATTTCACGGAGATTGTTTTTGGACCAGAAGAAGCCCACGGAGTACCGGAGATGGACCAGAAGAGTCCCGAGGCCACCACGAGGGTGGGGGCGCGCCCTACCCCCTGGGCGCCCCCCTACCTCGTGGCCGCCTCGTTGACCCCCCTGACTTGTTCCCGACGCCAACATCTCTTATATATACCCAAACTTCCAGAACATAACCTAGATCGGGAGTTCCGCCGCCGCAAGCCTCTGTAACCACCAAAAACCAATTGGGACCCTGTTCCGGCACCCTGCCGGAGGGGGGATCCCTCACCGGTGGCCATCTTGATCATCCCGACGATCTCCTTGACGAGGAGGGAGTAGTTCACCCTCGGGGCTGAGGGTATGTACCTGTAGCTATGTGTTTGATCTCTCTCTCTCCCTCTCTCTCTCTCTCTTTCTCTCTCTCGTGTTCTTAATTTGGCACGATCTTGATGTATCGCGAGCTTTGCTATTATAGTTAGATCTTATGATGTTTCTCCCCCTCCACTCTCTTGTAATGGATTGAGTTTTCCCTTTGAAGTTATCATATCGGATTGAGTCTTTAAGGGTTTGAGAACACTTCATGTATGTCTTGCATGTGCTTATCTGTGGTGACAATGGGATATTCACGTGATCTACTTGAGGTATGTTTTGGTGATCAACTTGCGGGTTCACTGACCTTGTGAACTTATGCATAGGGGTTGGCACACGTTTCCGTCTTGACTCTCCGGTAGAAACTTTGGGGCACTCTTTGAAGTTCTTTTTGTTGGTTGAATAGATGAATCTGAGATTGTGTGATGCATATCGTATAATCATACCCACGGATACTTGAGGTGACATAGGAGTATCTAGGTGACATTAGGGTTTTGGTTCATTTGTGTCTTAAGGTGTTATTCTAGTACGAACTCTCTGATAGATCGAACGGAAAGAATAGCTTCGTGTTATTTTACTACAGACTCTTGAATAGATCGATCAGAAAGGATAACTTTGAGGTGGTTTCGTACCCTACAATAATCTCTTTGTTTTTTCTCCGCTATTAGTGACTTTGGAGTGACTCTTTTTGGCATGTTGAGAGATAATTATATGATCCAATTATGTTATTATTGTTGAGAGAACTTGCACTAGTGAAAGTATGAACCCTAGGCCTTGTTTCCTAGCATTGCAATACTGTTTGTGCTCACTTTATCGCTTGTTACCTTGCTGTTTTTATAATTTCAGATTACAAAAACCTATATCTACCATCCATATTGCACTTGTATCACCATCTCTTCGCCAAACTAGTGCACCTATACAATTTACCATTGTATTGGGTGTGTTGGGGACACAAGAGACTCTTTGTTATTTGGTTGCAGGGTTGTTTGAGAGAGACCATCTTCATCCTACGCCTCCCACGGATTGATAAACCTTTGGTCATCCACCTGAGGGAAATTTGCTACTGTCCTACAAACCTCTGCACTTGGAGGCCCAACAACGTCTACAAGAAGAAGGTTGAGTAGTAGACATCACTACTCGATAGTTCAGTGTGCCATGCTTTACGGCTTAGAATCGGGACTTCAAAGACGTTTTGAACGTCATTGAGCATATGAGATGTTCCAGGAGTTGAAGTAAATATTTCAAGCAAATGCCCGAGTTGAGAGATATAAAGTATCCAACAAGTTCTATAGCTGCAAGATGGAGGAGAACAGTTCTATCAGTGAACACATACTCAGAATGTCTGGGTACCATAACCACTTCAGTCAGCTGGGAGTTAATCTTCCGGGTGATAGTGTTATCGACACAGTTCTTCAATCACTGCCACCATGCTATAAAGGCTTCGTGATGATGTAACGCCCACGATGCGGCTATATCTCCCACGTGTCGAGGCACGACTTAGAGGCATAACCGCATTGTGGTTTTGTCGCAAGAAGGCTCATCTTCACACAATCCCATGTAATGAACAAGAATGGGATAACGAGAGTTGGCCTACAATCGCCACTTCAAACAATACATAAATATAATTTATACATCATCCAAAATACACACATAGACCGACTACGGTCAAATCCAAATGAAAATAAGATAACCCCAAATGCTAGATCCCCGATCGTCCCAACTGGGATCCACTACTGATCATCAGGAAAAGAAACATAGTAACGACCACGTTCCTCATCGAACTCCCACTTGAGGTCGATTGCGTCATCTGCACTGGTATCGTCGGCACCTGCAACTATTTTGGTAGAATCTGTGAGTCACGAGGACTCAGCAATCTCACACCCGCGAGATCAAGACTATTTAAGCTTATAGGAAAGGATGGTGTAAAGAGGTGGAACTGCAGCAAGCACTAAGCATATATGGTGGCTAACATACGCAAAAGAGAGCGAGAAGAGAAGCAACGGAACGGTCGTCATCTAGTAATGACCAAGAAGTGATCCTGAACTCCTACTTACGTCATTCATAACTCAAACCGTATTCACTTCCCGGACTCCGCCAGAAGAGACCATCACGGCTACACACGCGGTTGATGTATTTTAATTAAGTCAAGTGACAAGTTCTCTACAACCGGACATTAACAAATTCCCATCTGCCTCATAACCGCGGGCACGGCTTTCGAAAGATAAAACCCTGCAGGGGTGTCCCAACTTAGCCCATCATAAGCTCTCACGGTCAACGCAGGATAAACCTTCTCCCGGAAAGACCCGATCAGTCTCGGAATCCCGGTTTACAAGACATTTCGACAATGGTAAAACAAGACCAGCAAAGCCACCCGAATGTGCCGGCAAATCCCGATAGGAGCTGCACATATCTCGTTCTCAGGGCACACCGGATAAGCGAGGCGTACAGGTACCAACATAACCCAAGTTGCCAAGGGACGGTCCCGCACGATGCTCTAGTTTGGACCAGCACTCAGAGGAACACTGGCCCGGGGGTTAAAATAAAGATGACCTCAGGCTCGCGAAAACTCGGGGGAAACGGCTTAGGTGGCAAATGGTAAAATCAAGGTTGGGCCTTGCTGGAGGAGTTTTATTCAAGGCGAACTGTCAAGGGGGTCCCATAAATCACCCAACCGCGTAAGGAACGCAAATTCAAGGAACATAATACCGGTATGACAGAAACTAGGGCGGCAAGAGTGGAACAACACACCAGGCATAAGGCCGAGCCTTCCACCCTTTACCAAATATATAGATGCATTAATTAAATAAGAGATATTGTGATATTCCAAAATATCCATGTTCCAACATGGAACCAACTTCAACTTCACCTGCAACTAACAACGCTATAAGAAGGGCTGAGCAAAAGCGGTAACTTAGCCAAACAACGGTTTGCTAGGAAAGGATGGTTAGAGGCTTGACATGGCAATATGGGAGGAATGATATAGCAAGTGGTAGGTAGCGTAACGTGGCAATAGAACGAACAACTAGCAAAGCAAAGATAGAAGTGATTTCGAGGGTATGGTCATCTTGCCTGCAAGGTTCTAGGAGTTGTCAAAAGCTTGATCCTCGTAAGCGTACTCCACAGGTTCCTCGTTCACGAACTCGTCTCCCGGCTCTACCCAAAACAAGAACACAAGCAACGGAACCACAATCAATCACGGGAAATGCACAAGCAACATGATGCAAAACATGAATGATATGCAAGATATGATATGCGATGCATATGCGTGCTCCGGAAGAAAAATGATGAACAAGGCAGTAACTTGGAAAACCAAGTATGCCACTGGAAAGATGAGATGATTTCGGTCGAAATCGATATAAATATCACCGGAAACGGATGCACGGTTTGCAAATGGCAAGCAAAACAAGAAAGACACGAATATGCGATTAACAGCATGATAGCACATAGAATGCAACAAGTAACAATGCTACAGCACTCCAACGTAGCAACAAAGCATATGGCAGTAATCTACAGGAGATGCTTGACAAAAGATGAACGCTGAGCTACGGCTAGATCACAACATAACAAGCTCAAACAAACATGGCAAAAGTGCAAAAGATATCAGGTTCACAGACAATGAAATTACTGGACATGCCTGAAACAGCATCAGGTAGCAATGTTCAGAGCACGAAATCGACATGCTATAGGAACTTAACATGGAAAAACAAGGCATGGAAGTATTCTAATAAATGCATATGACAAAAGTCCCTTACTGAACATAAGCTGAAAAGGACCAGAAAATATGATGGCAACCATGTAAACATAGCAAGTTTCGTTAACAGGTTTCAGACTTAGCAGAAAACAGAGCATTGCAGAAACAGACATTATGAAGGTATCTTGGTGAGATTGATGCACTCATCACAAAGCAATGCATGACAAAAAAAGCATAGCTACAGCAAGATGGAATGTTTATGAAGCTAACCATGGCAAAAGCAATTACATAGCATGTATGAAACAACTACAACAAGCTTGGCAAAATTGAATATCATGTAAACAATCTGCCAAAAATATTTTGTAGCAAAAGTAGAGCAAGATTGAGTCATGCTATGGCACTCCATAATGGCAAACAAGGGCATGAATGGATCAATTACAATAATATCTACAAAACATCCTTACTGAACATCACCAAAATAAGCATAGATCTCTCTGTAGCATCAAGTTTACATGGCAACAAAATAACAGCAGTCACGAAGCCTAGTTTGTGTGCTTGTGCTAGTCCCCACATAGATCACAAAAATACATGGCATAAACCACTGTAAATATGGCATGGCATACAACAAAACACATGTAGAGATCATGCCCATAAGATGCACAGCTTAAATGCAACAAAAATAACAATTCCTCAAGTTCTGATAAGTGACAACAGATAACAGCAACTAGCACTCTTTCACCAGAGATTTGGGCATCAAGATGGACTCAAATGAACATGGTGCAATGGAACAAAATGAAGAGCATCACGATACGAACATTTCCATATATCACACGCGTGAAACGGAGCTATATGCAGAGAGTTATTATGCGATGAACAGGTGCACATATTGTAAGAGTTACAGGACAGAGAAATTCGAGAGGGGGAAAAAGAGTCAACCCTAGGCGACGGGATCTGGATCGGGCCAAAGCTCGCCGGAGTTCCTGCCGGCGAGGGAGGAGGGAGAGGCCGGCCGGCCGGAGGGAGGAGGCGTCGGGGTCGGGGAGGAGGCGCCGGACGGGGAGGGAGGCGCCGGGCGCGCGGCGGCGCGCGGTTGCCCGCGGGGCGGCGGCGGACTGCACC